>NC_063435.1:25699561-26303894 GCF_020379485.1 Brassica napus | reverse complement strand
TTTTCACTACTGCTCCTGCTCTGGCAATACCAAAAGCTATTGCACATGCTGGTTTGGAATCTTCTCAAGTCGATTACTATGAGATCAATGAAGCATTTGCAGTAAGAAAATCCGTTTTCTTCCCCTAAGGAATAGACAAATATTTGTGATTCCTAACTTTTGGCTGAACTGACTTTATTCACAGGTTGTAGCACTCGCAAATCAGAAGCTACTTGGGATTACACCGGTCAGTATCTTGCATCATAGAATATCTTAAGTCATCATCTTGTCAAGCTACTTACTCAAGTGGTTTCATAACATGGGTTTTGTTCCTTTTTGGCTTTATAACAGGAGAAGGTGAATGTAAATGGAGGAGCTGTCTCTTTAGGACATCCTCTAGGCTGTAGTGGAGCTCGTATTCTAATCACATTGCTTGGGATACTAAAGAATAGAAACGGCAAGTATGGTGTGGGAGGAGTGTGTAACGGTGGAGGAGGTGCTTCTGCTATTGTTCTTGAACTTGTTTGATTCATTATAATGAATCCAGGTAACTCACATTCTTAGTAGTGTTCATCGATCAAAAATATAGAATGTAGAGAAAAGATTAAAACTGATGATCTCCTCCCATGTGTGTTTTTATTGTTCAGGTTGGTGAACTAAACAGACGTATGTATCTTTCTTCCAACTTCCAAGAGTCAGTAATCCCACTTCAAGGTTGATATTAGTTGGTCTCTCAATAAACGAGTGATCTTTGATGTTTCTAAGTCTGTTTAATTATTTGAACTCGATCGGTGTCTGGTTCGTACTTCTAGTTTTGAAGTATGTCTCGTTCAAGATTTTACCAATGAGCTCCACTCTTTAAATTTCAAGAACGTGATCCATCTCCCTTTCGTCATGAACTTTTGAATATCCCCTGTTTGTCTTTCTTACAATCAAGGAAAATGCAGTAATTTTTCTTTTCTTCTTTCATCTGTACATGTGGTGCCCTCAACCTTTTGAATAAGTCCGTTACTTACTCTTGCATACTGAAAGATATTTCATGTATAAGATAGTAACACATAGTATGGTATTAACGTGACCAATCAAAGCTAAAGGAGAACACATAAGGGTGATGACTGGTTGTGGCTGTAGATGCTCTGTACAGCCAAAATTTAGTCTAGAGCTATATATATGACAACCAATCGAGTTTTTTTCCTTAAAAAACTCACATCAAAAAATTCTCTGCAAAATCAAAATATGGCTATAGAGAGCTTTATTTTCAGAGCAAAAAATTAGGTCTTTAGAAAGCTACAACAATGAAAGTTACAGCAGATAAATCTACAGATTAAATTTTACAGCAAAAAATATAAAGTTACAACCCTTACCAAGTCGAAACCATAATATAATATGTATTTCTTCCGTTTTAATAAAATACATGTTTTAAAAAAATCAAAAACTATGTTTTTATTTATTTTCAATGTATTTTTAATCAATTAATAATAATTAATTATAAACTTCAAAATATTAATTGTATATTTTAAATTCTTATTGGTTTAGAATTGTAGGAAATAGATAATCACAAATTATGTATTTGTTGTAATTAAAATTTAATAGGTTTTATTAGTATGTGTAAAATTTCTAAAACATCTCTATTATTAAAAGAGAAGTACCAATATAAATTGTCCCTTAATTTTCAAAGTTATTTACATTTGAATGCCACTGAAGTAATAAATTTACCTACTTTTTAGTATTCTTGTCTTTTATAGTTTAATTAATGCATTTTCCTAAAATAAAGTATAACAAATTATGTTATTTATTTAAAAAATGTTTCCTATAATCTGGGTAAACAATAAATCATACTTAATCAATGTCAAAAATGTAACAAGATTTTATTATTATGGGGTGGTTATTTTTATTTTGGTAATTAACTACATCTAAAAAACATAAAAGTGTTATAAAAATACATAATATAAACCACAAAATTTTAAATAATATATTGAATTATTTAATCGTATAAATCAAATATAAAAATAGATAACCATTTTATTTAATATTAAAATTTTGATCCATAAAAAATACATTTGCACGAACACACGAATTATATTTAAAAATAGGATTGTACAGTTGACGGTTCAAAAAATAAAATAAAATTATTCATTATAAATTCTAAAATGATTGTGTTTAGAAATATATTAAATAATTATTTAATATATATATATAAAATATAAATTTTAAAAACATATATTACCATTTATATAAGATAATTTTTTTTTTGTAAACCAAAAATGAATATCCGCGCGGATGCGCGGGTCAAGCTCTAGTACAATATTTAAAAAGAAAGAGTATTATAGTGTCGACTTATCCTTATTATGATTTAGTTATCCGTAAGATGTTTACATTAACATGAAATATGGAATATGTAAGTTAAAAGTTGTTATTATTTAGGTAGAAACATAACATTGTACTTAGGATAATAATAACACCATTGAAACAAAGACTCGAAAGGATTATGGCATTCATTGTTATTTATCATCATTGTCGGGAACAATAATCTCTTAGAGCCAGAGGGAAGTCTTCTGGAGTGAAGTCAAACCTCTCAGTAATACAATCTGCACTGAGACCTAAGAAGGCATGACAACAGAATGACTAACAGTCCCGATTTCTCCGTTTACTAACGATTGGATAATTTCTGGGATACAGTGGGAATAACAAACATGGATGACATACACTCTGCTGGGTCCTGTCCAGGTATAGGCTGCGAAGGCAACGTTTGAGCTGTACCGAGCACGGCCATGAATGCAACTGGCAGAAGGAATAAAAACTTGTTGATCATCCGCATTTTTGATAAGAGAATTGTAATAAGTTATTGATGTTTTAAGCAATGTGAAATTTCACTACATTTCATTTTGTGAACGGTTTTCTTTGTCAATTAACGTAGGCACTCTTGGGATGACCCTAAATAAGGTTAACACAGTTTGTTTCGTATTATTGTGGTTCCTCCTGATAGTTTACTATTAATTCTCTTATTCTTCTTCGTACGATTCTTTTTTAAGTTCACAAAACTGTTACAAATTTGATTTTCTCTTCTAATTATTATCAATTTTCCTGACATTTTACTTATCTTACTTAAATTTATTTGTTATTCGAATAACTAGGTTCGTGTCCGCGCTACGCGCGGATTATATGGTTATATAACTTTTTTAAAAAAATTAGCACAAATATATGACACTCTTTAGTAACTTTATCCTAAAGATCTATAAATTTGAGCTTGAGAAATAGTTAGAGATCTTTTTTTTACCCACAACAGAAGAATTCTACCTAATAAAGTAGTTGTTGATGATTTTTTTTTGTCCTAATTGTTAGAGAATCTGCAACTCTACTTCATTTTCTATTCCAAACATCATTTGGAGTAAACTCCAATCATACTTCATAAATGGAATAATTTTAGTCATTATTCCTTTTTGAATTGAATATTTTTTATTTATATAATAATAATACTTTAAAGTAGTGATAATTAAATCTTGAATATTAACATGAACATCTTAATTCTAAAATTGCCAAATTATTAATTGAAATTTGGAAGAACAATACAAAAAAGAACCTACATATAGGAACAACATGGTTGAAACCAAGTCGCAAAAAAAACACACACAACAAAAGTTCAGATCTCCGGTTATGTAATAATATGTACATAACGATCCATGTCAGCTATCATTATATTTTTGTCTATCTCCATTTAAAAACCGATCTTTATTTTAGAGTGTGAGAGAAGAAAAACTGTGAAAGTAAACGAATTCTCTCAGCTCCAAAACAAAAAAAAACGCATGAGCGTTCGAGATGAAACCACACAGCCAACATGAAACAGTTCAGGCCTGTTCCGACGGAGGAGGGAAGTTAGTTTAGTCTAGCTCCAACAGCTGAGCAGTCTTCTCTATCCCACCATCAACGACCGAAGACGAATCAGAATCGCTTTAGCCCCCACATGCCATCTTCGCCGCAACATGCATCACCGGCGAACTACACGCCAACGACATCGGAAGCGGAACAGCACGACTTCCGTCTCCGATTCCCATAAGGTCTAAATAATATATAGGACACGCCATCGGGATCTGGTAACACGCGTCTCCCTGCCGCCAAGATTAAGCTCAAGCTGCGGCGGAACAATATCAGCAGTCGCCGGAGGTGAAGTGCAATAGAGGGTGCTGGGTTTAATGGGCTTCGACCAATACCAAATCAAGAGAGGCTCAAGACTGGTATGGGTTTAATGGATCAAATGGGCCGCAAATGTGACAAACTTTTTTTTAATTTTAGCCCAATCCGGGATGACATGGCATATTGATTGGTGCTGAATATTTGTGCCTATGTGGCATGCTTTAGGAAGCTCAAATTTAGCCCCTTTTATATAGTAGTGATAACTTCCTTACCATCTCGGTATCAGCATAAATGAGTGTATTGATAAAAATTTGAACATAAGCGGATAATAGATATGTCAAAAAAAAAGCGGAGAATAGACATGGACATTTTATCCGGACCCACAAATCCGAACTGGAACCGACAAAAAAAACCCGATTCGGGTTGGGTACGGGTAATGCTATTTTACCCTATTGGATTTTGTTGTATAGAATTCACAGGTTTTGGATTCGACCCGAACCCAACATGAGACCTGAAATATCCAAAATTTCTAGTATATATGGGCGTTTAAGTATATTTTTGGTATTATAGATATACTTTTTTAAGTTTTGGATTTGGATTTTCGAATATAATTTTGGGTTTCGGGTAAAATTTAGATCTTTGAAAAAATAACTCGGATAATCATATAAATTTTGGTATTTTTCTGGTCTACGGGTTAGATTTTGGATAAAATTAGGTATTTTCCGGATTTCAGGTATTTTGAGGTTCTGGATTCTTTTCGGGTAATCGGGTCTTAAATATCCGAAACCAAAATTTTTAGGAACCAAAAAATTGTGGGTACGTATTAGCAGTTCCTAGACAACTGGAACCCAAATGGTCTGGATCCGACATGATCCGAACTGATCATGAATTGATAAGTTTTAATTACCCTATTAAATCCTAATATATAAGATCTGAAGAACCTAGACCCGACTAGACCCTATCCGAACCCGACTAGAGGACCCGAAAGTCCATGCCTAAGAGAAGATGTCATTTAAAATAAAATCAATAGAGTTTTTATATTCTTACATTTGTTGTTGCCTTGTATCTAAGTTTGTTTTTCAAAAAACTCATAGAAGCTATGTCTTCAACTCAATCTTCATCTTGTTTTTTGCAATTACTATCCAAATATTATTCTGTATGGTTTATTAGTGTGATAGAATTTAATACTCCCCATTTCATAATATAGAATGCAATACTTAAACACAAAGATAAAAAATTAATTTTCTCTAAAAAACCTTATTAAAAATACAATTAAAATTAATTCAACGTTTCATAAAAAAGAATGAAATAATAACTGGTAAAACAGTTTTTCAATAAAGTTAACATAGAAATCTCAAAACATCTTAATACAATATATTTTGAAACACCAAAAGCATTCTAAAATATCATATATTATGAAATGGTGGTTTTGTACTATTTGTTCTACAACTGCAATTGATCTGCAATAATATTCATCTATACTATTAAAGCAGGATCCTATTGTCATAATTACCTTAGGGGCATGTTTCTTTCACTAACATTGCATGTTTCATTAAGGGTAATTAAGTAATATTAATAATAAATCTATATTGGGTCATTATTTTGGATCCAGCCCAAATCAAATCTCTCTTGGACCATTTGGGCCTATTAAAAAATCAGATTCAATTCTCACTTTTTTTCCTTTGGGCCATTGAGTCCAATTTCAAATAATTTTTTTCAACTATTCTTAATTATTATTTTTTTCTTTTCTTAATATAATTTAAGCATTCATAAAAATAATTGAATTTTTTTATTGAAAAGTATAAATCTTTATTAAAAGTATATAATTTTTAATTAAAATATTAACCCCATAATAAAATTAATTTATCAGAGTTATACCAACTTAATTCATTAAAAAAATAAAGTTTAATTTTTTTAACATAAATAGTCATTTAAAATGAAATACGATAAATAAAGATAAATTTTTAAGTCTTTTATAAAATAAAACACAAATATATGAAAATGTGACATTTACTAAATATTTTGTCAATTGAAAAAAAAAACAAAATAAATCCGCGCTTTGAAAGCGCGGGTCAGAATCTAGTTTTTGCTTAAACTAGCTGTTTGATCTACACTAGTTCTTGAACTTGCTTTTTTAACTGATACATTAGTTCTTGAACTTGTTTAATGCATTAATATGAATCCAGGTAACTCAGATTCTGAGTAGTGTATGATGTTAATATCTCAGTTTGTATCCAGGTAACTCCCATCATAAAATTTAAAGTATGTTACTTACCCTTGCATACCGAAAGATATTTCGTGTACAAGATAGTAACAAATAGTATGGTATTAACGTGACCAATCAAAGTCGAAGGAGAACACTTATATATGCTTTGTGAGGAACCAAACTTATTCATATTATCACGAGTTTTGGACCAAGACCATAATACTTTCAAGTCGGAAACCATAACATGTAATGTAATATATCCTTATTATTATCTAGTTATCCGCAAGATGTTTACATCAACATGAAATATGGCTAAAGCTGGTAAGATAGTGTTTATTTGGAAGTTAAAAGTTGTTAATAAGCAGAAACATAACATTGTTTGATAGCACATTTCGAAACAAAGACTCGAAAGGATAATGGCATTAATTATTATCATCATTGTCCGGAACAATGATCCCTCAGAGTCGGAGGGAAGTCGGGAGCGAAGGCAAACCTCTCAGTAATACAATCTGCACTGAGACCCAAAAAGGCATGACAACAAGAGTGACCAATAGTCCCGAATTCTCCGTTTACAAACGAATGGACAATTTCTTGGAGACAGTTCGGAATAGCATACAGGGATGACATACAATCTGTTGGGTCGTGTCCAGGTATAGGCTGCGAAGGCAACGTTTGAGCTGTACCCAACACGGCCATGCATGCAACTGGAAGAAGGAAGAAAAACTTGCTGATCATCCACATTTTTTATTAGAGAATCGTAATAAGTTATTTAAAAAAAAAACTTTGGTATGGATTTAATAGTAGTCAGTGATTGGATATTATATAGGACAAGAATCAATGTGAAATTTTATTACATTGCATTTGTGTGAACGGTTTCTTTGTCAATTAACGTAGGCACTCTTGGAATGACCCCAAATAAAGGTTAATACAGTTTGTTTCGTATTATTGGTGGTTCCTCCTGATAGTTTACTATTCGGTCTCTTATTCTTCTACGTACGATTCGTTAGGCTATAACGGGGTTTATGTTCTTGCGATTACTATCCAAATATTATTCTGTATGGTTTATTAGTGTGATAGAAATTAATACTCCCTAAGTTTCGTAATGTAGAATGTTATGCTTAAACACACGAACATTAGGAAATTACTTTTCTCTACAATACCTTACCTTTTTTTTTTGAAACACTCTCTACAATACCTTACTAAAAATATAAATTAAAAGTAATTCAACTAATCATAAAAAATTGAAAAATTTAATTGGTAAAACAGTTTCTAGTAAAGTTAACAAATAAATCTTAAAACATCTCAATATCTTATATTTTCACCAAAAACCTTCTAAAATATCATATATTATGAAACGATGGTATTGTACTATTTGTTCTAGAATAACAGCAATTGATCTGCAATAATATTAATTTTGCTTAAACTGTTTGATCGATCTACGCTAGTTCTTGAACTTTTTTTTACTGATACACTAGTTCTTGAACTTGTTTGATGCATTATGAATCAAGGTAAAATTCTGAGTAGTGTTAGTCGATCAAAAACATAGAATGTGGAAAAAAAACTGACACTAATGATCTACTCCATGTGTGTTTTTATTGTTTAAGTAAATAGACGTATATGTATCTCTCTTCTAACTTCCAAGAGTCAGTAATAAAACTTCAAGGTTGATATTCGTTGGTCTCTCTCCAAACGAGTGATCTTTGATGTTATTAAGTCTACTTAGTTATTTGAACTCGGTTTATGGACTCAGTTCTAAATTATGAACCAATTTATCGTAGTCAATGATTTGTCCAGGATGCACTGTTGGAAAATTGATCAAAACGTCAGAACAATATACATTTCTGCAATGTATAAGTATGAAAGGCAAAAAAATAGCTGGACATAAAGGACACTAGTCTCTGTTGGCTTGAGCGGCATTTAAAAAAAGAAAGGGAGACAATGAAGCTTTTCTGTACACAATGGTTCTACATAAAACTCATCCTGAGACATCTTTTCCAAAACGAGATCTGATTCCTTTCCCCTGATCGTTTGTTTAATAAGAGATTAACCGACTAGAAGTCTAGAACCTACCAACAGAAAAGAAAATCAAAAGGGAGCTATGCTAAGCAAATTAAAGGGCTATTTAAGAATTCAAGTTTATTGTATCTCAGTGCCATTTCTATGAAATGAATTCACATTTTGACCCAAAAAAGGGAGCTACGTTCAGATGACCATTAGTATTTTGAAGTCTCTAGGAGGAGGAACATTTTCGAGAGCCTTCTTTAGGGTATAGAGAGGCCTTTTCACCTTCATCTGTAAATGTTGTACCCCCACCTTTTGAATCAGACCAACTCAATGCAAAAGACCAAGATAATATACTTATAAGTCTATTATTTACTCTTGCACACACGAAAGATATTTCGTGTACAAGATAGTAACACAAAGCGTGGTATTAACGTGACCAATCAAAGCCAAGGAGAACACATATGCTTTGTGAGGCACCAAACTTGCTCTTATTATCACGGGTTTTGAACCAAAGTACATAGATATGAAATTATCCTTATTATTATTTAGTTATCCGCAAGATGTTTACATCAGCATGAAATATTGAAGTTAAAACTTGTTATTAAAGCAGAAACATAACATTGTTTGATAGCACATTTTTATGACCTAGAACATGTAGGATAATAATAAACCCCCTTGAAACAAAGACTCGAAAGGAAAATGGCATTAATTGGTATTATCATCATTGGCTGGAACAATGATCCCTTAGAGTCGGAGGAAATTCGGGAAATAAGGCAAACCTCTCAGTAATACAATCTGCACTGAGACCCAAAAAGGCATGACAACAAGAGTGACCGATAGTCCCGAATTCTCCGTTCACAAACGGTTGGGCAATTTCTTGGAGACAGTTCGGAATAGCATACAGGGATGACATACAATCTATTGGGTCCTGTCCAGGTATAGGCTGCGAAGGCAACGTTTGAGCTGTACCCAACACGGCCATGCATGCAACTGGAAGAAGGAAGAAAAACTTGTTGATCATCCACATTTTTTATTAGAGAATTGTAATAAGTTATTGAGTTGTTTTTTATATTCGGTATGTAATTAATAGTAGTCAGTGATTGGATATTATATAGGACAAGAACCAAATGTGAAATTTTATTACATTGCATTTGTGTGAACGGTTTCTTTGTTAATCAACGTAGGCACTCTTGGGATGACCTCAAATAAAGGTTTTTTTTTTTTTTTGAACACAGACCTCAAATAAAGGTTATACTACATTTTAAGTTCCCAAAACTGTAACAAATTATAATAATGTAAATTATACATCACTTAGCTTAGTTTGTAAATTATAATAATGTAATACTACCAATTTATAAGAGAGAAAGTTAAGAAAATAATATATACCTGAAAATCATTGGCCCTAGTGAGTTATATTGAACAGTTTGTGAAGTACACCTACACAAACGAAACTAGCCTTTACTTCGTGAGTTCGTGTATGTGTCACATTCTTGTGATTTTCATAGGTTGTATCAACTAATAACAAAGTAAGGAAAATATTCTTAGCAAAACAAAATAAGGAAATACTATAGATTCATAGTCTTCTTAAGACTTCTTTTATGAGATTGATCGTTTTTCCATAACAACTTTTACAACAATTTTTACTAACCCGTAAGTAGTGAAGTGAGGAGTCAATTTTAGGTTCATAGTCTCTGACTTAAGATCTAGCTTAAGCTGTTGGTCGTTTTTTATCATCCAACAAGTCAAGAACCGATTCAATTTTCTGGTTCGTAGTTTATGTCTTAAGACTTGGTTTGCCATTGGTCATTTTTACAATCCAACACGCCAAAAACCGACTCAATTTTTGGTTCATAGTGTCTAAAACTTGGTGTTGTTGGTCGGTTTTTACCTTTCAACAAACTAAAAATCGATTAGGTTACAGTCTTTGTCTTAAAGACTTATCTAAACCGTTGGTCATTTTTCTTGTCCTTAACAACCCACGCGTAGTCTTTGTTTAAATACTTTGCCAGGGCTTGCGCTAAGTAAGAACCATGTTTTGTTAGTCTGTCTTAAACTCTTTTCAGTCGTTGGTCGTTTTTTTCTAAAGAATTTAAGCCTTGTGGTAATGTAAATAATTTGTATTGGGTTCATTTATAGTCTCTGTCTCAAGACTTCTTTAACATGATAACTGGAAAACTAAACCATATTCTTTGTCTAACACCGTTCAAAGCTGTGGGTAGTTTGTTCCTTCCAACAGCAAGGAATATGTTTTCCAAAGACCTTTTTAAGTTGTACGTCATTTTCCATCCAATAACTGAACCATACTCTATTATAGCTGTGAGTAGTAAAATAATGAATTCATTGTCAATTCCATAATTTTTGTCTAACGATTTCATAAGCCGTGGGTAGCAACAAGTGCATGGACTCTTCATAAGCTGTGGGTATTAAGTATTCACACTCTTATAATGTCATGGACCGTATTATTGTGTAGACTCTTCATAAAGGGGGGTAGTAGTAACTATTGAGCCTTTAGTCTTTGGGTAAGATTTCTTAAGCCCTTGGTATATTCTTGTAGAAGCCGGAAAACCGGATCAAAAGAAATGATATAATATAAACGACGTTAAGGAAAATATACAGACGATTCAAAACCGTAACGGAAATGAAACCATGGAGTCGAGACGAATCTCTTTCCTTAACTCTTAATATTCGCTCCGTTAGTGCGACGGATCTGTACGAATAGGAGTCCCAGGATAAAACCATGATAGGTTATCACGCAGCACTCGTGAAGAACCTCTAACGAACTAATATTTCTACGAAACACTCTCTAGACTTACGCTATAGGATTTGCTGGTTTTTGTTGTGAAAAACGTAAAGAGAAATGAAGGAGGAGACGAGTTTATAAAGAAGAGAAGACGAGCCACTTTCCGTAACTGATGCCGCACGTGCGCACGTTGGCGGAAATCTCGCGAGGATCTCAGAGGTGAGGCGTTACGAAACTTCCTCCGCAAGATCTTTTCTCGTTTATACTTATCGTCAAGAAGAGAGACAGCGTGTTGTTTTTAAACGAACTACGTGTTGTTTAAAATAAAATGCATGTCGTTTTTCGGGAATTAAATGGCAAAGCATTGAGCTTAACTTGGTCCAAAAAGAATAGTTCTTATGGGCCAAAGGCCCTCCCTCCACCCAAGCCCACGCCCACGCCGAGCCGAGCCGGCCCCGGACGGCAGCGCGGCGCGCGCGTGGGGAGCTCTCTCTTCCTCTGAGCCGTTTACTCAAGGTTGAGTAAGTGCTTTATTATACAACTCATTCCTCTTGTTTCTCCCGATGTGGGACTCTTCATAATGTCATATTGACATTTCAATTGTTCTGGGCTTGCCTAATTACGTAGCCCATTACATTCTTTTCACACAACTTTAATCAATTCTTTAAGCCAATGGGCTTGAGAATTGATCCAACAATCCCCCACATGAATAGAAATGACTCTAAACATATGCAGACTAAATGCAGACTCGATAGACTCTAAAAACTATACTTATTCTAATCTTGACTAGACTAGACAGACTTATCGAGAGTGTTTGCGAAAATTCACTGTGTTTGAGTTGGTGGCATTTTTAAGCCTTGAACCACTCATAGTTAATATCTGTCGGGTTTACTTTACCAGAAGGTGAACATGATGTCTTGAACCAACCGATGTTTTATGTAAACCGAGACAACAGGCATAACGCAGCTTTATTTCCTCGTAGAACTTAGTTCTCTATTGTGTTCATTGTGGCCCTGAACTATTCCTGGTTTTCATGAGTGAACTTAGAGAATATAGCCTTGCATTCATTCTCCTAGAAACGGCCTCATTTCACACTCATTAGGTGATTGACCATGAAAAGTATTGAGTAATACTCTGCTTAGAAGCTATGGAATCATTAAAAGCTTATGCTTATCCTTCACACATTTGTTAGCACTTTTATCATCTTAGGAGCTGGGAAGAGACTACTTTGTCTCAAGTGCTTTGGTTAGATTCTGTTTGATTTTGTTTTCCCTTTGAACCTACGTCTTGGGATCTCCAGTCATGATAGGTAGGGTTGCAATCAAGCATCCTCATTCGTTATAGGCTTTAAACCCATTCCTTTTGATGATTTAGCAACAACATCTCGTGGAAACCTTTAGTAAATGGATCCGCTAGGTTGTCAGCCGATTTGATGTAATCTATTGTGACTACACCAGTTGAGATAAGTTGTCTAATGGTTTTATGTCGTCTTCTGATGTGACGAGATTTACCATTGTAGAGATTATTCTCAGCCCGAGCTATAGCTGATTGACTATCACAATGTATGCGTATAGCTGGCACAGGTTTCTCCCACATAGGAATATCTTCCAAAAATTTCTAAGCCATTCAGCTTCTTCTGCTGCTTTGTCTAAGGCTATGAACTCAGATTCCATCGTCGATCTGGCTAACACTGTTTGTTTGGTAGATTTCCATGATATTGCTGCTCCCCTAATGTAAAGACATATCCACTTGTAGATTTTGAGTTTTTAGAATCTGATATCCAGTTAGCATCACTGTATCCTTCTAAAACTACTGGTTCTTTACCATAGTGGAGCCCAAAATCTTTGGTGTGGCGCAAGTAATTGAGTACCCTCGTTATAGCTTTCCAGTGTGTATGACCTGGATTACTTGTATATCGACTAAGTACGTTTACTGCATGCGCTAGATCTGTTCTAGTACAATTTGTCAAGTACATGAGACTTCCGATCACACGTGCATACTCGTTTTGTGAAACCGCTTCACCTGAATTCTTTGTCAAGTGCATTTGGGGATCTAACGGAGTTTTTGCCGTACTATTAGAGTAATTTTTAAATCTCTCTAATATTGTTTGAGCATAATGAGATTGGGTTAAGATAATTCCGTTTGAATTTCTTGTGACTTTAACCCCGAGAATTACATCTACTAATCCCAAGTCTTTCATCTCAAATGTCCCTTTGAGCATGTTCTTTGTTTGATTGATAATGTCTTTATTGCTTCCAATAATGAGCATATCATCTACATATAGACATAGCAAAACATACGCATTTTTGGTAGTTTTGTAGTATATGCATTTGTCACATTCATTTATTTTGAAACCATTTGACATCATTGTATTATCAAATTTTCGTGCCATTGTTTAGGAGCTTGTTTAAGCCCATAAAGTGACTTTACAAGTCGACATACTTTGTCTTCCTGTCCGGGAATGACAAAACCTTCAGGTTGTTTCATGTAAATTTCCTCTTCTAAATCACCATTTAGAAAAGCCGTTTTTACATCCATTTGATGGATTTCTAGGTCTCTTAAGGCTGCGATTGCTATCATCAGTCTTATTGATGTTATTCTCGTCACTGGAGAATATGTATCAAAATAGTCAAGGCCTTCCTTTTGTCGGAATCCTTGAACTGCAAGCCTAGACTTGTATTTTCCACCAGGTTTGCGTGTCATTATCCATTTATTCCCTAATGCTTTGCAGCCAGGTGGTAAATCCGTTATGTAATACGTATAGTTTTGCATAATCGAATCTAATTCACTCCTGACAGCTTCGTTCCAAAATGGAGCTTCTGGTGAAGCCATGGCTTCTGCCAAAGTTTTTGGAACATTTTCTACTAAAAATGCCATTAGGAAATCTTCTCCAAAAGATTTTTCCTTTCGAGCTCTTTTGCTTCTTCGAGGTTCATCTTTTTCTTCATTTTCTGAAATATCATTTATAGAAATCTCGACGTTTGTCTCAGTTTCTGAGTTCTTGTCATTGTCTCTTTCTTCTCGAGTTCGTTTTGAACCTTGTTTTTCCTTATATGGAAAAATATTTTCGAAGAAAGATGCATTTCTTGATTCCATGACTGTATTTTCATGAATGTCTGATATTTCAGATTTATGTACCAGAAATCGATAAGCATTACTGTTATGTGCATATCCGATGAAGATGCAATCCACTGTTTTAGGTCCAATAGTGACCTTCTTTGGTGGCGGTACCGCAACTTTTGCCAGGCACCCCCACACTTTGAGGTATTTATACGAAGGTAAATTACCTTTCCATAATTCATATGGAGTTTTGCCAGTTACTTTTGTGTGGAATCTTGTTGAGGATATAATTAGTGGTAAGCAACGCTTCCCCCCACATGTTCTGGGGTAACCCAGATTCCTGCAACATAGCATTCATCATCTCTTTTAGAGTTCGATTTTTGCGTTCAGCAACTCCATTAGATTCTGGTGAGTAAGGAGCTGTGGTTTGATGGATTATTCCATGTTCTTTACAGAATGCATTGAACGGACCATCATACTCGCCTCCTCTGTCGCTTCTAACTACTTTAATAGTTGTTTTAAGCTGATTCTCGACCTCGAGTTTAAATTCTATAAATTTTTCCAAGGTTTCATCTTTGCTATGTAATAAATAAACATAACAATATTTTGTGCAGTCATCTATGAAGGTCACAAAGTACTTTTTACCACCTCTAGTTTGTAAGTATTTTAAATCACATAAATCAGTGTGAATTAAATCTAGAGGTTTATTAGGTCTTTCAACACGAGGTGATGGCGTTTTTGTGAGCTTAGCCTGTACGCATACTTCACATTTTTGTTTACTTGTTTTGCATTTAGGAATTAGATTTAAATTCATTAATCTTTGTATTGATTTGTAGTTTACATGGCCTAATCTTTCATGCCATATATTAAAAGACTCAACCAAATAAGCAACTGGCTCATTTTTATTCATTGAAACTTTTGGAGCTACAACTTTTGGAGTGACTGTCATTACATTCAACTTGACAAGTCCACCCTTAACATATCCCCTTCCCAAATACATCCCATTCTTCCTAATCACGAGCTTATCCGCCTCAAAGCTTGTGGCGAATCCATTCTTGCTAAGCAAGGTTCCCGAGACCAGGTTCTTCCTCATGTCAGGCACATGCTTCACATTTGTTAGAGTGACCTCACGTCCAGATGTCATCTTCAAGATCAAATTGCCGCGTCCTTCAATCTTGGAGACTGCAGTGTTCCCCATCTTGAGCTTCTCTTCAGTCTTGCTTTTCTGATAGGTGCTGAACATCGCCCTATCGGTGCAAATGTGGGTGGTTGCACCAGTGTCATACCACCATTCCTTGGGGTTGTTGCTCTCAACCATGTTTGCTTCAGTCACCACAGCAACGAGATCCTCCTCAGTGAGATTTGTCTGAGCCTTCTCATCTTTGATCTTTTTGCGACACTCAAGAGTTTTGTGCCCCACTTTGTGGCAGTAGTGACATTTCCCCTTGAACTTCTCCACATTCGCATTGATCTCAATACCTTTGTTCTTGAAGTTTTTTCCAGAAGCCTTCAAGGCTGCAGCAGTTTTGGAAGGCTTGGCAGGAGAAAAAGCGTGTGCCTTTCCTTTGCCTTTGTGCTCAGCCATGTTGACACTGTGCTCCTTTGTACCGACCTTTGCAGCAGTTCGGTTTCTGGATTCCATCTGAAGCCTCGTGATGAGCTCCTCGAGCCCCATCTTCTTCTTCTTGTGCTTCAAGTAGTTCTTGAAATCCGCATAGCTTGGAGGAAGCTTTTCAATGAAGCTGAGAGTTGTGAATGTCTCGCAGATGGACATTCCTTCAGCAGCGATTTCATGGCAAATGAGCTGAAGCGCTTCCACCTGATCCATGATTGGTTTTGAATCCACCATTTTGAAGTCGTGGAATTTTGAGACCACATACTTCTGGCAGCCAGCGTCCTCACCTCTGTACTTCTTGTCTAGTGATCTCCATAGCTCTTTCGCCGTGGGGATCTCACAGTAGACACGGTACAATGAGTCAATGAGGCGACCCAAAATGTAGCCTTTGCAGATGAAGTCGGAATGCACCCATATGTCAACAGTTGCGAGGCTGTGAACATCATCAATCCCGTAAGGCATAAGGGGCTTGTCCTCCTGGAGGAACTTCTCCAGCTTCATTGTTGCCAGGAAGAACAACATCTTCTTCTGCCACGTTTTGAAGCCTTTGCCATCAAATTGGTTTGGCATCAGTCCTTGAGTGAACACACTAGGGACAGTCGGAGGAGTTTGAACTGCCACCGGACCACTTGCAGTTGCTGAAATTGAACCCGTCTGATAAAGACCAGCACCGAATAGGGTACGGCGAGTGGTTTCATCAGCAGCATTCCCCGCAGGGAGGAAAGTGCTCGTTGTTGCTGCAGTGGTTGACGCTGTGATGTTTCCAGCGGTTGTCACGCCAGTTGCTGCAGCGTTGAGTGGAGTCTGAATGACATCTGAGGTGTCCATGGGAGTGGGGGTGTCGTTTTCGTTTGTCATTTTCCTGTAGAGAAAACATGAAAACGGATTAATACTCCATTCAACATTTAACATATTATTTTAAAGAAAATAATAGTCTAAAATCGATGTTCATTTTTGGTGTTTGAACCAAATCATATCGATATAGGTCTTGAAAAAACGTTTTGCAAACTCGCTTAAAAGCGTTCGCAGAAACCATTTTTATAGACTTAGAATGTTTCACAAACTCGCTTAAGAAAACGATCTTGAAACGATTCATTTATAGAACGTTTCGCTATACTGCTAGAAAGCAATCCACAAAGCGTTATTAATAAATAAGAAACGTTTCGCGGAAGGGCTATAAAGCAAATCGAAAACTCGTTTTCACCAAAATAAAAAAACGTTTCGCGGATAAGCATATAGCAAATCGCAAACATCGTTTGATTGAACCCCGAAAGGTTTTTTCCGAATCGTATATCAAAAAACGTTTTCCGATAGTGCTACAGAGCAAAACGCAAACCGTTTATGAGAGATAAATAACAAAACGTTTCGCGGAAGTGCTAGAAAGCAAATCGCAAACAGCGTTCCAAAACCTGTATTTATAAATCGTTCTTCAACCCGATTCGAGCTTTAAACGTAAAGCGGTTAAGAGTTAAGATTGTAGAAGCCGGAAAACCGGATAAAAAAAACGATATAATATAAATGACGTTAAGGAAAATATACAAACGATTCAAAACCGTAACGGAAATGAAACCATGGAGTCGAGACGAATCTCTTTCCTTAACTCTTAATATTCGCTCCGTTAGTGCGACGGATCTGTACGAATAGGAGTCCCAGGATAAAACCATGATAGGTTATCACGCAGCACTCGTGAAGAACCTCTAACGAACTAATATTTCTACGAAACACTCTCTAGACTTACGCTATAGGATTTGCTGGTTTTTGTTGTGAAAAACGTAAAGAGAAATGAAGGAGGAGACGAGTTTATAAAGAAGAGAAGACGAGCCACTTTCCGTAACTGATGCCGCACGTGCGCACGTTGGCAGAAATCTCGCGAGGATCTCGGAGGTGAGGCGTTACGAAACTTCCTCCGCAAGATCTTTTCTCGTTTATACTTATCGTCAAGAAGAGAGACAGCGTGTTGTTTTTAAACGAACTACGTGTTGTTTAAAATAAAATGCATGTCGTTTTTTCGGAAATTAAATGGCAAAGCATTGAGCTTAACTTGGTCCAAAAAGAATAGTTCTTATCGGGCCAAAGGCCCTCCACCCAAGCCAAAGGCCCTCCACCCAAACCCAAGCCCAAGCCCAAGCCCAAGCCCAAGCCCAGCCGAGCCGGACGGCGGCGGCGCGCGCGTGGGGAGCTCTCTCTTCCTCTGAGCCGTTTACTCAAAGTTAAGTAAGTGCTCTTATATATACAACTCATTCCTCTTGTTTCTCTCCGATGTGGGACTCTTCATAATGTCATATTGACATTTCAATTGTTCTGGGCTTGCCTAATTACGTAGCCCATTACATTTCTTTTCACACAATTTTAATCAATGTTCTTTAAGCCAATGGACTTGAGAATTTGATCCAACAATCTCTCATTCTAATTTTAGAAACGGTTTTTATATTTCACTAAGAACTTCATCCTAAAAATTTTCCATTAATCATAACGGATATATGGTCAATCGGACGGTCTTGATTTTTCCACTATTCTTGGTTAAAGTGCACACGTTTAACGGTCTCGCAGATAAAATTATACGCCCAATACTTTTACTAGGCCCAGTAAAGCCACTAACTCGGTTTATAAATTTCACTCTTATTTTTTTGGTCACTGTTGCTTTCAAACTCAAAGAGCATGTGTATCGCTGGAACCCCACTTGGGGTTTCAGATTTTTAATTTTTTTTATCTTTAAAAAAAAAGATAAAAAAAAAATCAATCGCGGACCGCCACATATTAATAAGACTCGCAAAAATCACAAAAACCCAAAAATAATTGATCCTTACTTCATAGTTTTTCTTACCGGTTTTTTACATTTTTTGCAGAATGCCTGAAAATCCCTCTAAGGACCCCACGATGCATATGATCTAACCACACCGACTAAAATTCTATTATAGAGAAGAAACTAATGGTAATTGTGAATTTGTGAATACAGTAGAGCCTTTATAAATTAATACTCGATAAATTAAGAATTTCTATAAGTTAATAAACTTTGCCGATCCCAACTTTGGTCAGTTCAAAATTTGACACAAATCAATAAAATAATAAGATAATATTTTTTTAGAAAATTCTATGTAAATATATGGTCCCATTAAAATTATAAATTAATAACTTATATGTAACATATTTTATATAAATAAGAATCTATTATTATATTGTTTGTTTTATATTCACAATGGAATTATTTTTATATTTTTTGAACACTTAATATATTTTTGATGAGATTTAGTAATATTATATCTAAAACCAAAGTTATATGCAATACATATTATGTAAACCAAATAATATAATAAAATTAATATAAATGTCAAATTTCAAAAAAAAAATAACAATTAATATCTATACACTAAAATCAAATATTTTTCTTATCTTAGAATAAATATATCCTAAAATAAAAAAATCTAAATAAGGAAACTTTTGTAAATTAAAATCTCTATAAATCAATAAAATTTGAAGTCCTAACATTATTAATTTATAGATGTTTTACTATATAAGCAATATGAAATAAAGTATGGTTTGTGCATTATTTAAGAAAAACTCAATTTTGATAAAACAAACAATATAAAATACTATCTGATTGGTGAAAACTATTTTACAGTATAAATATACTAATATTAAGTTTTATTTGTTTTATAAAATAATATAGGACAATTTTCTCAAATAGCCATTGTTAAGCGTTTGTCACAAAATAACATTCAATTAAGAAAATGACCAAAATAGCCCCTTTTTATTTTGAAAATTTTAATTTTTAATTTTTAAAAATTTGAAACTCTAACCTCAAAACCCCACTTCTTAACTTTAAACCTTAAGTCTACATTAGTTAACCCTACGGTATAAATGTATTTTTACTCTTTAATAAAACTTCTTTTTGTCATTTTTCTCATTGAAGACTATTTTTGTGACAAATTTTTAAAAAGATTATCCTAGGAAATTCTCAATATTATATGACTAATTTTTAAAAATTTTAATACAAAATGTAGTAACTAGGAAAATTCTATCATATACTTTTTGTTAGGGAAAAAATGAATATTGCAATTCAACACACCTATTTCTAAAAAATGGGGAAAAATACTTGAGTACCAAACCAGAAAAAACAAAACAAAAAACACAACTGATATATCTAAATATATTAGTTATAGGGCAATTCTCTCAAATAGTCATTTTGAAGTTTTCGTCACAAAAATAGCCTTCAAAAAAGAAAATGACCAAAATAGCCCTTTTTATTTTGAAATTTTTAATTTCTAACTTTTATTTTTTAAAATTTGAAACCTTATCCCCAAAACCACTCCCCTTAAATCTAAACCCTAACTCTAGATTAGTTAACCCTAGGGTAAAAATATATCTATACCCTTTAATAAAACTTATTTTGGTCAATTTCTTTATTGAATGCTATTTTTGTGATAAAAACTTGAAAAGAGCTATCCTAGGAAATTTCATTTAGTTATATTTAGTTATAAAATTGACTATATCTTATATATAAAAAGAGAAGTATTTGCAATAAATATGTTCACACATACATAAAGAGAAGCGTTTGCAATCATTTTAACTTTAGAATGCTTACGTGTCAACCTCACAATCATTTAGCAATTAATGTATTAACACACTAATTTTTTTAACTATATCTCAAACACTTTAATGTGTTCACACACTAATTTTTTTTAATCAGCTCATTTTTATTTTTTTTGTATTTTTAACCTTTATATTAGTGAATTAAAGTTTTCTCTCGGCAAGTACTGAATAATATCATTGTTGAAATAATTAAATTACAAAATTATTAAAATTCACATCAACTAAAATGTCGGAATGAGAATGTTTTTAGAAATTGATAGTTTTGTATCTTGTCAAACTTGGCCATGGTTGAGGTTTGTGCATACAAAAGCAACAAATAATTGTGATTGATTATGAATTTAAGAAACCGAGGTGAAAAACACCACACGCAAAGTTGAATCTTTAGTTTAGCCAAATATTATTTTTCTTTACATAGTTTTCATATCAAACCAAGAATTAGAAACATAATCAGATTGTTAGAAAAAAATCTGAAATCATAAAAGCTTTAAAAGAAAAGAAAATTCACAAAATCAATTGGAAAAACAGAATTCATGTACCGAGTAAAGAGATCACATTATTTTTGACGCAACTCTAATCTATTTCACTCGATTGTATCGAATTTTTATCATATTTACCAAAAACATTTATAAGAAAATACACATTATTGGTTATAGACTATGTCAAAATTTAACATGTCCAACAATATTGACACGATGCTCGACCATTTTTATTGGTATTATTAAAGTATGGTCCAATATTTATGTATGCAAAATAATCCTAATATATTAGTTTTACATTGATTTATTTTTGTGTATATTTGTAGATGAAAGTAGGTCTGGGTAAAATATTTGGATCCGAAGAACATAACCGAACTTGATTTAAAAGTAATACTAAACACAAACTAAAACTGATTAAGTACTCAAATGAATCTAAAGTTTAATATCCGGATAACCAGACCCGAATTTGATTCAAACTGAAATATTTTAGATACCAAAAATATCTAAAAAACACAATTATAGACTTACATATATTAGTTATTTTAAATTTTATATCTATTAGATATTTATTAATATGAAAATATTTAAAATAACGAAATATGTTCAAAATACTGAATATATTTTTCTCCATCTAAATATTTAAATTGAACTATTTTATGAAGATTTTTATATTATTTTTATTTTCAGATTCTGATGATTAAGTATATTTGGATTTTTTTAATTGCATAATTAAAATAAGTACCCGACCTCAAACTCGAACCAAACGTGCAATGATTCGAACCAAATCCAATCTAAATTCAAATAAAAATTTGTAAATATCCGATTCATATTTAAATTTCGAACTCTAAAAATCAAAATCCGAATAGATCAACTGAATCTGAACATATATCTTAATGCACATCCTTTGAAATAACTATAACAACAAATCTCTTATTACAACGTAAAATAAATAATTTAATCAATTATTTCACTCCGCGTACGGTACAGATTATTTCCTAATATATATCTAAAATACAATTTATAAACTAACATACATTCTATAAATACATTTTCAGCTGTTATAACTAGCTAGACTAATCGTACTTTGACAATCGGAGGATGTCAACTGAAAAAAAGTCAAGGCAAAACCAAACAAAATAGACTGTTATGGGGGTTTTATGCTTTTGCGATTATTATCCAAACATTATTCTGTAGGGTTTATTATGATATAATTTAATACATATTGTTTCGTACTATTTTTGTTCTTCAATAACAAGCAACTGATCTGCAATAATCTTAAAGTGGTGGCCATCTTTTGAATCAGGCCAACCAATGCTAAAGACGGCGAAAATAGTAATAAGTCCATCACTTACTCTTGCATACCGAAAGATATTGTGTGAACAAGATAGTAACACATTTTGTGGTATTAACGTGACCAACCAAAGCCAAAGGAGAACACACCGGCTTTGTAAGGAACCAAACATGTTTATGTTTTCATGAGTATATTATGGTTTAGACTTATCCTTTAGATTATTATTATTATTATATAGTTATTCACGTGTTTATATCAACACGAAATATGGATAATGATGATCACATACTTGGAAGTTGTTACTTAAGCCGAACCATAACACTGTTAGCACATTTATGACCTAGAACATGTAGAATAATTATGGCATTACGATTGTTTGGAACAATGAACCCGTAGAGTCGGAGGGAAGAGAGGAGCGGAGGCAAACGTCTGAGTGACACAATCTGCATTGAGACCCAAAAAGGCATGGCAGCAAGAGTGACCAATAGTCCCGATTTGTCCACTTATTATCGATCCAAAAATTTCTGAGATACAGTTAGGAATAAGTTCCAACGATGACAAACAATCTGCTGGGTCCTGTCCAGGTATCGAAGGCAACGTTTGAGCTGTACCGAACACGACCATGCATGCAACTGTAAGAAGGAAGAAAAACTTGTTGGTCCACATTTTGATAAGAGAGTATTATAATAGTACTTGATATGAATCTAGTAGTAGTCAGTGGTTGGATATATAGACGAATAACAAATGTGAAATTTCACTACATTGCATTTTGTGAACGGTTTCTTTGTGAACTAACACAGGTAGGCACACTTGGGATGACCCCAAATCAAGGGTTGACAGTTTGTTTCTTATAGTTGGCGTTTCCTGTTAATTATTATTTTTCATTCCTCTTGATAATTCATTACTCTTTTACAACTTCTTTAAGTTCACAAAACTATTCAAATTTTACTTTTTCTACCAATTATCATATATCCGATGAGGAAATCAATATATATATATATATATATATACAGTTTATTATGTTTGTTTAGCAATATCCTGTTTATTATGATTTTATTTGGAATAATTGCAATTGATCTGCATTAACATTATTTCTTCCATTCAGATCGACTTGTTCCATTTGATCTGGTTGATCTAGTTTGAGTCGAAGACGTGCATATAGTGTTAGGAAAAAGACATTAGCCTTAGATCCCCACATAATTCATAAAAGTTGGGGTCCCAAATCTCTAAAAAGTCAGCCTAATGGTTCAAGAATATTTATATTTTGCACTTAGCTCAAAACCCAAATTATTGTTATAAACTATTTGTCAATAAAAAGAAGTAAGATTTAGTTTTAATTTTATTTATTTGATGTTCTAAAGATCCAAATTATTTTTTTTTTTTCAAATGTATTTCACAAAATCTTATTGTGCTTCTATTTTCTTATTCTTTCATTGCCATATTTTAGTTTTATTATATAAACACTAGTAATTTTATTTTTCTGAATTTTTGAGAAAGATAAAAAATGCTCATATATTGATATTATCTATAAGAAAAACGTAATTTTAAATCTATAAATGTTATCATTTCTAGACTTATTTCAATTTTCTGTTTTAATATTTTAATATCATTTAAATTATATTATAATAATTATTAAAATTGTATAGAAATTCATGAGTCCCCTGAAAAGGCTGGCATGGCACTGGTTTTAGTGTTAACATTCCATCCTTGGAACCCAAGTCACAAGCACTCTAAACTGAATATTAAAGACACAATATTTAATCGATGTCATGAATAAGACTAGAAGCCCTAAGCGATAAAGAGGTAGCTCGCGGACATACCAGCAAAGTTATGGCTTATTAATTAGAAGATACTATAGTAGAATTGTGAAACCGCAAATTTTAGCCTGAACGTAGCCTGATTCTAGTTAATACGCTGTCCATATTCATCTCAAAACTCATCCTTCTTGTACTTTTTTTCTTTTACCTTCAGCTTCTGTTCTCTATTTGTTTCCGTACAAAAATGGCATGTGAACCTGACCAAAGTGAAGCCATGCCACCATCTGGCTATCATATATTTTTTTCATCTTATTACTCAATGTGCACCTCTTTTAAGAATTCGTGAATAAGCAATCAGAGATCATGTATGGGCAAGACTTAAATACTGAAACAATAGTTTGACATTTTTTATACAAAAAATTGTGAACCTGACCAAAGTGAAGCCATGCCACCATCTGGCTATCATATATATATATTTTTCATCTTATTACCAATGTGCAACTCTTTTATGAATTCGTGAATAAGCAATCAGAGATCATGTATGGGCAAGACTTAAATACTGAAACAATAGTTTGACATTTTCTATACAAAAAATTGTGATATCCTTGTTGGTTCTTATCCGGAGGTACTATCTATGTATATGAATGATTAACAATGTATAATGATATATGTCTATGATTTTGTCCTTTCTGGGTCAGAAATATATATCTATGATTATGATTATAGAAAAAGATGATATATTATAATCAAATATACAAAAGACCTTACATTGCCTAGTCCCTTCAACCAATAAAAATGCATTCCAGCATTGCACTTGCGTAATCAAATTTTTCTTTTCCTTGTCACAATACAAAAATAATTAGTGTTATAAATGGTAACGTATCTCCATTTTATTTGGCAACAAAGGAACGTGTCTTACGAAATCTTTGAATTTTAGCTTGTGGTGATGTGATAACTGATACCGCATTTGCCTATATATATAAAAGTTAAGTACACACAACACCAATAACAATAGACACAACACTTTTTTTATACATCTTGAACGAAATTTGCAGTATGAGTCCTGTGGCTGAGAACAAATGGGTCAAGGTAAAAAAAATCATATTGCTTCTTTGATCCTCTGTATACGATTGTAAGATCAATAAAGTTTCAATTTTGATATTGTTAACCAGGTGGGTCAGAAAGGATCAGGTCCTGGACCAAGAAGCTCACATGCACTTACCGTCGTGGGCAACAAAGTCTACTGCTTTGGCGGGGAGCTTAAACCAACGATCCACATCGACAACGATCTCTACGTCTTCGATCTCGAGACTCAAGAATGGTCCATAGCCCCAGCAACAGGGGACGCTCCGTTCCCCTGTTTCGGTGTCTCAATGGTCCCTATCGGCACCACCATCTACGTCTACGGTGGCCGCGACGACACTCGCAGATACAACGGCCTTTACTCTTACGACACTCTCACAAACAAGTGGGAGATGCTGTCTCCCGTTGAGGAAGGGCTTCCCGGTCGTAGCTACCACTCTATGGCATGTGATGATCGTAACGTTTACGTCTTTGGTGGTGTTACGGCCAAAGGACGTGTAAACACGTTGCATGGCTATGACGTGGTTGGTCGGAAGTGGGTTGAGTATCCGGCGGGTGGTGAAGCTTGTAAAGGGAGAGGAGGACCAGGGCTTGTGGTTGTGGAAGGAAGGTTTGGGTTTTGTTTGGGTTTGACGGTAATGAATTGGGTGATATTCATTGCTTTGATTTGGGTACATGTAAATGGACCGCTGTGGAGACCACCGGGGATGTACCGCCGGCGAGAAGTGTGTTTCCGGCGGTTCGTTCGGGGAAAGAGATTGTGGTATATGGTGGTGAGGAGGAGCCGCATGAGCTGATGCATATGGGAGCTGGGAAGTTGTCTGGAGAGGTTTATAGGCTTGATACGGAGACGTTGGTTTGGGAGAAGGTTGTGGATGGTACTGAGGAAGGGAAGAAGCCGAGTCCACGTGGGTGGTGCGCGTTTGCGGTTGCGGTTAAGGATGGTGAGGAAGGTTTGCTGGTTCACGGTGGGAATAGTCCGACCAACGAGCGTCTTGATGATATGGTGTTTTGGCGTTTCTAGTTGTGTTACTGTTAATTATCTGTGAGTTACTTTGTGTCTTGTCGTTTGCTTAGTGTGTGTTGTTTAAGGAGTTATTTGTGGTCATGATATGCAGCTACAAAGTGTCTGAGGGCTAAGGAGGTGTGTAGTGAGTGAGAACATGCTACCTATTCCAAATATATTATCAAGTTTGGTGTTTTGATAATTTTGTAAGAAAGATATTGTAGTGCAATGACTGGGTGGAGTTAGTATTAGCAAATCCTTGGCACTATCCTAGAAATTCACACCTATAAACTACTGACGAAACACTTTGTCTAGAATGATCACAGACCTACCCCACAGTTTAATCTAAATACATATGCCATTGAAAAAGACAATGGCTATATGTCTACCGAAAATTCATAGCAGAATAGCTGGTTCGAATATTGTGAATCTGGCCACGGATTGCCACAGGCTTTTCAGTGGCAACTTCGAATATATTCTATCACCTCTAATTTTGATCTGATTGCACAAATAGATGATAAATGGCCTTGCCGTGGCTATGTTTGTGGCTAACACTATCGTTAGCTAAATCGTTGCACAATTACAACCATAGCAAGAAGCCCATGTCGTTCACTACTTTTCATATTGACTCGTGGGCTTTAATATTGTGAGTGCCAACAATACACATAAGGCCATGCGCAACAATAGTACCTCAGTGCGTTTCTCAACATCCTACTATATAAAAGGAACTAAATCATTGCTTCCTAAGCCTATCCACATGTGCACAAATATTCAGGACCAATCAATATGTCAGGTCATCACGAAATGGGCTTCAATTAAAAAAAATTCAATAATTTGCAGCCCATTAGACCCATCTCCTATCCCACTCCCGAGCCACTCTCTCATAAGCATAATCCCGTATTCTAAACATCCCGTGTTAAATTTTTTAAAACACTCATATCATAGAAATAGTTTATAAAATATATTTATATATAAATTTTTTTTCTTGAATAATATTTAATTATAATTTATTGTATCTTTTTAACTTTTATAATAAAAATATTGTTTTCAGATAGCAACAAAATACATATAAGAATTATCTTATTTTTAAATTTTTTTATAATTTTATTATATTATTTTAGAATCAAATATTTAATATTAATATAACATATAAATTTTATATGATTAAAATAAAATTCGTTTTTAATTATATATAAAATTCATTAAGGATATTGTTTTAATTAACACATTAGCGAATCAGTTAGAAATTAATAATAAATCAATAACCTATCTAAAAGTCTAAAACCTAATAAAATATGACAAATAAGAAAAACTAACTAAATTTTAACATAAAATAGAAATTTAATATTATTAAAATAAAATTCATTTTTAATATATATATATAATATTAATTAAGGGTATTTTTTAAATTAATAAATTTGTGACTTAGCTAAAAATAAATAATAAATCAATAATTTAGCTAAAATCTAATAAAAACATGACAAATAAGCAAATTTACTAAAATTATGGATAATATAAAATATGATTGATTCTTTAATACAAATTAAAATAAGAGTTTTGTTAAATAAAACATAAGTTTGCCGTATCAGTGTTACAAAAAAAACAATCATTAATAGTATCGTAGGAATTATGTCTTTCCCATTAGCGAATAAAATTGAAGCAGAGTGTTGGAGGATAACTCAACGTATAGACGAGATTATGGAGATTGATATGGGAGTTGAGGTAACGGACACAACTGTTCCTCCGTAAAGAAACGCTTCTGCTAGACATCCTGGATAAATGAAAGAAACATATCTGGACTTGGCTTTGTGTTAATGGATAGTGACTTTCTAATGCTGTTTGGAGCAAGGGCCGATATACAGACACCAAATCACCACTGCAAGCGGAAGCTGAAGGTTTACTATGGGCAATGCAAGTGATACTAAAGTTTGGACACAGAGAGATGGTCTTTCAATCGACTGTGAACAACTGGTTATACTCATTCAAAAAAAGGAAGATTAGCCTGTGTTGGACTCGGAGCTCGACGAAATACAGGCTGTATCCAAAGAATTTTCTGAACTTTTTATTGCTTATATTCCTAGATCTTTAAAATTCCGTACGAATAGCCTAGCAAAAGGTGTCTGATCACGCGCATCTCGATCAGCTTTTGTAAACCCTTTTGCACCAAGTTAGCTAGCCCCACAAGCTAGCATGAGGGTGCCAAAAAAGAGAATAAAGTTGAAAGTGAAACTAAATATCTCAATGAACAAATTTATCAGAAGTCCATATTTATGTGGATGTCTATATGGGACAAACAATTTTTTTAGACAATTATAGAACATAGTCACGAAAATCAATCCTAAAATATATAATTTAAAAAAACTATTTAAACAAACTATCAAAATTTTTAATATTACACCAAATAAAAATATAAGACCAACTATATTCTCTTCGTGTATAATGTATTGTGGTAAGATTCAAATAAATTAATTTATTTTACAGTAAGGAAAAACTAGATTTTTAATTTCAAATTTACAGTAAAAACATAACATTTTATAAAACTAAACAATTGATATAATAGTGAAAAAAAATCAAAATACTATCCGCGCGTAGCGCGGACAAGGACCTAGTAAAAATAATAACAATAAATGAATAGTAAAATGAATGAATGAAGAACACTTCTTGGTAAAGAGACTTTAAAAAATGAGTAATTGCACCTCCTATACACAGATAACCATGATATTTGCAAAAATGGAAAACCCACTTTTATGATGATCTGTTTTTTTCTAATAGCCATTTTACCCCTACTCATCTAAAGCAAAACATACTCTCTTTTTCTTTCTACTTTGTGTTGAATTAAATCTTTGTCTTTCTTATCTCCATTGTCATGGAAGCAATGTAATGTATTCGTTTATTTCAAGAATTGTGATTATTCTCTCTTTTTTTGTGTATCTCCCTACAACTTTGTTTTTTTCTTTTTTCTGGATTTTGTTCTTGGTTTCTCTCTTTTTAGAACTTCATTTTTGCTGATTCATGATCGAGATGGCTTTCTCTAATAACAACGTCTCTTACGTCTAGTCCTTCGGAAGAGAAGAGAGAACAGCAAAAAAAAAACGAGATCGAATGATGAGATTGAGGTTGTAGTCAACTGTTGATTTTCGCCACAAAGAGTAAGAAACAGTGAAGATGTAGGAAGTGTAAACCACGTTTCCAGTGGAAAGATCAGATTTGGCAGAAAATCTTTACATCGGTGATGTCGCCGAAGAGACATCAAATAAGAATTATATGTTGTTTAGGAATTAAAACTAATATTAAAAATAGTTATACTTATAAAGTTATATCCGGCTAAACAACTATTTTAATCATATGTACTGCAATTTGTTAAAGAGTTATTTCTATGTTTAGCCGAACACGTAATCTAGTCATTTGTTTATCTGAATTGATAAAAAATAACAACCATCAATTGATCAAATAGTTGGTAAATATAAATTACATACCAGCTAACAAGTAAAATATCCAGATAAATCAGAATATAACAATATTAATTTAAAAATTATCCATATAAATGAGAGTATATCCAGCTAATTTAAAAATTATCCATATAAATAAGAGTATATCCAGCTAACTCACATAGTTAATACATACTAAGGGGTTTTGTAACAAGGCTAGTGAGCATGGATGGTCCAAGTACAAGATGGTTCAAGCCGGTAGTTCTCATAAAGGACCCGATGATAAACTTTCAATTATGTGTATCAAGAAGAAGACGATAATGGCAAAACCGGAATTTCTTTGTGTAAAGATCTTATGGCTAACAAGTAAAATATCCAGATAATTCAGAATATAACAATACTAATTTAAAAAGTACCAATATAAATGAGAGTATATCTAGCTAATTTAAAAAGTATCCATATAAATGAGAGTATATCCAGCTAATTTAAAAATTATCCATATAAATGAGAGTATATCCAGCTAACTCACATAGTTACTATATACTGAGAGGTTTTATAACAAGGCTAGTGAGCGTGGATGGTCCAAGTACAAGATGGTTCAAGCCGGTAGTTCTCATAAAGGAGCCAATGAAAAACTTTCAATTATGTGTATCAAGAAGAAGACGATAATAGTAAAATCGGAGTTTCTTTGTGTAAAGATCTTATGGCTATAGCTGTAGAAGTGCTTAAGATGAACATCACTACTTTAGGTTCTTTGGTTTTGACTATAAGCGACCAGATTCTTTTTTTCGTGACTTTGGTTGCAAAGAAGTTGTTTCATGCTAAGGTGAAGCCTTCCATCCCTGATTTTCAAGCTTGCCTTGGATCGATCATTACGTGTGTATATATATATACTTTATAATATAATTGTTTTTTTTATTAATTTAGACTAGCTAGTTAGAGTAAGGGGCAAATAGTAAAATACTCTAGAGAGAGATTACTGACAACCATGTTTTTTGTGTTTTTCCATTTTTGCAAATTTTGCACTTATTGTATATTTTTCTTGCAAATGGCTCAAAAAATCTAGAAGAGCTTTTCCTTCCATTTGTTTTCATTCTATTGGTTAAATTCTATTTGATTTTAAAATTTAATTAAAAATTTATATTATACTAATTTTTATTGGTTAGATTATGTGGGAAGAATTCCTCTAAATATTGGTTTTCAACTACAGAATAATTTTATTACTTTTTTTGCTAATCAAAAATAGCGCTTATTTGTAAAATAGTCTATAAAAAATTAGTTTTGTAATAAGAGAATAGAGAGAGATACGAAAAGAAAGAAGGAGAAAGAGTGTGTTTTTGGTTAGTTAATAAATTATAGTTAGATCATTTGGTCTAAGACCATCTCTAATGTATTCCTCTATTTCTTCTTTTGTAATAGAAGAACTCTATAATAGATGTGGTTTCTCTCCAATATATTTCTCTATTTTTTCTTTTATAAAAGAATATTCTTAAAAGATTCTTTTTTATTTTATAAATAACACATTTAACTTATAAATGTTGCAAATTAGCCCATTTATTATAACTTTTGATTTTTTCCATAAAATTGTAATATTATTTAAATTAAACATTTTATTACAAATGACGTTAGAAAATAATAATAAAACAAAATAGACATTATCTAAACATCATCATTACTATAGTTTTTCCATAAATGGTCAATTAATGCATTCCAAAGTGAAAAATGAGCTTCCTTATTCTTGATTTTTCTGAATTGACTTAGAAATTCTTGGAATCGGTTATCTTCATCATGTGGTATTTGGACTTCTGAGGGTGGAGCTTCTCTTCCAATACACTAGAAGAAGGAAATAAACATTTCTGAGAGAACCTAAAGAAGTCAAGTGAACAAAGACAACATCAATTGGAGATTCAAAGACAAAATTTTGCTTTAAAAAGAGACGAAGGAAGAAAACAAAATTTTATTTTGTGACTTAAATTCCATAGAATATCCAAATGTCTGTGAACATTTCCAAGAAGAGAAAGCACGAATTTTACAAAAGCACAGTCACCAGAAACTAAATCAGCTAGCTCCTCCTCTATCCACGTCGTTTGGATAATATTTTAACAATCTTTGTGGATCCGGAAGTAATTTACCGGAGTATTAAGTTGTTTCATTATGTTGTATTGATTAATATTTAAGTATTAAGTTGTTTCAATATTTAAGTTTAATTTTAATATGTTATCAATATGTAAATTATGTGAAACTTTTAATAATTAAATTTTAATTAATAGTTTTAATTATCAATATAAAATTTTAGATATCATTCATTAAATAAAAAAATCTGACTTTAAAATAAAATAATTAGTATGTAAACATAAATAATTTATATCTTTTTTATTTTATTTATAATTATAAAAATTAAAAATTAGTATGTAAACAAAAAGTTGTGCATTTATATGTAAAAATTGTATTTCTTCGTAAACATGTATTTTAGTTATAATCACAAAAGCTAAAAGACTATTTTGTAAATAAAAAAAAATACATCTCTATTATAGAGGAATGCTATTTTTTCTCCTAAATATATAGAAATTAGTAATCTTTATTATAGAGGAAGAAATAGAGCTGGGTTGGAGTAGATTTTCCTCCATTATAGCATAGAGAGGCAAATATAGAGGTGAATTAGAGATGCTCTAATTTCCCTCAAGAATATGTATGAAGGTAAACTGTTGTAGGTTTTTCATACTAAGAAATTTTACCATTTAGCTATACTAACTTAAAAGATTTGTATAAATTACATGGTATTTTTAAGAAAAACACAATTAGATGGAGTTTAAACTCCCAAGACAAATTTCTAAAACTATATTGAATCACAAAGAATAGGTTACAAATATAAGAATGGTTGAGCAATATATATATCTACATGTGAGTATATGTGAAGGTGAATGGGATTTGGACAAATATGGCAGTGAGTGTGATTGTTTGTTTGTTTATCAAAGAGGATGTTTGTGTTCATCCTTTATCTTCTTTGTTTTCTTTATCATTGTACTTGAGCTTTTATCTCTTTATCCCCCCCTAACCTTCTTTACTCCTTTAATCATTACCAAATCCTTCTTATTTATTTTTAATACTGTATTCAATTACTAATAGGTACATGAGCTGTAGCTGAACCTTAACTATATATAACGTGATCAAATACTTGACAGAGGTCTCTGTGTCATTTGTCTTTTCTTCGCGTTTTTTCCTTTACTTGTTTTAGTGTCAGGGTTGACCTAATACGTTTGCTTGTGTTCTGCGCTGGCCTCTCGATCTCAGTTCTTTTAATATAACTTTTTTTGGACAAAAAATTAATATAACAACTCAGTTCTTTTATTATATTACAATATTGATATGTAGTCATGCCAGAAAGTCTAGCTAGTTGATTTGGAGACTGGAAGTCTGGAACCAATTAGACATTGGATACCAGTTCCTTAAATTGAACATAGTATTTTTTTTTCTTTGAAACTAAAAATTGACATAGTATTTCCCTCTTTTTTTCTGTCAACTAGACAACTTCTACATTTTTGTCAACTATTTTTTTCCTCTATTTAATTCTAAATTTTATTTATATTAAATCGCAGTTTCTTTTTATGACCTTTGTGTTGATAATAGATGAACAAGTGAAATTTTAAGAGATCTTGTTTGAGTATTTTAATACAACTATCTCATATTTAAAAAAAAATCTTAAAAAAACTCTCTCTTATTTGACCAGAAAAGGTTGAATTTTAAGTTTTCTCACATAAATAGTATCTTGTGAGCTTCTTGACAAAGTCCCAGCGGCTTCCGTATTCATCTGGTGGGATTTTCGGATGAGCCTGACATATGAGGTTAGTCATCGAGAGGTATGAGACTTTTCATGAATTTAACACCCGCATGTCGCAAACTGCGTGGAAAATGAACTTACCTCCAACAATATTGAGTGTTTGAACAAACATGCAATATGTTTAAAACATCAACGTAAAGAATAAGATCATCAAAGAGTACAGATCGATAGCAACCAAAATCATCAAAGATATAATCATCCGAAAGACCACTATATGTAGAGCATTTAAAAACTAATTTGGAAGTATTTTATTTAGATATGTCTATTTTATTGTATTTTGTAAATATATATACTGGATACTATATTAACAAATATATATTGTATCTTCTTGTAATCGGTTGCTTTTGTCTCTTAATTTGGATCGATCTCACTTCCTTGAGCGAACTCATACATGATAAAATGTAGTAGATGAGACTTGTTTCAAAATATCAGTGTTATATCAACCATCATATATTATCACTATCATGGTATTTATACGATTGATAGATCATCATATGGGAGTAGTATGTTAAAAAGGTATTAGTTTCTTTTTTTTCCAAGTTCGATGCTTGTTAATGGCATCAAGGTTCTAACATTCTAACATATGGAAATCTTAAAAAAAAAATACCTGTGATATCTTCTAAAGTTTTTCCGTCATCTCTGTTATTTTCAGCTCATAATAAATTCGTCAATCTCCCACCTTGGTAGATCACTCTCAAGAAAGTTTAGCATAGCTAACACATTGTACGTAGTTTAGTAACTTAATGAATTTTGTCTGGATCCTGATTCATATCCTAAAGGAATCAATCTTGCAAAACGAGGAGAGAGACGTTAGTGTTATTTTCATAAAGCAATAAAATAGTAAAATGTTTATTGTATTCCCTATTTTCCGGGATACTATATCAATAAATCTGAGTCAATACGATAATTATATAAGGTTGACCAATTGGATGCTGCACATGTCACACTTTGTACAAAGTACAAGCGCTAGTCGTCGAAAGAGTAAGTGAATATTTGAAAGAAACGAAAGAACATCAGACGTCTCAACTATATGATATGTTGATATTTCATAATTATGTTCTTGTTATTTCTTGCATGGATTCAACATTTCCATAATCAGAAAACAAAAGTTTGTTATAGGAAAGTCAATATATATAATAGATAATCAACTGACCAAATCTGATTCGCAAACAATACTTTCACGATTACTACACCACAAGACAAACATTTCAAAAAACAAATCGTCAATAAATTTGTGTAGTTAAATTATTATGTGAATTTGCACACAATGTAACATATATATAGAGTCTAGGGACGGCTGAAATATTAGAACGAATGTTGGGTTTGCTATTTTTGGTGAAATCTTAACGCCAAAAAGACAACTAAATAGTTGCTTATTGACTAAATATTTTATAGATGCTTGTTGAACTTTTTTGTTTGGCTTCTCAAATCATTCCTTCATTTTTCATGTCATTATATTTTTTTCTGTTTCGGTGGCAGTCTTATCTTTTGTCTTTGCATTTGGATGATAGTGTACCGGCTATTGTTCGTTGAAAAGGATACATAGATTATAGATATGCGTTTTACAAATATTGGGTAAGTATTACAAATTTTTATTAGACAAGTATAGTTCATTAAAAAGAAAAAAAAAGTATGGCAGTTCATCAATAAACTTTAGAACCTTGCGGACATGATGATTTCTTTTTTTTTTTGGCAGAACGAATTTGTTAAGTGTAGTATATTGGGAAGTACCTAAAATGCAACTATAACACCCCCAAAACGTTGAACAAAAAAAGAACACCCCCAAACACAAAAAATAGAAACGCAAACCTAAAGTTTTAAGTAATGGAAAACTCTTCCGAGTGACATAATCAAATCCAATTATTTTCTAAAAATGAAAGATGTGAAAAATGTCAAGTGCACGTACCTCTTTGTCAAAAAAAAAAAAAGAAGTCAAGTGCACGTACTTTTATGATAACCAAAATTAATGGAATTATTTCGGAAAAGGTTATAACATCTACGTGTACATATACATGCATAAATAGACCCTATGTAACTGTAGATAGTTGTACAAGTACAACGGTCCTGAAACAAGAAAGACGAGAATGTGAAGAAGACATATGGAAGAACTCAAAATCTTATAAAAATATACACATAAAAAGACGACAAAAACAACAAGAAGAACGAACAACAATGTCTCTTTTACCTCGAGAAAATAAACAGTAACAAAAATATATACACTAAGACACGCATACGGCATATGTATGTAACCTTTTAACTACAAACGAGGGAAGAAAATAAAGTTGTGTACATGCGCGTCTACATAGTTTTTAGAGTATAGAAAAAGAGACTTTTTTAAACGAAATTGGAAGAGCATCGGATTTGCAGTTCTCTCTCGTGGATTCTTTCCCTTGGACCCTTCCTCGATTCCCATTCACAAGTCACAACTCCTCTCTCTATATAGGTGTTCACATGCATACATTAGACATATATACACGGTACTTACATACTCCCAATATTTTTAATAGTTTTTCGTTATCCAATTAAACATCAATTTCAATGTATCCCTATAGTATAAATGGTGTGAGGCTTTGCTGCGAGATGTAATCTCTAAAATAGACTAACGGCATGGTTTGCTGTTCGTAGCTAGACATTATTTTAGTAGGTGTAAAAATTCAGTTGGGAGTGATCACGTAGTAAAACGCAATTTTCATGTAAAAAGGAATATATATTTTATAATATTTGGTAATATGTCAAAAGAAAACACGTTGGCTTGAACGGCAATAGTTTTTTCGTGAGTTTTAGTTTTTGGAATTTAGTTTTTGGTTTAATTGTTTGGGTTTTGTTGTAGGTTTTATGTTTTTCTCAACAATATTTTAGTTTCCTTTTGAAAACAAATCTGAACGGCAATTTGTCTTTTTTTTTAAAAAATTTTTAGTTACATTCTTACAAAATTGATCCATAATATGAGTTTTGATTTACTAATTAATTTTTGTATAACTTTTTAAAAAATAATAAAACAAATAGCTAGATTTTATCATTTATCATTACAACAAAATGTTTAATCTTGTGTTTCAGAGATTAAGAAATCAGAAAATATTTGTGCGTAATATAGTAAATCAATCCTTTTTTTTTTGTCAACAGAAACCATACAAACTAAGTTAAGTTTGCCTGTTATTATTGATTCATAGCTGATCCGGTAGTCTCAACTGGTTTGATTTATGTGAAAGAATAATGAATCTTGTACATGTGTCCGTTTGGAAAGAGAGTCGGTATAGATATTAAAGGAACAAGAGATTTACATAAGTTGAGAATCTAAAAAATCATTCCTAATTTAGGTGAGTTCATCCAAGTCTATTTCAAAATTGGGCTAATCTTCATATTCTTAGTCATCTTGAGTAAGTTGGTACTATCTGTTTCAAAAAATGACTGAATGAATGTTGTTTTCTCTTAGACATGTCATAATCCAAAAGAAACCACATGGTCATGGTACTTTTTTTTACCAATGTAAATGTGTATAGATTTTGCTACACGAGACAAATGAAAGAGGAAAAAAAAATATTCTCCATGTACAAAGATTTCCTTCCATTATGCTAGGTGTAATTAATTAGTTAAAAATAGTCAGCGAGAGGTTTGACTAGCAATAATGTTCAGAAATCTAAGAAGTCGCACGCACGATCTACCTTAAGCGTGGAGGAAACAAAGTCCCCGTTCCAAGTCCTTCGACTTTCTACGTTACCCAACAAGTAGGTTTTATTTTCAGAAAGTCACATGTCGTAATATCGTATCCACAATAATATAGTTCAAATTTACACATTACAGTGAGTACGCCACAAGATTAATTACCAACTCTGACTCATCTTGATTAGGTTTGAAGTTTCCAGCCCACCCTCTAGCTTACTTTTAAAACCCAATCACTGATCACTAATATATTAGCCAATTATATAGAGACTTCAAATCACTAAGAAAATAATATACGCCCACAAATAAGTCTTATTAGTAGATTTCAGAGCGATACATATCAAACTCTATTAAAAAACTTCAAATCAACCTATCATTCATATAATCGATTCACTCTTACTAGTCATGTGAATTAATATACATGTATTACTATCAAATTTCGATCAATAATTGCATATATATACATATGTAGTTTTGTATCGGTGTTAGGTAATTCCATTGGTCATATGCTATGATAAAAGATATGTAGGATTAGCAAAGCAAAGAAACAAACAGTTTTATGTTATACCAGTAGCTTTTAAAACAAAAAGACAACAAGTAATGATATAGACTAAGGTTTTAAAAGCAACAAGAACCACCCAACCAACATTAATTTTTATTCTTTTACAGATTGAATATAAACATCACTCCCCCCCTCTGCTTCTCACTCACACACAATATTTTCTACATATTTATATGCGCCCGTGTGATTTCAACAGCTGTATCAACCTTCTCTCTATCAACACAAACCTTTCTCTCTCTTTCTAATACCATGTCGGAGAAACGAATCGGTATGGTCGAGAAAAGTAACAACAAGAGACAACGAGTGAATCTTGTTCCCACGTTCTCCATCAACGACCACCACGACGTTCTTGTTGAAATCCTCCGGCGACTAGACGGCCCTTCTCTCTGCTCAGCCGCTTGCGTGTGCCGTCTTTGGTCAGCCGTGGCTCGCAACGACTCAATATGGGAAGAGCTTTGTTTCCGACAAGTGTCACCACGCCCTTCGCTTTCACTTCGCTCAGTTGTGTCTGCTCTCGGTGGCTACCGATGTCTCTACTTCCTCTGCATCCGTCCGGTCCTCGCACGACTCCCCAAGATCATTTGGAGCCGAGACCAGCTCCAGCTCTCACTCTCCCTTTACTGTGTTCACTACTACGAGCGCTTTTACGTCGGCGCGTGGCTTGGAGACGCGCCACCTTCTTCGCTCATGTTCCTTAGGAAACCCGTCAACGTAGTCTGATCCGCCTTTGGCCGCACCGGGAATGAATAAACTATTAGTTCACAAGATTGTATTCTTTATCATATTATTGTTTACTCCTATTTGTTACGATTAAGAAATTTCAAGTTCATCATTTCATTACAAGATTTTTATTAATAAACGATTAGTTCAGAAGATTGTATTCTTTATCATATAAGTATTATTTACTCCGATTTGTTACGATTACGAAATTTCAAGTTCGTCATTTCATTACAAGATTTGTATTAATAAACGTGGGATCTTTTCTCCTTAGATACTGCCAACGTGTAGCTGTTTTGTCTCTTCTGCTTTTTCTTTTCTTTTCTTTCTTTTAAAGATAAATCTAAGCTTACACTTCATTTATTTCACTTTTTGGTTTAATGTGAAAAGAGTTGTTCATAAAAAAAGGGTTTAATGTGAAAAGAAGACTACCTCCAACATCATTAATTTCACGTCTTTGGTTAACGTGAATATATAGATAATTATTTAGAGAAATTATACTGTTTCTTTGAACAATACTTCTTTTTTTTTCCTGGAGAAGGCACTTTTTGATAATGTAAGAAAAAAGGTGCTATAGTAGCGTTTTGTAGCCAATGAATCCCCATACTCTTTGAAAAAACGAAATTAATTTCATCAAAAAATCAACAAAACTTTATCCGTTTAATTTTGTTTGGATGTTCTCATGTACTTGATAGGGATAAGATTTGGATTTTATTGTGTTGTGGAATGTGAATTTTCATTAACCAACAGAAAAAACCGTAGTCAAACTATACAGTGAAATCAGTCTAGTTGCAATGGAATGGACGAAGCTATACAGTGAAATGACCATACAAAATGGAGTGTTATCTTTTTTTTTGGGGAGAGAGTCTGTATCCAATGGTTCTGTTTTCATGCCAAAGATAACTCAAGCTGAGTTGGGTGATTACATATGAACTTGGACATGTAATAATGGTAGAATTCATATGAATTATTACATTGAATACAACAAAAACGTGAAACAACAAATTGAAGAGTACACTGGTTTGCCAACAATATAGAGTTTAATAGATGATATTTTACATATAGATATGCAAACTATAGTCCAACAATTGACATCCGAAAAGCAAGAACTTAGCGTATCAAATTAAAAGTAGATTGTAAATAAGAAAAGCTAGGAATGTGATGAATTGGATACCTTTGTATGTACTTTTCTTGTTGTAGTCTAGATTCGTTAAAAGCGATCAACTTATAGGTGATGGACCACAAAAACAATGGCCTACAATTTTCTTTGTTAATCCACTATCAAAAATTAACTTAAAGCCCATCCACAAAGGAAAAAAACAGCCTGCCTTGATTTTGACATTACCACATCTACATTGGCCCATATCATGTGTACGCTCCCTCAATAAGCTTAAATTTTACCAACAAAGTCGTATTCGCAATTTCCCCAAATCAGTCAAAAGTCAACACGACGCAGGGGCCACCTGCTGATTCAGTTACCTCTACAGTAAAAAAAACGGCAGGTATGTGGAGCGGTTAGAACGAAGCAAAGCGGGAAGCTGAGAAGCTTCAGAGGTTTGTACTAGCGAAAATGGACGAGTTATGGCATGACTCACTCGAGGGTGGCATCTCTCATCTGAGGATGAGGCAGAGAAGATTAAGCTGCAGGAAAATTCGAGGGTGGCATTATTGTATCAAACAGAAAGTTCTTGCTCAAAGATTATAACTTAAACTCAAACTCTTTATTCGCTTTAGAAAACTATCTCAAAAACTAAAGCTCTCAACTCTCACAAGTTATGCAACACCCTTGCATATCCTTATATAACACTTTAATTATCCTAAACTCATTAGGATTAACACAACTCATTATTTCCTAATCCTTTTAGATAACCACAACACATTAGGATTAGGTAGCTTCTATCCCAAGCTACTTCAAGCTTATCTCAACATTCTCCCTTCTAAGCTTGAAATCTCTTTTCTCCAAATCTTGTACTCCAATGAGATCTCTCATTTCTCTGAACTTGATTCTCCCTAAAGCCTTGGTTAAGATGTCTGCCTTTTGCTTGTCTCCAGGAACATGTTCTACTTCAATCTGCCCCCTTTCCACGCATTCCCTTATAAAGTGATACCGAGAGTGTATGTGCTTACTTCGACCATGAAAGACTGGGTTTTTAGTAAGAGCAATAGCCGACCTATTGTCAATACATATCACGACCTTCTCGCACAGAAGACCCGTGATCTCACTCAGCAGTTCTTGAAGCCAAAGTGCTTGTCTTGCTGCTTCGGTTCCTGCCATGAACTCAGCCTCACATGACGATAGTGCTACTGTGTCCTGTTTCTGCGAACACCATGTGATTGGACTATCTCCAAGATAGAATATATGACCCGTCGTGCTTCTTCCGTCGTCTTGATCAGTGTTGTAGCTACTATCGCTAAATCCCAACAGCCTTGGTACCACTGACGGTGTGTGTGGAAATGTCAAACCCAAGCAAGTCGTTCCCCGTAGATATCTCAAACATTGTTTGATCGCAACACCGTGTGACTCTTTCGGACAATGCATGAAACGGCTTAACACACCAACGCAATAAGACATGTCCGGTCTTGTATGAAGTAGATAACGTAGGCAGCCTATCTTTCTTCTGTAATCTGTGGCGTCAATCTCTCTTTCTCCATCCGCCTTGCAGAGCTTCAAACCAGCTTCCATCGGTGTCTGAACCAAGTTGCACTTATCCATTCCTGCGTCTTCTAAGATCTTGAGAGCGTAACGCCTTTGGTTCAACACGATGCCACCAATATGTTGACACACTTCTATCCCTAGATAGTAAGTTAATAAGCCAAGATCGCTCATGTCAAACTTCGACGCCATCCTTTGTTTGAACTCCATAATAACTTCCTTGTTGCTCCCGGTCACAAACAAGTCGTCCACATAGACTGCAACAACAAGGAGATGCTCATCTACCGTTTTTCTGTATACAGAAGGCTCCTTTGTACACTTGGTGAACTTAAGCTCCATAAGTATTTGATTCAACTTTGTATTCCAAGCCCTCGGTGCTTGTCTTAACCCATATAGTGCTTTATGAAGCTTGTATACTTTCTCTTCTTCTCCTTGCTTCACGAATCCTTCGGGTTGCAAGACATAGACGACTTCTTTTAATTCTCCATGCAGGAAAGCTGTTTTTACATCAAGATGATGCACTTCCCATCCACGAGCTGCTGCAAGATTGATGAGTAGTCGAACTGTCTCAAGTCGTGCTACTGGAGCGAATACTTCATCAAAGTCGATACCATGCTGTTGCACGTACCCTTTAGCTACAAGCCGAGCTTTGTATTTGTTGATGCTTCCGTCCGCATTACGTTTTAGCTTAAAAACCCACTTTAGACCTATTGGCTTGACTCCAACCGGAAGCTCGACGAGGACCCATGTGTTGTTTTTGATGATGGAGTCGATCTCATCAAGACAAGCTTTTATCCACTCTTTAGACTCGCTTGCTTCTTTGAAGTTAACCGGCTCATTGTTAAGACATAGTAGCAGCTTCTCTCCTTCTTCTTCTGCTAGAAGAACATAGTCCTCTAGGTATTTAGGTTTGTTACTTTGTCTAGTTGATCTACGCAGAGCCGGTTGATCATCTTCTTCCTCTGTTTCGCTGTCCTCAACTTCGATAACAGGTTCACCTTCTTTTACAACTCCTCTGTCTTTAGTAGCTTCGTCGACCTCATCGACACTTTTATCTCCTTCTATCGTTTCTTGAGCTCCACGATTCACAATTCTACCAAGAGTGGAGTCAAATTCTTCATCTTGTCTCTCTTCTAGACTGGTTTTATTCCAGTCCCAACCTTTAGTTTCATCAAATATCACGTCTCGACTTACTACTATCATGTGGTTTGGAGGATCATATAATCTATAGGCTTTCGATCCAGGTTCTGTTCCGAGATTTATGAGCTTTCTTGACCGATCATCTAGTTTCTTTAACTTTGACTTCTCAATCTTCGCGTAGCCAATGCATCCAAAAATCCTAAGATGGCTTATATTTGGTTTTTTCTCGTGGAAGAGCTCATATGGAGTTCGATCCTTCAAAGCTCGTGTTGCTATCCGGTTTAATAGATATGTTGAATGCCAGATTGCTTCTCCCCAAAACAAATTTGGCATATCCATGTGCTTCAGCATGCTCCTTGTCATCTCTAGTAGCGTTCTATTCCTTCTCTCTACAACGCCATTCTGTTGTGGCGTATAAGGAGCTGTAAGATGTCGATTTATACCTGATTTCTCACAAAACAAGTTGAACTCGTGGGATATGAACTCTCCACCTCTATCTGTTCTTAAAGTTTGAATTTTCTCCCCTGTTTCTTGCTCTACACGGATTTTCAGGAGTTTAAACTTCTCAAAGGCGTCACTTTTGTTTTTCATTAAGATACTCCACATGTATCTTGAGTAGTCGTCAACAAGTACAAAGATGTACTTGTTTCCTGCTTGCGTACTTGGCGTTATAGGACCGCATAGATCTCCGTGGATCAGCTGCAGCTTCGTGGTGGCTCTATACGTGGTTGTTTGAGGGAATACTTGTCTAGTTTGTTTTCCCATCAGACAAGATCCACAAACCTCTTTCTCAACAAGAATGCTCGGAAGTCCTAGTACGAGCTCCTTTTGCTTCATTGATTTGATTGTCTCGAGATTTATATGTCCCAAACGTGCGTGCCAAGTATTTGATTCGCTCGCCTTTGTAAGATGCAACTGTGACTGATTCTTGATCCCCATATGTACTTTATATAACCGATTCTTTGATCTGCTAGCAGTAACAAGTAGTTTTCCTTTCTGATCGTGCATGGTGAGCTTTTCACCTCTCAACCGTATGTCGCACCCTGCCTCCGTTGCTTGCCCAAGACTAATGATGTTGCTCTTTAAGTCTGGAATATAGTAAACGTCTGTCATCTTTCTGGACTCTCCATGCATATCAGTAAACGATATAGTCCCTTTTCCCTTGATATCGATCCTTGAATCGTCACCAAATCTCACCTTTCCAGTAATAGTATTGTCGATCCATGAGAAGTATCTTTTATCTCCTGTCATATGGTTACTTGCGCCGTTATCGAGATACCATATGTTACCTTCTCCTGTGTTTGTTTCTTACTTCTCCAGTAATACGTTCTTTTCGTTTAAGAACACTACCTCATGCATCATGAGCTCCTCGGCGGTTTGTGTCTCGGCGTTATCAGTCTCATGAGCTTCTTGTAGCTTTAGTTTAAGCTCGGGACAATCTGCGACAAAATGTCCTAGCTTGTCACATCTATAACATGTTACCCTAGATGCATCTCTCTCGAACTTATATTGCTCTCCATTATATCGCTCTCCATTGTATCTTCCTCGTCCTCTTCCCCTATAGATGCGTCCTCCACGACCTCTGCCTCTGTAGTTATCTCCATTGTAAGGACTGCGATTTGTCTGACCGTTTTGTGCTTCAGAATTTGCATACATTAACTTCCCGTGATTGTCCTCTGTTTCTTCTTCTTCAGTAACCCGCTCTTCATATGCTTTTAACCGTCCGATTATATCTTCAAAGTTTGTTTTGTTGAGATCCAGAACCTGTTCTAGAGCAGCAACAATCTGAATATATTTCTTGCGAGGCAAACTTTTAAGAAATTTTCGGACCATCTTTGGTTCTTCGATTTCAACACCTAAGGCCGCTGATTTTGACGAGATTTCCGAAAGTTTTCCTGCAAAATCATCAATGGTTTCGGAATCCTTCATCTTTAGGCGATCAAATTCGGCCATTAGTGTCTGAAGTCTTGCTTCTCTTACTCGTTCAGCTCCCATATGCCGTGCTTTAATTGCATCCCATACCTTCTTAGCGGTGTTAAGATCGCCAACCTGTAGAATCAGTGCTTCCGGGATGGATTGAAACAACAAGGCTGTGGCCATGTCGTTTTTTTCGCCTTCCGTTGTCTCTGATTCGATGACTTCCCAGACCTTATGCACCTTAAGAGTAACCTTCATTCTCATGGCCCAAACTGTGTAATTTGTGGCCGTAAGCATCGGACATTTGATGGTCGAAGGCCCCCCTCCGTTGTCTTTCTTTTCTGTTGACACAATGATATCTCCCATGGCTTCCTGAAGCTCTAATACCACTTATTGTATCAAACAGAAAGTTCTTGCTCAAAGATTATAACTCAAACTCAAACTCTTTATTCGCTTTAGAAAACTATCTCAAAAACTAAAGCTCTCAACTCTCACAAGTTATGCAACACCCTTGCATATCCTTATATAACACTTTAATTATCCTAAACTCATTAGGATTAACACAACTCATTATTTCCTAATCTTTTTAGATAACCACAACACATTAGGATTAGGTAGCTTCTATCCCAAGCTACTTCAAGCTTATCTCAACAGGCATCACCTCATCTGAGGATGAGGCAGAGAAGCAGTATCTCTGTAAAAGGAGTGCTTGTAGCCTTGATAACTCTATATTTGTGTGTTCTCACTTTGTTGTTATTAAGTTCATATCCTATCATGTGGTCTATTCACTGGTTGATTATGTTTGAATATAATTGTATGTCTTTTCTACAACTCTAACATTGCCTTTGAGATTATCTAACTCTTCTTATTGGAGGAGTTTTCTGATAGGAACCTGAAGAAGAAAAAGTCCTTTGTTTATTGATTTGTCTCTACTTAACAAGTTGCAAAGCTTGATTTATCGAGTCCTTTCTCATTCCACATTAGTGTTTCTCCCCAACATATTATATAATTTTTTTCCTTTCTTGACTTTGTAAACTAATGTCTATGTGTGTGCTTGTTCACATGTGTTGGAGCTTGTTTACGTATACTCAGTTTCTGGAACTATTATTTCTTTTGCACTGCAACAAAGAAACCAAAAGTTTAGGATATATCATCTTGGGTTTTGAAGTGGGGGAACACATATCATTTTACTTTACATAAAAGCGCTTACTCATTGAATCATACTTTACAAGTCATTTATCTAGTAGGCTAAATACTGAATATTTACATTTTATGGCAATAGAGATGTTCAAAATTGTTTTAAAATGGCATGTTTTTTTTTTGCTTATAATCATCTGGATTAGTTTCAAAGAAGAAAAAAAATGGCAAAAAAACAGAATTTTAGACACATTATGGGAAACCGTTCTCTCTCTCGTTGCGATGCAACGTTAATGGCGATGGAGAAGGAGAGATTCTCAATTACTCAAACTCTAATCTGATCGAGACATGATCAATTTTATATGCTTTTCTATTTTTTGTTCTTCACTGAAAAGAGATTTATACATGGTGGATTAACAGTTAATTTTTTTCCACTCCACCATTGTAATCTCCGGTTTAATCTGTATGACTATGATCGATGACAAGAAATACAATTCAGTTATGTTGAATCAATGATCAAGTGGTAAGAAACTTATCCTAATTGTTCTGCTTTGGAAACAAGTACCATGGAAACCAACATGGTGTGTCAACATCATGGGTACGTAAGCAATGTGACCACAAAAGTATTTAACATTGAAGATTACTATTCAAAATATTTATTGGTGGTTCTTTATTTTTTTTTTGTCATCTGTTGTTATATTGATTCGAAACTGGTTAAGCCAAAAGGCAAGTTACAAAGGCTGTCGTAATGAAACGACACCATAATCTAGAGCGGGCAGTTAAGAGACACAACCCGAGCCATAAGCCGGCAACTGCACAAATACAATCCCGGAGACAAAATCAAACTACCATACACGGACTACAAGAACATAGCTAATAACATAAGAAGCCAAAACACAACCAATCTAGATAAGAATCAAACTCCTCCATAGAAAGAACAAACCGGATCGATAGTTTATGGATAACCGTTGCTGTAGAATATGTCTCATAAGCGCTTCTGCCCCACCGCCTCCCTTCAGATCCAACTTAAACTCGCCATTGACCTCTGTAGAAGCTCACCACGCGCCGTCTACGCGTCTCAACACCATAGCGGAGCCAACCAAGCCTTACTCGAAGCATACTCTTACTCAAACCAGCCGGTAATTATAAATCCATCACCACAAACCGTAGATCTGAAGAGATCGAGGTCCATGGATTCCGATTTGAGACTCTCCGCTTCAACACGAATGAATGAAGCTTCCGACCAGATCTGAAACCCTTTAGATTAATAAGCAAACCATAAACAAGACTGAAACAAGAAGGAAAAAGGGGATCCACCCTCTCACAGTACCAACGGCCGGAGCCATCGACCGGAGAAGGTGAAAAGACGGTGACTTTCAACTTCTCTCTCTTGTCGTCGTTAAATTCTAGGTCATCTAACAATACTAATTTTTTGGTGGTTCTTTATTGAAAATGTATTTTCTTTGTTGCAAGGAGATGTTGTTAGAATCGTTAAAAATTGGTAGTTTTACTTACTAATTCTTTTGAAAAAATCAATAAATTGGATTTTTTTTTCAAAGAATATATATAGATCCTATTTGAAATCTGGTCAATGTTATACAACAAAGAAATTTTCAAAAACAAAAATTTGGAATTTCTTCAACAAGATGATAACCAAATATAAATGGTGTTGCATAAGGAGAAGGAAGATGAGCCAGAAGAAAGATTCTTTAGATTTTAATATTTATGTTGTATTTCTTTTTTAATTTTAACTTTGCATTTGATTGTGTTTCTAGTATTTTCTATACTCTTATTGTAACTTTACAAAAAAAATAGTTATAAAGAAAAACTTACACATTGTGCGACGCATAATCATTTTCTTTGTGGACATTCAACTTACAGTAGAACCTTTATAAATTAATAATGTTGAAACTTTGAAATTTTATTAATTTATAGAGATATTAATTTACAAAAGTTTTCTTATTTAGATTTCTTATTTTAAGATATATTTAGTGTATAGACATTATTTTTATTTTTTGAAATTTGACATTTATATTAATTTTATTATATTATTTGTTGTATATAATATATATTGCATAGAACTTAAATGTGGTTTTAGATATAATATTACTAAATCTCTTCAAAAATATATGAAGTGTTAAGAAAGTATAAAGATAATTCTATTGTAAATATTAAACAAATAATATAATAATAAGTTCTTACTTATATGTATACATATAAATTATTAATTTATAATTTTATTGGAACCATATATATATATATATTCTTTTTTTTTGTCGGCTCCCAGCTTCTAAGATCAAGTGGTAAGCGAGTCTGAGTCATTTCGAAGAGATGCTATGTCCGGCTGAGTTTGATCTATATGAAAAAAGAGTATCGTTATTCTTTGCCTCCTTAGTGAGAGAATCTGCACGAAAATTACTAGTCCTATGTAGGTGATGGTGAAATTCGAGAAACCATCTTTTAGAAGACAGAAAGAGACTAGCTCGGAAGCAAATGCCGGCAAGTCAGCAGGGCTATCAATCATGTCCACTAAGTCGGAACAATCCGTCTCGATGTGAACCGCGGTACGAAACTCTCGTAGGCAAGACATCGTCCAAATGAGTTCTTCCATCTCGGCATAGAGGGCTGATAGTCTCTTTCGACATCCTTGTAGTTATTGGAACCATATACTTACACAAAATTTTCTAAATAATTATTATCTTATTATTTTATCAATTTGTATTAAATTTTTAACCGGTCAAAATTGGGACTAGCAAAATTTATTAATTTATAGAGGTTTTACTGTATTACTAGTTTTACAAAATTAGATTACGATCATATTTGCACAAAAAAAGAAGGATTACAATCACATAAGCTTGCATTTTCGTTTTTGTTTGAATACTTTTTTTTTTGAATGTTTAGGGTTCAATGGTACAGTGGATCTTCTTTTCGCTGATAAAGTTAACTAGCTAAGCTAGGAAAAGAAGAACGAAAAAGAGTTAGTATTGGGTTTTCTTTAAGTTCAAATGTCATGAACATACACATTAATAATTTTAGCAAAAAAAAAAACATACACATTAATTTGCTTAATATATATATATATATATATATATATTCATGACTCCATCCTTATAAAAAAAAATACATTCATAACTCCATGGATGAAGTTTAGAAAAAGACAAAAAGATAGATTTCGTGTATGTAATTCCATGTTTCTAAACGCAATCAGTATCAATGTTTTTTGTAAAAAAGTGATATCTCCACCCCTTTTCATAATGGAAGGGCTGTAAAAAAGAAAAGAATAAAGAACGGCAAGAGGGAGTTGTGTTGTGGGGTCTCAGTGACACAGCATTAACTTAACAAAAAAAAAAGAGTAAAGGTTAACAAAAGTGATATTCTATAATTTTCTTAATATTTTTATAAATATTTATTTTCAGCTTGAAGTGTTTGGTTTATAAATTTCTTAGAAATTAGAATAATACATAAAATTTAATGCACAGTCAGGGCTGTTTATATTTGACCACTTTATAGTGTATTTTGAATGTATTTTCCTTATAGATATATGGTCATAAAATGTTATCCCAAAATTTAAATAAAAATAATTCAATCTTACAAATGCATGAAAGAGAGTCAAAATCAACATAGCTGTGTTTTGCACAGTCGTGTGTGGCATGGTAGTACAACAACATAGCTGTGTGTTTATGATGTAGCGGAAGCCTTATAAGATAGAACTAGAGGTCCGTTGATTCTTAGAATACCCGGAAAACTAGGATAATCACAAAGATCTTATTTAGTCTAAGAATGCCTAAGATCAATGTCTTCTTAAATTCGTTGAGATCACCTATGATCTAGCCGAAAACAAGGAATAAAGAGAAATCTCTTAACTTTTTATTAATCAAATCATAAACTGAATACAAACTTAAGCCTAGACGGCTATATATAAGAAATCATAAAACCCTAAAATATTAAAGATAATTATCCAAATAATAAATAAAACACTAAATAATTAAGATATTTATTCTAAATATCTATCTACATCATTCTCTCCGGGTTGGAAAAGATTCGTCCTCGAATCTTGATCGTAGTCTTCGAATTCAAAACGTTTTCCAAGAAAAACTCTTCCTCGAATCTTCAATAGCATGTTTTGCACGATTTTTGCACTGATCTGTTTGTAACTTGAATCTTCACAAATCCGTTTTCGCACAAAATTTGCACCTGACAGATAATTAAGAATCTGCAGAAAATCTTCACCAATACGATTTTGCCCTAACTTTGCACGCGAAATTTCAATGGAACCCTCTTTGAAAATAAAGTCAATATGAAGGACATCGTCTTCATATATATCATAGATTGGATCACCATAGATCTCTCGATAGATCTCATGGTTCTCTTCTCTCACAACAAAAGGACTTTCGTCCAGGATAGAATAGATGCTTATACTCACCATGACATCCAGAATCGTTCTTCGATTGAAAAACCAAAGAGACGCAGCTCTGATACCAACTGATGTAGCGGAAGCCTTATAAGATAGAACTAGAGGTCCGTTGATTCTTAGAATACCCGGAAAACTAGGATAATCACAAAGATCTTATTTAGTCTAAGAATGCCTAAGATCAATGTCTTCTTAAATTCGTTGAGATCACCTATGATCTAGCCGAAAACAAGGAATAAAGAGAAATCTCTTAACTTTTTATTAATCAAATCATAAACTGAATACAAACTTAAGCCTAGACGGCTATATATAAGAAATCATAAAACCCTAAAATATTAAAGATAATTATCCAAATAATAAATAAAACACTAAATAATTAAGATATTTATTCTAAATATCTATCTACATCAGTTTATACACTCTTCTTTCTCTACGCGGTCAACATTCTTTGACTTTGATTTTCCATGGTGTTCTAGTCTTCTTGCTTATTGAAAACCAACTAGTTTGTATTCTAGTTTTGTTTGTTTTTCTATATGTATTATTGTATTAAAACTAAATATATCTTTCCACACCCTTTTCCTTATAAAATATATTCGAAATTCTCAAAGTTGAAAAAAACGGATTTAGACAAAAATTGGATGGGGGACATGTATCTTGTGGATCAGTGAGGGTTAATAAATAAAATGGTGTGGTGGTGGTCGGGACGTGTTTGAGTGTTATAATCGTAAATAACACGCCTGATTGAGATTCTACTCTCTCTCTCTCTCTATGATAAGAAGAGTGACTTGTGTTTCAAAGTCATTCCCATGTGCCTTGTCTCCGACAACTTTATCTCTCTTCTTGCTCATGCCTCTGGTTCACATGGTACTTCTTCAAGATTCACTATTTTTTTAAGGGTTTTTCATCTCAGAAAAAGTCAGGTGGGTACTACAAAGATTAGATCTTTCTTCACACGAGCAGTTCTGTTTGATTTTTAATTCCTCTGTTTTTCTAACTGTAATATGGTCCTTATTGAATTACAGCCGTCACATAAGATTCTAAACCCTCTCTCTCTTTCTTGATCCTGTCAGAAAAATTCTTGATTAAATGTTAAGGTATAGTATTTGCTTCTATGCTGAGTTCTTGATCTCTGTTTCTATGAGTAGCTGCAGAAAATATTAGTATGCATATAACTAAATTACATGTTTTTCACTTATTAGGGTTCCTTACAAATAGAGGGATCAGGTGGATCTGAGTTGCAAAAACTATATCTTAAGTCTTGACATGAGCTTGAGCTTTTCTTGGATAGTTGTAGATGAGTCATGTTTGATTTTTTTTTTTGTACTTGTGGTTGTGCAGATTATTTAAGGTGTGAATCATAAACGTGACAAAAAAAAATGTACAAGCATCCAAGACAAGAGATTGAGGCCTACTCTTTGCCTGCCAACTCTGTTGGGAAGCGTAGGTACGTACCGGTTCACAACTCACGTAAACGGTACTGCACGCCAGAGTCATCATCACCTGACTCTCCTGCTTACGATGTTCTCTCAAACGCTACGGCCTTGGTATCACATAACAACTCTGCATACGAGGATACGTCTGGCTCTTGTGTGACGGATGATTTTAATGACAAGATAAAGGAACTCGAAACGGTGATGATGGGGCCTGACTCATTGGACTTGGTCCTAGATTACAACGACTCCTTTGATTCCACGTCGTGTCAAGAGACTAATACCTGGAGATCAACTCTAGAGGCCGTCTCTAGACGTGACCTAAGAGCTGATCTTGTTTCATGTGCAAAAGCTATGTCTGAAAACGATCTTATGATGGCACGTTCGATGATGGAGAAGCTGCGTCTTATGGTCTCCGTTTCTGGTGAGCCTATTGAACGTTTGGGAGCTTACTTACTAGAAGGTCTAGTGGCTCAGTTATCTTCATCCGGTAGTTCCATATACAAATCACTTAACCAGTGCCCTGAACCCGCAAGCACCGACCTGCTCTCTTACATGCACATCCTCTATGAGGTTTGTCCTTACTTCAAGTTCGGATACATGTCAGCTAATGGGGCCATTGCTGAAGCCATGAAGGAAGAAAACCGAGTTCACATTATTGATTTCCAAATAGGTCAAGGGAGTCAATGGGTTACTCTTATCCAGGCTTTTGCAGCTAGGCCCGGTGGGCCTCCTCGGATACGGATAACGGGTATTGATGATACAACGTCAGCGTATGCTCGTGGAGGTGGCTTAAACATTGTAGGGAACAGACTCGCTAAGCTTGCTAAGCAGTTCAACGTTCCGTTTGAGTTTAACTCGGTGTCGGTGTCAGTGTCTGAGGTTAGACCTAAGAACCTCGGAGTCCGACCAGGGGAAGCTCTAGCCGTTAACTTTGCCTTTGTGCTTCATCATATGCCTGACGAAAGCGTGAGCACCGAGAATCACCGGTACAGTTTCTTTCTTGAAATTTGTTAGAAACATAAAGTGTGTTAAGTTAGATGAGCGTCCGATAAATTGACAATTTCCCTTATATATTATTTAGGATCCATTTCAACTTCCGACGTAGGACGATGTACCTAATAGAGTGATTCTAGTGTGTTTACATTCCCTTGACTAAGTATATTTTTGTGCAGTGACCGGTTACTGAGAATGGTGAAGAGCTTATCTCCCAAAGTGGTGACTCTAGTGGAGCAAGAATCAAACACAAACACGGCTGCTTTCTTCCCCAGGTTCAAAGAGACAATGGACTACTATGACGCCATGTTCGAGTCAATAGATGTGACTCTCCCAAGGAATCACAAACAGAGGATTAACGTGGAGCAACATTGTCTAGCAAGAGATGTAGTGAACATCATCGCTTGTGAAGGAGCTGATAGGGTGGAGCGGCACGAGCTCCTAGGGAAATGGAGGTCACGGTTTGGGATGGCTGGTTTCACTCCTTACCCGTTGAGTCCTCTTGTGAATTCCACTATTAGAAGTCTACTCAGGAACTATTCGGACAAGTATAGGCTGGAAGAAAGAGATGGAGCCTTGTATCTTGGTTGGATGAGACGAGATTTGGTCGCCTCGTGTGCATGGAAATGACACGGAGATAAGTCTTTATTGTAACCGTAATCAAAGTGTGTCTACTTGTATGCAGTTTCAGTTGCTCATTTGAATCTTCAAAAACATTAGAAGAATCTCATGTCCGTCTACTTCTAGAAACCATTGCATGGCAGAACATGTCTTGAAATACTAGTTCAGGCATTTTGTGTGGACACACAATACATCAGTAACAATTTATTTACTATATGAGTGTACTCAAACCCCAAAATTAAGACATGATAAAAATATAAATCATGCAAATTATGTACCTATTTTTAAATTGAACAGAGAAAAAGTCTTCGTTTCTTAATGCAAAGTAACTATTTTCGGTAAGCAATGGTATTATTAGTGTTTGTCGATGTCAAACTCCGACTAAAAAGTTACCAAAAATATCGGTAAGAAGAGGTGAAAGGAACGGTGGATAACAAACTCAACGTTCAAATCTCTCTCCTCTTATAGACTATATAATGACAGCTAAACCAAAGAACAAAACATAAATAAGAAAAATAAATTTTCAAATACTAAAAAAACAAAACCTAGTGGTTTACAAAAAGAAATAAAACATAAAAAAAACTGTAATCACTAGTGACTAGAATAAATCACAACAATGGGTGTACATTTTGGAGTATCAGCATTCTTTGTTTTTTGTTTGTTAGCTTTATCAGCAAATGCTAGAGAATTCAGAATCACTGCTCGTCCAGGTTCTGATATCACCGGCGTAAGTTTCTAATACCTTATTCATCTTCCCATTAACCAATTAGCTTTCTTGTTCTTCAAGCAAACTAAAGATCTTTGGGATGCAGGAATTGTCGAAACTATTCAAGGAGGCATGTCAGTGCGTGGACAAGAGCACCGTTTTGATCCCAAAAGGTGAATTCAAGCTTGGGGAAATAGAGATGATGGGTCCATGCAAAGCTCCTATAATATTTGTTCTTCAAGGCACTGTGAGAGCTGATGGGAACGTTAACGGGAAGGACTTTTGGGTCGCTTTCCGCAGGATTACTAACTTTAGATTGAACGGAGGTGGTATCTTTGACGGTGAAGGTAACGCTTCATGGAGGGCTAATAACTGCCACAAGACGTCATTAACTCAGTGCAAGAGACTCCCTATCGTATATTGTCTATCTATTTATCTCTCTATCTATAATAACTCAGCTAAATAGCAAATAGCATTGTTAGTTTGTTGATGTTTTGTCATTGTTGTACAGAGCATACGGTTTGATTACATAACTGACGGTAAGGTAAGAGACATAACCTCGTTAGATGCAAAGAACTTCCACATTAACGTGATCGGGGCAAAGAACCTGACATTCGAAGACATCAGGATCGTAGCCCCTGAAGAGAGTCCCAACACCGATGGAATCCACGTGGGAAGGAGTGACGGAATCAAGATCATCAACACCAACATCAAAACCGGAGATGACTGTATCTCTGTTGGGGACGGGATGAAAAACCTTCTTGTCGAAAGAGTTTCATGCGGTCCGGGACACGGAATCAGTATTGGAAGCCTCGGATTATACGGGCACGAGGAAGACGTCACTGGCGTCAAGGTCGTGAACTGCACCCTCAGAAATACTGACAATGGTGTGAGAATCAAGACATGGCCCTCTGCAGCTTGCTCCACGACCGCCTCTGGTATCCATTTCGAGAATATTATTCTCCACAATGTTAGCAACCCTATCCTCATCGACCAAGAGTACTGCCCCTGGAACCGATGCAACAAGAATGTACGTACAGAAAAGTACTTTTCAAGAAAATCTTAACGATCATAGTCCATTGATTATCATTTTCAATTGTTTTATTTGTTTGTAGAAACCATCATCCATCAAGCTGGTGGACATAAAGTTCAAGAATATCAAAGGATCATCAGGGAACAAAGACGCAGTGAAGCTATTGTGCAGCAAGGGATTTCCGTGTAAGAACGTGGAGATCGGCGACATTGATATTACATATAATGGAAAAGACGGTCCAGCAACGTTCCAGTGCTCCAACGTATCTCCGAAGTTGGTGGGGAAACAGTGCCCTAAAGCTTGTAGCAGCCCAGTGACGAAGCTACCAGGCCACTAGAAGCTCGGAGTGTATATAAAATTTACTCTAAAATGTACACCCTAGTGTATGTTATTTCCTTTGATCTTTGTAAAAAAAAAAACTGTTTATTTTTGCCGCTTTGGCCCCCAAAATTTTGCATTTTTGCTAGCTTTATTGATTGTATAAAATGCGTCGTTTTTGTAAAAAAATCTAAGATAGCAATGAGAAACTAAGATTTCACTGCAATCTAGGGCTGTTCAATATGGTAAAACCGAACCGTACCGAACCGAACCGAAATAGACAATATGGTTTGGTTTTGGTATATACCATATAAACCGAATGGATATAATTTTATAAAAACCGTAGGATTTGGATATGGTTTGGTATATAACCGATTAAACCGAATAAACCGAACAAAACCGATTAAAAGTAGAAACATGTAAATATGTATCTATTTTATAACAATACATGAAAATCTATTTGTTATATAAGTTAAATTTGTGTTAATAACTACTACCATCATGTTATAGTAATAAATAACCTTATATAATTTGTGAAACACTTGAACTATAATTAAATAACAATACATCGCAATTCATACATCTTATTTTCTAAGTCTTTTTTTTATTTTTTTGCTTTATTTTAGTATTCACTAAATTAATATGAAGATGATAAATTTGATGAAAAATAATTAATGGAAAATTTTCACAACTTTATTTTTATCTATAAACAAACAGAGTTTCGTGTTCAATCGAAAAATCATGACTTTAATGAACACTAAACATGAAGAGTGGAAAAACTTTTCTTTCATGTTTCTGTTTTGTTTCATATTTTTATTTTCAAAATTTCAGGCTCTGATTTTAATTATAGATTTGATGATTTTATTTGATGGTAGAAGCATTTTTACGTTTTTGTTCATTTATTTGAACATGTAATATATTTTTAATAAATGACTGTGATAACAATATGACTCTAAAATTCATTTTATATGATCTCAAACTAAATAATTATGTATTTTGGTATAAAATCGAAAACCGACGGTATATAAACCGAACCAAACCGAAGTAAATATGGATTTAGAATGGTAGTTATATTTTACTAACCGAAATACCGAAAACCAAAAAAAACCGAACCGATATCCGGATTGAACACCCCTACTGCAATCTATACTATTATTTGCGAAGTAAATTTTTGCAATGAAGCTCTCACGTTGAAAGTTAAAGTGGTTAATATCGTTTATACCCTTAATGAATAAAATGTATAAATAAATTAAAAAATAAAAACGAAATTTTAATTGATTTTGATTAGATAATTGATTATTATGAAGAATAGTAAGAATTATTCAAAATCTGAAAATATAATTTAAAAAGAGATAACTTATGTATATATTGTATTGTTATCTGAAAAAGTCTTTAAGTAAAAAGTTAAAAACATAAATTCTATAACTAAATATTAATTAAATAAAATTATTAATTATATAATTAAAAACAGAAATGTTGAATTATCCAAAATCTAAAAATATAATTTAAAAAGATAATTTCTATATATATATATATTGTATTGTTATCTGAAAAAGTATTTTAGTAAAACGTTAAAAACATAAATTATATAATTAAATATCAATCAAACAATTTTTTTAATTATATAATTTAAAACTATTATTTGCGAAGTAAATTTTCGCAATGGAGTTCTCACGTTGAAAGCTAGAGTGGTTAATATCGTTTAACTGTTAATGAATAAAATGTATAAATAAATTAAAAAATAAGAACAAAATTTTAATTGATTTTGATTAGCTAATTGATCAATATTAAGAATAGTAAGAATTATCCAAAATCTGAAAATATAATTTTTTTAAAAAAGATAACTTTTGTATATATTGTATTGTTATCTGAAAAGGTCTTAAGTAAAAAGTTAAAAACATAAATTCTATAACTAAATATTAATTATATAATTAAAAATAGAATATTGAATTATCCAAAATCTAAAAATTATAATTAAAAAGATAATTTATATATATATATATATTATATTATATGAAAAAAGTATTTTAGTAAAACTTTAAAAACGTAAATTATATAATTAAATATTAATCAAATAATTTTTTAATTATATAATTAAAAATATAATATTGAGTTATCTTAAGATCTATTTTAGTAATGAATATATATATATATATATATATATATATATATAAATATGTTTGCCTCTCTTCTAAGCTATCCACGTGGAAAGTCACTATCTGACAGACCGACACGCGTATCTGGGTGTTATTTCTTTGGCTAGATTTGAGTTTAACTTTAGGCTTATACTATGAACAATTGATAGGACTTTTTACTCTTTAATATTATTGAATGTGTTAATTATTTCTTAATACATAGTAGATAAAACAAAAAAAAACACAGATTTGAGTTTAACTTTACCATATGTACCTCATCGTGTGACAATTTATAAAGTAGCAACGAATCTATAAATTCAGCAAATTTGCAATTGCCTACTTCATAATTTTTAATATATAAATAGTCAACAGTAGTGTGTTGAATATTATATTCATATGATTTAAAAGCCTTTAAAAATTTTTATTTTAAAACATACACCAAAAACTTTATGAAAGTAAATATACATTCAAGTTCTCAACAACTTCAAATACCACCAACGCCAAAAAATTTTAATCAAGTGCACGAAAACTATAATATATTTAAAACTACAATAAATACATTAGTTAATGAAAAATCCTTTTAAAAAAATATTATGCATGCATACATAAATATTAAGAGAAATGTATAAAAGAAAATAAAAGTAACAATAACTTAAAGAACAAATTGTATAAGACTGAGAATATTTATGATTTGTGGTTTAAAATATATTCAACTTATTGTCACAAAAAACTTAATAAAAAAATACATATTTTGTTTTAAAAACATTAAAAATCACTTTAATAATTTTAATATTTTAAGAAAAATTATGAATCAATAATATTAATATAAAATTTTATCCGAAAAACTCAGCACTAAATGCATAAACAAAAAAACAAACAAACCCTAAACCCTATAATCCTAAGCATTATTCTAAATCAAACCTTAAACCCAACTTAAACCAAACGCTAACCTTTCCTACTACCTAAACCCTAAATCCTACCTGACCCTAAATCCTACCTAAACCTAGACCTTAACCCTATCTAACCCTAAACCCTACATAAACCAAACCCTAATCCCTAAACCCTTCATACTACCTAAACCCTAAACCTATCAAATCGTAAACCAACCTAACCCTAAACGTAAACCCTACCTAACCCTAAACCCTATTTAACCCTAAACCCTTCCTAACCCTAAAACCCTTCCTAACCCTAAAACCCTACCTAAAACCTAACCCTAAACCCTACCTAACCCTAAACCCTACCTAACCCTAAACCCTACTAACCCTAAACCCTACCTAACCCTAACCCTACATAACTCTAAACCCTACTAACCCTACCTAACCTAAAACCTTTCTAGCCCTAAACCCTACTAACCCTACTAACCTTAAACCCTACTAACCCTAAACCCTTTCTAACCCTAAACCCTACCTAACCCTAAATCCTACCTAATTCTAAACCCTACCTAACCCTTAACCCTACCTAACCCTAAACCCTACCTACCCTTAACCCTTTCTAACCATAAACCCTACCTAACCCCAAACCCCTTCTAACCTTAAACCCTACCTAACCCTAAACCCTTTCTAGCCCTAAATCCTACATACCCTAAACCCTACTAACCCTAAACCCTTCTAACCCTAAACCATGCTAACCCTAAACCCTACCTAATTCTAAACCCTACCTAACCCTAACCCTACATAACCCTAAACCCTACTAACCCTAAACCCTACCTAACCTAAACCCTACCTAACCCTAAAACCATTCTAACCCTAGACCCTTTCTAACCCTAAACCCTACCTAACCCTAAACCCTACTAACCCTAAACCATACCCAATTCTAAACCCTACCTAACCCTAAACCGTACGTAACCCTAAAACCTACCTAACCGTAAACCCTACCGAACCCTAAACCTTACCTAACCCTAAACCCTACCAACCCTAAACCCTACCTAACCCTAAACCCTACCTAGCCCAAAACCCTACTAACCCTAAACCCTACCTACCCTAAACCTTTTTTAACCCTAAACCCTATCTAACCCTAAACCCTACCGAACCCTAAACCCTACCTAACATTAAACCCTACCAACCCTAAACCCTACCTAACCCTAAACCCTACCTAACCCAAAACCCTACTAACCCTAAACTCTACCTACCCTAAACCCTTTTTAACCCTAAACCCTGCCTAACCCTAAACCCTTCCTAACCCTAAACCCTGCCTAACCCTAAAAACCGTACCGAACCCTAAACCCTGCTAACCCTAAACCCTGCCTAAATCTAATCCTAAAACCCTACATAAACCTAACCATAAATCTCATCTAACGCTAAAACTCTACCAACCCTAAACACTAAAAAATAATCTTAAAACTTAAAGCTAAAAAGACCTAAACTCTACCGCTATATAAATTGTTGTTGTGATATTCAAATACAAATTACATAGCGGATTTTAAATCCTACATTCATTATTTTAATTGTCAAAATATTTTTAAAGTTGTATCTTATGAATAAAAAAGGGAAATTATATTTTAAAAAAGTTAAATTTTGTTAAAATAGAATGAAAAACTATTGTCATAAATAAATAAAGAATTTTGATGAAATTTGAAAATCTTCGAATCAATAACAATTAATTAGTAATATTTTAAAAACCCTTAAACTACTATAGCAGTAGAATCTCAAAAAAAAAAAATTAAAGTTCTCAAACATTTATTTGCTAATAGCCATCCTTAAATATTTGCTCATTCACAAAAAAAAAAAAATTCTTTACATAAATTGGAAACAAGTTTTGTTTTTTTTGACTAGAGACCCAAGTTTAAATTATAACACTAAAATATTTTAATATTTAATTGTTCAGAAATAACAAGTTAATGTTCTTAAAAAAATAACCATCCTTAAATCTTTGCTCATTCAAAAAATAATATTCTTTACATAAATTGGAAACAAGTTTTGTTTTTTGACTATAGACCCAAGTTTAAATTATACCACTAAAATATTTTAATATTTAATTGTTCAGAAATATATATATTTATATATTCGAGAGTAGACAATACATAGATGATACTAAATTGATCGCAAGAATTTTTTTGGAAAACACAATATAACTAGAATAGTATACAAAGAACTTTTCAAAAATTTATGAAAATGTTTAAGTCCGCATCGCGGATAAAACACCTAGTAAGTATAGTAAATGGGAAGATGCATGGATGCTCTATGATGATCTGGTACGGATTTAAGTTTGCCTTTTGTTCCTTTTGGTTACATCCAAATCCCATTATCAGATCGATGTTTGAAATCAAACACCTGAAATAATAAAACTGAGTATGCATGCATATTACATTTGCACACGATTTTTGTTGTCAACTAGAATTTATATAGTTATTTTTGTTGGGAGAGATCTGCGCTGTAAAAAGAATTATTCTGCGTGTTTTCGTGTTTAAAACTTCCTAGTCATTAAAAAGATTTATTTTGCAGATGTTATACAACATGCAGGTCTAATGAACAGTGATTTGATTTTCTAGTCATACGAATAAGAAAACATGACCGACTTCTGTTAAAACCTGGTCCCTAGACCTCGACAATATCATCTAATCAATCATACCATGTGAGCCAAAACTCGATGGATCAGGATACTCCATTTAGCTAGGGAAAGGTGGTGAAGAGGTTTCTGTTGGGAAAGCTAGCCGAATGTCTTTCACAAGTTTGATATGGGAGGAGACAACTTCAAATTATAGAAAGACGTTTCTATTTAGAGCACCCGCAATGGTGTTATCCAAAGAGAGTACTTAGAAAAAGTGTATTTTGATTTTTTAAATATTATTTTTTCATTTCCTTTTAGATTAAAAAAATAATAATATCAATCAATCGTGAATCACCACATGTCATGGGAACCCGCAAATAGTGCAAAAATTCACTAAGAAATAGTCTTTATTTAAGGATTTTAAGGATTAAATCCTTAGCTTTTGGTGGAGTCTACTGATTATTTAATTATTTTTTCTTAATGACTTATCTTTAAGGATTCTCATTGCGAGTGCTCTTAGGAAAGAGAATTTAATAAAAAAAAACTCTTTTTGTGATCACTCTCAAAAAATGTTTCTCGCTTAGATTTGCTTTCTTAGTGTTTGTTCTTGGATAGATTACAAAATACAAATGCTATTAAAACATCTTATTTGTGTTTCAGAAAAAAAAAGAAATAAAACATCTTACTTATACTTTTTTTTTTTTTTTTTTTTTTTAGTGAAGGTAACAAGCTAATTCTATAAACACTCTCTAATCTTTACTAGTTCGTTTTCCGCGCTACGCGCGGATAATTTACTTTTAAAGTTAACAATTTAACAATTTTTTTAACCCTTAACATGTACTCTCTTTGTTCCAAAAAGATAGACTTTTTAATATTTTCACACATATTAAGAAAACACATCAAACTACCACAATATATGTATTATTCTCTATAATTTTCAATTTTCAAGTCAATTAATTTTCTTGAAGTTTATAATTTTTTCATAAAAAAATACAAAAAATACATTTTTGTGAAACAAATTTTTTTTCTAAAAAGTCTATCTTAATGGAGCATATGGAACATATGGAGTAGTATAAAAAGAGGGGGGGGGGGGGGGGGGGGGGGGGAGAGATGACATGCGCTGATTTTGGTTGTTTAAATGTTGCATGTTATTTTTTTTTTGTTCTTCTAAATTGTATTTTATAAGTTTTTTAAAATATTAAGACTAAGTTTAGAATACAAAAACTGTTGAAAGACAGATCGAAAAAGTTGCTTTTAGTTGGAATTTCTTGAAGATCATCCTATGAATTGTATAAATGTTGACATGTGCTGATTTTAGTTGTTTAAATGTTGCATGTTATTTTTTTTTGTTCTTCTAAATTGTATTTTATAAGTTTTTTAAAATATTAAGACTAAGTTTACAATACAAAAACTGTTTGAAAGACAGATCGAAAAAGTTGCTTTTAGTTGGATTTTCTTGAAGATCATCCTATGAATTGTATCGTTTTTTTTTTTGCTCAAATTCATACATTAAACTTGAATTTTATCTTGCCTTAGATGTTTTTGATGATTTTTATTATGTTGTCAAAGTAAAATTGTGTCGCTATCGATGAAATGCGCATTAGCTTCCCTGTAAATAGGAGATATTAATCATAATGTATTACATTTTGGGTTCTTGTTTTGACAGTTATATATTGAACATGTAATCTTTTCCACCACAATAATTTTATATTTTTGATTATTTATGCTTTTTAGCTATGTCAACATAGCTGCTTAGTTGTTGTGAAAGCTTTACAATCGTTGGTGTATATTATAAGTTTTATATAAGATGGAAGGTATATTTGAAATGTAAAAATTATATTTCATATATACATGTTTTAACTAATTATAAAATTATGGAAAGTATATATATAATCTTTCATCAATTAATTTTACCAATTAAGAATTTATAAATTATACAATTTGTTTTAAAAGAATAAGTTGTGGCAACCAATATAACGACTTTACATTTTATATAACACATTATAATAACATACTAATTTTAATAAAATTCATACTTAATATAACTATAATATTATTTATAATTTTTTATAAATTCAATATTAAGATTTATAAAATCATTTATAAAATTTTTATAAGATTTACAAATTGTTATAAAAGCCTATATATCATTTATTAAAAGTATACAAAATCATTTATAAGAATTTTAAAATTATTTATAACAATTTAACAAATCATTTATAACAATGTCTGAATAGACTTATAATCAAATAAATATATGTTTTATAAGAAGTTATAAATCATACAAACATGTAATCTCTTCATTTCATTTTAATTGTGGAGGTTTATGTACACAGAATAAGAAAATATTTAATTTTGCATATTTTTAAAATAAAAAACACCATTATTTATACACCTAACCATATTTTAACCAATATAAAAATAATCTGGAGAATATTATTAATAAATTTTTCTTTAAATTCTAAAGCAACACTTATTTTGAAACAAAAATTTTACTTTACAACGAAAATTAAACTGAAATGGAGGAAGTATTATTACACATGACTTGATATTTTATGTAAAATTTATTAAAGGTTTCAAATAAAATAATTTTGGATTTATAAACACTTACGCTCATAGAAACATGAACAAAGTTAACATGCAATGTTTAATAGAATGTTAAAAGCTAATAAATAAATAAAAAAGAATATTTCTACTTATATGTTCAGACAAAATATCATAAAGAAGTAAAATATGAAAGATGCGGAGTAAACTTCAAAGTTTTACTGCAAATGGTGGTTCAGTTTTGATAAACCTGGCCTGGTATTCTTTTACGTTACAAACCGTCAATGCCGTCCCAAACTTTTTAGAGACCTAAAGTCTGTAAAAAAATGTGGCCTTATAATGAGATGCTTATCTAAAATTACCAAAAACATGATTTAAAATATTGGGAGGTGTCATAGGACATTTTTTAACAGGAGCTAAAGAAGTCAATTTCCACTTGGTTAACCATCTAAGCTATAAACAAATATTACATATTGTGGTCCAAATTTTACTTTTATTTGATGTGGCCTGAAACCAATGCTTTTACCAGCTTTAGTAAAGGGACGGGCCTGTAAACCGTGTATTCTTTTACCCAGCCTCACATGCAGTAAAAACTAAAATGAATAAGTCTTCGGTAACTTGTTCATATTCGAAGATTTATTTCTTATTAATTCACAACACAAAAAAAAAATATAAAAAAATACATATTATATTTTCTTCAGGTCATCAAGAGACATAATTTACATAGGATATAAAATGTTTCAGATCAGGAAACAAAGAACTTGCTAGTGGCTTTTGCTCATAGATTAAAATGTCTCATTCCTTCGAAGAGAACATCGCTTCCTAGATATATATATATATGTTTTCTTTTACATTCGTAGAGTGAGAAGAATACTGAACCAATTTTACGGGTAGTTCAATCACAATAATTAGGAGCGAATGCTACTTTACTCCCTTTGTTTATGATTTTTCAGAAGGAAGTAATCGCTGGTTGGCTTCTTAGGTATCTTCTCTAGTAAGTCCCATTGGTTTATTTTTAGATAAACAACCTCTTTGTCTGCTGCATTTATGAGATGCTGCTCTGATCTTTCTTCATCATCTACACTGAAGATGGCTCATGAAAAACGTATTTAATTAGGACTTAGGAGCCTACCAAGAATTAAAGGCATCTGAGAAGAGCTGGCAATGATGAAACTGTAAAAGTGAGTAGGACAATGAATCATAACCTGTTTGCAAACTAAGTAGTGAAGCTCATATGGGGAAATACCACCTTGCCTCGGCTTAGTGAATACATCGTTGCATGACCTCATGAGGTGTGGAAGGTTGCAGTCTCTACTAACTCTGAAAATAGGAAAACAAAATTCTAAATGATAAAGCAATCTTCCAAGTGTATGAAAACATAAATCGACTAAATCTTTTTATTTTTGTGACACGGATGTCTAGTGTAGTTAGCTAGCCTATGATGGGTTTTGGCAACGCCTATCATGTTAAGAAAGTGGCTGAAGGCACGAGCCAGTGTCAGTGCTTCCTCTAGCAACATGTTTGATATTTCAAAAGTTTAGTTACGTCTCCAAAGGCTCCGTCGTGTCTTCAATACCAGCCAGGCAAATATTTAACGCACTCTGAAAGGTAACGCCAAACAAAAAATAGTATCATCACAAGGATTTTTACTCTTTATATTATATGCAGTGAAAACACTTGGTTGTAAGATTCCACAATCCAGTCTCCAGCTATGAAATAGTAATACACAAACGCATAATTCCATACTCTACAGCTAAAACAAATTCATCCAAAAATCTATCAAACAAACAGTTTTCTTCTAACCTTCTTATTCCTAAAAAAATATTGCTAGTATAAAACAATCACAAACACGCTATACTTTAGGGTGATCATGTATTTTCCTGCAAACGCAAGCAATTAGAGAAAGACTATTATATTTTTTTTCATTTCCTTTTAGAACATACTGATCACAGACTAAAGATTTCATTTTCCCCATTATTAATTCTATCGAAGGATTAGAGGAGAAAGTTACGGCTTTTCGAACAAAAGACAACATAAAATCACATAGGACATCATGTAGGCCTGCAATTTAGCAAAAAAATATTGTAAGGACTGTTGTGAGATAAGCTTAACTTCCTTGTTGGATCATGGCCTTTCTGTTGAATTTTTTTAATTAAAATAATTTTATCACTATAAACTATATGCAAATCAAAGAACATTAATACCGTCTGTGCTTTTGAATTACTTCATCTCAGTCTTAAAAATCTTAAACATGAGATAATCATGTGGACACATTGATACCAAACATTGGCTGTCTTAACAAAAACTACACATCATGGATGGGACAATGTGCTTACCTCTTTGGTTAATTGAGATGGAGAATAGCACCATCTGAAGGATATACAATATTGCATTGGTGAGGCTACAATCGTAAGCTAATTAATAGTACCAAAATCATTAAAATCTGTAGAATCCAATTTAAAATTTTGCTCCAAAAACATTACCTCAGAAGATTCTCATATTCTGTTATTGCGGTTCACCCTGTGGAGCAATTTTTTTTGTAATTCTCCTTGTTCTGTGAAAAACACCAAAAGAAACTAATCATCAGTATTTGCATATCTCAATAGATAATCATCATCATAATCACCTAGAACAAATTCCAAATATGATCCAATCTGGAGATGAAAACGCAAAATATTACCTTTGAGCAGACCATCTTCGAGAGAGATTTAATGTTCCAACCCAAAGATTAGGAATTTAAGCTGTGAAGTGGAAGATATCAGATCGTCAGAACGCAATCGGGAGATCTTTGCTAATTTTCAATGGAATCGATGAAACTATTGAGTTCCCGATAAACATGAGTATCAAAGGAATGCTTCCAAGCAGAGTCCTTCACTGGTAGAGACACCACCCAATAGCTCGAAGTCACTAATTTTCTATCTCTTTGGTGGAGACCATCTTCTTCTCCGATGTATAACTCCTTCAATCAAAAGGGACAACCGGTTACTAAGAGAGAGAGAGGATGTGGAAGAGTTAACTGTTTGCGTTTTAGATCTAGATTTAGAAACAGGTAAAAAAAGAATGATCTTGAAACGATCGTGATGGAGAAGAAGAGTCGGAGCCGAAGGAGAGAGGTAGGTTCGAACACTAACAGGCCAATTTGACGCGAGGCCCAAATGAGACGCGATGCGCGTCCGACGTGGCTTAACGGGGCTCTCCTATTGGCTGATTATTTTTGAGGATGTGGAGGCATGAGGGGAGCCCTTATTCCCCTTTTAGTATTGTATTGATTAGATTTTATTCATCATCCTTATCCACTTATTAGTTGGATTTGGTTAATGGAGGAAAACCCAACAGTTTCGCCCCACGGAAATGTAAATAGGATTCGCCAAGATAAGTTGTTCAGCTTGTCTCAGTCTAGATAAGAGCACCTCGACGTGGAAGTGAAAAAGAGTTTTTGATAAAAATAAATGAAAACTAATAATTTAGAAAAGAGAAACATCACAAAAGTTCTTAATTACTAACCGGTTTGGTATTTAAAAAAAAAGTTGTCCTTTAGACAATGTTTCAACGTGTATAAAAAAAACTAAATAGCTATAATATTTTTTTTTTATAGAAACCCTGCAAGTATTAGCATTCTAAGAGCAACTCCAACGGATAGAAACCATACATGTTTCTAAAAACAACAAAATATTACTATTATAATTATTCATTCATGTTCTTTTTTTCTAAACCAAACAAAACATTAATTTCCTATCACATGATAACATGTGTCTCTTAAAGATATTAAGAATTTTTAAAAAATTCTGAAATAAGAATTTTTGGTCTTTTCTCTTCTAATTTCTTTATTTTGTTTTTTTTTCTTAAATGCTTATAACCTATTCTAATACTCACCATTAGAGGTGTTCTAAAGGCATCCACAGTGCTAGTATCTCAATCAGTTTCAAGAGATTAAAAAATTTAAACAAATAGGTAAAGTAAGAAAGAAAATCAGAGAAGTTTCTCTGCGACCGTACTCTTCTTGTTCTTAAAGAAACTTTCCCTCCACATGTTTGTTTTACTTTTCAATTTTAAAGAACTCAATATAGTCTTTTAACGCTGTGGATGCTCTAAGTCAAAACCATGTACTAAGAATATTTCCATCTCTAGTACGGAGGAAAAGTTCTCAACAAAACAATATATGAAAAACATAGTATCTTTATATGTTGTGGGTGTCAATTGGGCTAGCGCGCTGCAGCCCGACCCAAAACCTATAAAATTTATTATTATTTAAACTTAGCCTGGTTCGGCCCGCAAAAAAAAGATCACACAGTTCTAAAAGAGCTATAAGGGTTTTCGAAATTATTAATTATATTGTTATATCTATCATTTTACCGTTTTAAAACATCTAAATTTTCATAAAAATCGGTTTCAACTTTTTGTCTTAGAATATAAAATCTGTTTAAAATTTTCCTCTTTAACAAAAGTGTTTTTCATAAACTTTAAAATCAAATTATAGACAAATCAAATTTGACAAGATTTAAATAATCACATATAAATTAAAACATATAAAGATTTAGTTTTTTCGGGCTAGTCTTAATCCAAATGGATTTCAGACCAAAAATCTAAAGTCCAAATAAGCTTAGTTAGAAAAAATCATTTTGGGATCATATAAAACTAAATCTAAACAAGTAATTTATAGGACTAGGTGGGTTCAAGGTCTTGACTTCAGTTCTAATTAACATGTATATGTGTGGTTTTCAAAAATGAGATACTCATTGAGGCAATTGCATGCATATCTCAAGATTTTGGGAACCCCATGAATATATCAACTATATTTTCAGTATTATTTTGTTGAGAATTTTTCCATAGTACTATGAATAAAGATGTTCTAAATAGCAATTCATGCATCGTCAATATATTAAAACTGTAAATAAAACCACATCAGAATAGTTTATATGATATTTTTTTCAAAAATATTTGTGCAAAATTATTCATAAACTCGACTTGTCTCTGTGTAATTCATTCGTGACGCTCCGACCGTCCACAACTAATGGGACATCCAAGCCCGCTCATTCGGCCTGTGGGCCTCATCCCATCTGACGAACGGTGCGTTAATTATTTGAAAGGTCAAAATTATTATTTACTGATCCTGCAATCACCACATGAATTTTCTCCGTTCTTTGGCCTCCCTCGCACGCTATCATGAATCACTTTCCGATAGGTCACCTATCATTCTACTACTGCAGTTCAAGTACGCTTAACTCTAGAGTTCTAAACATATGTGTGTCGTAAAAGTTAAGCGCACATTGGTGACATATGTAGCCAAATTAATTCTCTCAAGCTCTTCCATATATCATAACTCGGAATGTTACAATTCACCCTTCTAAAAGAACGCAACGTCCTCGTTGCGTCTGACGACATGTCTCAAGACGCCTCTCGGGTCAGAATCGAGATGTCTAACCAGTTCTGACACCACTTGTTACGCTCCGACCGCCCACGGCTAATGGGTCACTCACGCCCGCTCACTCGATCCGTGGGTCCTATCCCATTTAACGAGCGGTGCGTTAGTTTTTCGAAGGCTCAAAATTATTGTTTACTGATCCATGCAATCACCACATGACATTTTCCTGTTTTTTGGTCTCATTCGCACGCTATCGTGAATCACTTCTCGATAGGTCACTTATCATTCCATTACTCCAGTTCAAATACGATTAACTCCGAAGTTCTAAACGGATGTGTACCAGAAAAGATAAGCGCACTTTGGTGATGTAGGTAGCCAAATCAATTTTCTTAAGCACTTCCGTACATCATATATAACAGCTCGAAATGTTACACTCTTGCTCAGATTTCGATCCTCTATAAGTCGGATCACTGTAAACCACACCATGCATTCTCATAAAATTCTACCAAGACATACATCATAGCCAGTGTTTGTTCTCACAGTGGTAGAGAAAGATAGTGCTATTCTTGCATATCCTCATGTTCCCTAGCCAAAACTAAATTCACCATTACTTCCTTCATACCCAAACTTATTAATTTATGTGTCTTTGGCATTCAAGAAGAATTTTTTAGTTGTTTTTTTTTTAACTAACGAAACTAAAACAATTAATTAAAAGGTTTAGATATCTACAAAGATAAAACTGTATCGACATGAATCCTGCTGAATGAAGACTGGGTGCACCATGTGCATAACATGCAGCATAAACGAGAAACATGCCGAACGATAGAATTGGGGAAATGTTTTTGGGCATACATGTATATTTTCCTGAATTAATAAATGAATTTAAATTTATAGATATTTGAAATTTTTTTTGTCTCCAATTGATGTGCATTAAGGTAATATAAGCTTTATTTTTAAGCAATGGTATTATTAGTGTTTGTCTATGTCAAACTCCGACTAAAAAGTTTCCAAGAATATCGGTAAGAAGAGGTGAAAGGAACGGTGGATAAGAAACCCAACTTTAAAAACTCTCTCCTCTCAGAGACTATATAATGGCAGACAAATCAAGGAACAAAACATAAATACGAAAACTAAATTTTTATATATTAAAAAAAAAACCTAGTGATTTACAAAAAAGAAAAAACATAAAAAAATCTGTAATCACTAGTGAGTAAAATAAATCTCAGTAATGGGTGAACATTTTGGAGTAGCCACATTCTTTGTTTTTTGTTTGTTAGCTTTATCAGCAAATGCTAGAGAATTCAGAATCACTGCTCGTCCAGGTTCTGATATCACCGGCGTAAGTTTTTCTGCTACTTTATTAGTCTTCCCATTAACCAATTAGTGTTCTTGTTCTCCAAGAAATCTTAAGATCTTTGGGATGCAGGAATTGTCAAAACTATTCAAGGAGGCATGTCAGTGCGTGGACAAGAGCACCGTTTTGATCCCAAAAGGTGAATTCAAGCTTGGGGAAATAGAGATGATGGGTCCATGCAAAGCTCCTATAATATTTGTTCTTCAAGGCACTGTGAGAGCTGATGGGAACGTTAACGGGAAGGACTTTTGGGTCGCTTTCCGCAGGATTACTAACTTTAGATTGAACGGAGGTGGTATCTTTGACGGTGAAGGTAACGCTTCATGGAGGGCTAATAACTGCCACAAGACGTCATTAACTCAGTGCAAAAGACTCCCTATCGTATGTTGTCTATCTATTTATCTGTCTATCTATAATAACTCAGCTAAATAGCAAATAGCATTGTTAATTTGTTGATGTTTTGTCATTGTTGAACAGAGCATACGGTTTGATTACATAACTGACGGTAAGGTAAGAGACATAACCTCGTTAGATGCAAAGAACTTCCACATTAACGTGATCGGGGCAAAGAACCTGACATTCGAAGACATCAGGATCGTAGCCCCTGAAGAGAGTCCCAACACCGATGGAATCCACGTGGGAAGGAGTGACGGAATCAAGATCATCAACACCAACATCAAAACCGGAGATGACTGTATCTCTGTTGGGGACGGGATGAAAAACCTTCTTGTCGAAAGAGTTTCATGCGGTCCGGGACACGGAATCAGTATTGGAAGCCTCGGATTATACGGGCACGAGGAAGACGTCACTGGCGTCAAGGTCGTGAACTGCACCCTCAGAAATACTGACAATGGTGTGAGAATCAAGACATGGCCCTCTGCAGCTTGCTCCACGACCGCCTCTGGTATCCATTTCGAGAATATTATTCTCCACAATGTTAGCAACCCTATCCTCATCGACCAAGAGTACTGCCCCTGGAACCGATGCAACAAGAATGTACGTACAGAAAAGTACTTTTCAAGAAAATCTTAACGATCATAGTCCATTGATTATCATTTTCAATTGTTTTATTTGTTTGTAGAAACCATCATCCATCAAGCTGGTGGACATAAAGTTCAAGAATATCAAAGGATCATCAGGGAACAAAGACGCAGTGAAGCTATTGTGCAGCAAGGGATTTCCGTGTAAGAACGTGGAGATCGGCGACATTGATATTACATATAATGGAAAAGACGGTCCAGCAACGTTCCAGTGCTCCAACGTATCTCCGAAGTTGGTGGGGAAACAGTGCCCTAAAGCTTGTAGCAGCCCAGTGACGAAGCTACCAGGCCACTAGAAGCTCGGAGTGTATATAAAATTTACTCTAAAATGTACACCCTAGTGTATGTTATTTCCTTTGATCTTTGTAAAAAAAAAAACTGTTTATTTTTGCCGCTTTGGCCCCCAAAATTTTGCATTTTTGCTAGCTTTATTGATTGTATAAAATGCGTCGTTTTTGTAAAAAAATCTAAGATAGCAATGAGAAACTAAGATTTCACTGCAATCTAGGGCTGTTCAATATGGTAAAACCGAACCGTACCGAACCGAACCGAAATAGACAATATGGTTTGGTTTTGGTATATACCATATAAACCGAATGGATATAATTTTATAAAAACCGTAGGATTTGGATATGGTTTGGTATATAACCGATTAAACCGAATAAACCGAACAAAACCGATTAAAAGTAGAAACATGTAAATATGTATCTATTTTATAACAATACATGAAAATCTATTTGTTATATAAGTTAAATTTGTGTTAATAACTACTACCATCATGTTATAGTAATAAATAACCTTATATAATTTGTGAAACACTTGAACTATAATTAAATAACAATACATCGCAATTCATACATCTTATTTTCTAAGTCTTTTTTTTATTTTTTTGCTTTATTTTAGTATTCACTAAATTAATATGAAGATGATAAATTTGATGAAAAATAATTAATGGAAAATTTTCACAACTTTATTTTTATCTATAAACAAACAGAGTTTCGTGTTCAATCGAAAAATCATGACTTTAATGAACACTAAACATGAAGAGTGGAAAAACTTTTCTTTCATGTTTCTGTTTTGTTTCATATTTTTATTTTCAAAATTTCAGGCTCTGATTTTAATTATAGATTTGATGATTTTATTTGATGGTAGAAGCATTTTTACGTTTTTGTTCATTTATTTGAACATGTAATATATTTTTAATAAATGACTGTGATAACAATATGACTCTAAAATTCATTTTATATGATCTCAAACTAAATAATTATGTATTTTGGTATAAAATCGAAAACCGACGGTATATAAACCGAACCAAACCGAAGTAAATATGGATTTAGAATGGTAGTTATATTTTACTAACCGAAATACCGAAAACCAAAAAAAACCGAACCGATATCCGGATTGAACACCCCTACTGCAATCTATACTATTATTTGCGAAGTAAATTTTTGCAATGAAGCTCTCACGTTGAAAGTTAAAGTGGTTAATATCGTTTATACCCTTAATGAATAAAATGTATAAATAAATTAAAAAATAAAAACGAAATTTTAATTGATTTTGATTAGATAATTGATTATTATGAAGAATAGTAAGAATTATTCAAAATCTGAAAATATAATTTAAAAAAGAGATAACTTATGTATATATTGTATTGTTATCTGAAAAAGTCTTTAAGTAAAAAGTTAAAAACATAAATTCTATAACTAAATATTAATTAAATAAAATTATTAATTATATAATTAAAAACAGAAATGTTGAATTATCCAAAATCTAAAAATATAATTTAAAAAGATAATTTCTATATATATATATATATTGTATTGTTATCTGAAAAAGTATTTTAGTAAAACGTTAAAAACATAAATTATATAATTAAATATCAATCAAACAATTTTTTTAATTATATAATTTAAAACTATTATTTGCGAAGTAAATTTTCGCAATGGAGTTCTCACGTTGAAAGCTAGAGTGGTTAATATCGTTTAACTGTTAATGAATAAAATGTATAAATAAATTAAAAACTAAGAACAAAATTTTAATTGATTTTGATTAGATAATTGATCAATATTAAGAATAGTAAGAATTATCCAAAATCTGAAAATATAATTTTTTTAAAAAAGATAACTTTTGTATATATTGTATTGTTATCTGAAAAGGTCTTAAGTAAAAAGTTAAAAACATAAATTCTATAACTAAATATTAATTATATAATTAAAAATAGAATATTGAATTATCCAAAATCTAAAAATTATAATTAAAAAGATAATTTATATATATATATATATTATATTATTATATGAAAAAAGTATTTTAGTAAAACTTTAAAAACGTAAATTATATAATTAAATATTAATCAAATAATTTTTTTAATTATATAATTAAAAATATAATATTGAGTTATCTTAAGATCTATTTTAGTAATGAATATATATATATATATATATATATATATATAAATATGTTTGCCTCTCTTCTAAGCTATCCACGTGGAAAGTCACTATCTGACAGACCGACACGCGTATCTGGGTGTTATTTCTTTGGCTAGATTTGAGTTTAACTTTAGGCTTATACTATGAACAATTGATAGGACTTTTTACTCTTTAATATTATTGAATGTGTTAATTATTTCTTAATACATAGTAGATAAAACAAAAAAAAACACAGATTTGAGTTTAACTTTACCATATGTACCTCATCGTGTGACAATTTATAAAGTAGCAACGAATCTATAAATTCAGCAAATTTGCAATTGCCTACTTCATAATTTTTAATATATAAATAGTCAACAGTAGTGTGTTGAATATTATATTCATATGATTTAAAAGCCTTTAAAAATTTTTATTTTAAAACATACACCAAAAACTTTATGAAAGTAAATATACATTCAAGTTCTCAACAACTTCAAATACCACCAACGCCAAAAAATTTTAATCAAGTGCACGAAAACTATAATATATTTAAAACTACAATAAATACATTAGTTAATGAAAAATCCTTTTAAAAAAATATTATGCATGCATACATAAATATTAAGAGAAATGTATAAAAGAAAATAAAAGTAACAATAACTTAAAGAACAAATTGTATAAGACTGAGAATATTTATGATTTGTGGTTTAAAATATATTCAACTTATTGTCACAAAAAACTTAATAAAAAAATACATATTTTGTTTTAAAAACATTAAAAATCACTTTAATAATTTTAATATTTTAAGAAAAATTATGAATCAATAATATTAATATAAAATTTTATCCGAAAAACTCAGCACTAAATGCATAAACAAAAAAACAAACAAACCCTAAACCCTATAATCCTAAGCATTATTCTAAATCAAACCTTAAACCCAACTTAAACCAAACGCTAACCTTTCCTACTACCTAAACCCTAAATCCTACCTGACCCTAAATCCTACCTAAACCTAGACCTTAACCCTATCTAACCCTAAACCCTACATAAACCAAACCCTAATCCCTAAACCCTTCATACTACCTAAACCCTAAACCTATCAAATCGTAAACCAACCTAACCCTAAACGTAAACCCTACCTAACCCTAAACCCTATTTAACCCTAAACCCTTCCTAACCCTAAAACCCTTCCTAACCCTAAAACCCTACCTAAAACCTAACCCTAAACCCTACCTAACCCTAAACCCTACCTAACCCTAAACCCTACTAACCCTAAACCCTACCTAACCCTAACCCTACATAACTCTAAACCCTACTAACCCTACCTAACCTAAAACCTTTCTAGCCCTAAACCCTACTAACCCTACTAACCTTAAACCCTACTAACCCTAAACCCTTTCTAACCCTAAACCCTACCTAACCCTAAATCCTACCTAATTCTAAACCCTACCTAACCCTTAACCCTACCTAACCCTAAACCCTACCTACCCTTAACCCTTTCTAACCATAAACCCTACCTAACCCCAAACCCCTTCTAACCTTAAACCCTACCTAACCCTAAACCCTTTCTAGCCCTAAATCCTACATACCCTAAACCCTACTAACCCTAAACCCTTCTAACCCTAAACCATGCTAACCCTAAACCCTACCTAATTCTAAACCCTACCTAACCCTAACCCTACATAACCCTAAACCCTACTAACCCTAAACCCTACCTAACCTAAACCCTACCTAACCCTAAAACCATTCTAACCCTAGACCCTTTCTAACCCTAAACCCTACCTAACCCTAAACCCTACTAACCCTAAACCATACCCAATTCTAAACCCTACCTAACCCTAAACCGTACGTAACCCTAAAACCTACCTAACCGTAAACCCTACCGAACCCTAAACCTTACCTAACCCTAAACCCTACCAACCCTAAACCCTACCTAACCCTAAACCCTACCTAGCCCAAAACCCTACTAACCCTAAACCCTACCTACCCTAAACCTTTTTTAACCCTAAACCCTATCTAACCCTAAACCCTACCGAACCCTAAACCCTACCTAACATTAAACCCTACCAACCCTAAACCCTACCTAACCCTAAACCCTACCTAACCCAAAACCCTACTAACCCTAAACTCTACCTACCCTAAACCCTTTTTAACCCTAAACCCTGCCTAACCCTAAACCCTTCCTAACCCTAAACCCTGCCTAACCCTAAAAACCGTACCGAACCCTAAACCCTGCTAACCCTAAACCCTGCCTAAATCTAATCCTAAAACCCTACATAAACCTAACCATAAATCTCATCTAACGCTAAAACTCTACCAACCCTAAACACTAAAAAATAATCTTAAAACTTAAAGCTAAAAAGACCTAAACTCTACCGCTATATAAATTGTTGTTGTGATATTCAAATACAAATTACATAGCGGATTTTAAATCCTACATTCATTATTTTAATTGTCAAAATATTTTTAAAGTTGTATCTTATGAATAAAAAAGGGAAATTATATTTTAAAAAAGTTAAATTTTGTTAAAATAGAATGAAAAACTATTGTCATAAATAAATAAAGAATTTTGATGAAATTTGAAAATCTTCGAATCAATAACAATTAATTAGTAATATTTTAAAAACCCTTAAACTACTATAGCAGTAGAATCTCAAAAAAAAAAAATTAAAGTTCTCAAACATTTATTTGCTAATAGCCATCCTTAAATATTTGCTCATTCACAAAAAAAAAAAAATTCTTTACATAAATTGGAAACAAGTTTTGTTTTTTTTGACTAGAGACCCAAGTTTAAATTATAACACTAAAATATTTTAATATTTAATTGTTCAGAAATAACAAGTTAATGTTCTTAAAAAAATAACCATCCTTAAATCTTTGCTCATTCAAAAAATAATATTCTTTACATAAATTGGAAACAAGTTTTGTTTTTTGACTATAGACCCAAGTTTAAATTATACCACTAAAATATTTTAATATTTAATTGTTCAGAAATATATATATTTATATATTCGAGAGTAGACAATACATAGATGATACTAAATTGATCGCAAGAATTTTTTTGGAAAACACAATATAACTAGAATAGTATACAAAGAACTTTTCAAAAATTTATGAAAATGTTTAAGTCCGCATCGCGGATAAAACACCTAGTAAGTATAGTAAATGGGAAGATGCATGGATGCTCTATGATGATCTGGTACGGATTTAAGTTTGCCTTTTGTTCCTTTTGGTTACATCCAAATCCCATTATCAGATCGATGTTTGAAATCAAACACCTGAAATAATAAAACTGAGTATGCATGCATATTACATTTGCACACGATTTTTGTTGTCAACTAGAATTTATATAGTTATTTTTGTTGGGAGAGATCTGCGCTGTAAAAAGAATTATTCTGCGTGTTTTCGTGTTTAAAACTTCCTAGTCATTAAAAAGATTTATTTTGCAGATGTTATACAACATGCAGGTCTAATGAACAGTGATTTGATTTTCTAGTCATACGAATAAGAAAACATGACCGACTTCTGTTAAAACCTGGTCCCTAGACCTCGACAATATCATCTAATCAATCATACCATGTGAGCCAAAACTCGATGGATCAGGATACTCCATTTAGCTAGGGAAAGGTGGTGAAGAGGTTTCTGTTGGGAAAGCTAGCCGAATGTCTTTCACAAGTTTGATATGGGAGGAGACAACTTCAAATTATAGAAAGACGTTTCTATTTAGAGCACCCGCAATGGTGTTATCCAAAGAGAGTACTTAGAAAAAGTGTATTTTGATTTTTTAAATATTATTTTTTCATTTCCTTTTAGATTAAAAAAATAATAATATCAATCAATCGTGAATCACCACATGTCATGGGAACCCGCAAATAGTGCAAAAATTCACTAAGAAATAGTCTTTATTTAAGGATTTTAAGGATTAAATCCTTAGCTTTTGGTGGAGTCTACTGATTATTTAATTATTTTTTTCTTAATGACTTATCTTTAAGGATTCTCATTGCGAGTGCTCTTAGGAAAGAGAATTTAATAAAAAAAAACTCTTTTTGTGATCACTCTCAAAAAATGTTTCTCGCTTAGATTTGCTTTCTTAGTGTTTGTTCTTGGATAGATTACAAAATACAAATGCTATTAAAACATCTTATTTGTGTTTCAGAAAAAAAAAGAAATAAAACATCTTACTTATACTTTTTTTTTTTTTTTTTTTTTTTAGTGAAGGTAACAAGCTAATTCTATAAACACTCTCTAATCTTTACTAGTTCGTTTTCCGCGCTACGCGCGGATAATTTACTTTTAAAGTTAACAATTTAACAATTTTTTTAACCCTTAACATGTACTCTCTTTGTTCCAAAAAGATAGACTTTTTAATATTTTCACACATATTAAGAAAACACATCAAACTACCACAATATATGTATTATTCTCTATAATTTTCAATTTTCAAGTCAATTAATTTTCTTGAAGTTTATAATTTTTTCATAAAAAAATACAAAAAATACATTTTTGTGAAACAAATTTTTTTTCTAAAAAGTCTATCTTAATGGAGCATATGGAACATATGGAGTAGTATAAAAAGAGGGGGGGGGGGGGGGGGGGGGGGGGGAGAGATGACATGCGCTGATTTTGGTTGTTTAAATGTTGCATGTTATTTTTTTTTTGTTCTTCTAAATTGTATTTTATAAGTTTTTTAAAATATTAAGACTAAGTTTAGAATACAAAAACTGTTGAAAGACAGATCGAAAAAGTTGCTTTTAGTTGGAATTTCTTGAAGATCATCCTATGAATTGTATAAATGTTGACATGTGCTGATTTTAGTTGTTTAAATGTTGCATGTTATTTTTTTTTGTTCTTCTAAATTGTATTTTATAAGTTTTTTAAAATATTAAGACTAAGTTTACAATACAAAAACTGTTTGAAAGACAGATCGAAAAAGTTGCTTTTAGTTGGATTTTCTTGAAGATCATCCTATGAATTGTATCGTTTTTTTTTTTGCTCAAATTCATACATTAAACTTGAATTTTATCTTGCCTTAGATGTTTTTGATGATTTTTATTATGTTGTCAAAGTAAAATTGTGTCGCTATCGATGAAATGCGCATTAGCTTCCCTGTAAATAGGAGATATTAATCATAATGTATTACATTTTGGGTTCTTGTTTTGACAGTTATATATTGAACATGTAATCTTTTCCACCACAATAATTTTATATTTTTGATTATTTATGCTTTTTAGCTATGTCAACATAGCTGCTTAGTTGTTGTGAAAGCTTTACAATCGTTGGTGTATATTATAAGTTTTATATAAGATGGAAGGTATATTTGAAATGTAAAAATTATATTTCATATATACATGTTTTAACTAATTATAAAATTATGGAAAGTATATATATAATCTTTCATCAATTAATTTTACCAATTAAGAATTTATAAATTATACAATTTGTTTTAAAAGAATAAGTTGTGGCAACCAATATAACGACTTTACATTTTATATAACACATTATAATAACATACTAATTTTAATAAAATTCATACTTAATATAACTATAATATTATTTATAATTTTTTATAAATTCAATATTAAGATTTATAAAATCATTTATAAAATTTTTATAAGATTTACAAATTGTTATAAAAGCCTATATATCATTTATTAAAAGTATACAAAATCATTTATAAGAATTTTAAAATTATTTATAACAATTTAACAAATCATTTATAACAATGTCTGAATAGACTTATAATCAAATAAATATATGTTTTATAAGAAGTTATAAATCATACAAACATGTAATCTCTTCATTTCATTTTAATTGTGGAGGTTTATGTACACAGAATAAGAAAATATTTAATTTTGCATATTTTTAAAATAAAAAACACCATTATTTATACACCTAACCATATTTTAACCAATATAAAAATAATCTGGAGAATATTATTAATAAATTTTTCTTTAAATTCTAAAGCAACACTTATTTTGAAACAAAAATTTTACTTTACAACGAAAATTAAACTGAAATGGAGGAAGTATTATTACACATGACTTGATATTTTATGTAAAATTTATTAAAGGTTTCAAATAAAATAATTTTGGATTTATAAACACTTACGCTCATAGAAACATGAACAAAGTTAACATGCAATGTTTAATAGAATGTTAAAAGCTAATAAATAAATAAAAAAGAATATTTCTACTTATATGTTCAGACAAAATATCATAAAGAAGTAAAATATGAAAGATGCGGAGTAAACTTCAAAGTTTTACTGCAAATGGTGGTTCAGTTTTGATAAACCTGGCCTGGTATTCTTTTACGTTACAAACCGTCAATGCCGTCCCAAACTTTTTAGAGACCTAAAGTCTGTAAAAAAATGTGGCCTTATAATGAGATGCTTATCTAAAATTACCAAAAACATGATTTAAAATATTGGGAGGTGTCATAGGACATTTTTTAACAGGAGCTAAAGAAGTCAATTTCCACTTGGTTAACCATCTAAGCTATAAACAAATATTACATATTGTGGTCCAAATTTTACTTTTATTTGATGTGGCCTGAAACCAATGCTTTTACCAGCTTTAGTAAAGGGACGGGCCTGTAAACCGTGTATTCTTTTACCCAGCCTCACATGCAGTAAAAACTAAAATGAATAAGTCTTCGGTAACTTGTTCATATTCGAAGATTTATTTCTTATTAATTCACAACACAAAAAAAATAATATAAAAAAATACATATTATATTTTCTTCAGGTCATCAAGAGACATAATTTACATAGGATATAAAATGTTTCAGATCAGGAAACAAAGAACTTGCTAGTGGCTTTTGCTCATAGATTAAAATGTCTCATTCCTTCGAAGAGAACATCGCTTCCTAGATATATATATATATGTTTTCTTTTACATTCGTAGAGTGAGAAGAATACTGAACCAATTTTACGGGTAGTTCAATCACAATAATTAGGAGCGAATGCTACTTTACTCCCTTTGTTTATGATTTTTCAGAAGGAAGTAATCGCTGGTTGGCTTCTTAGGTATCTTCTCTAGTAAGTCCCATTGGTTTATTTTTAGATAAACAACCTCTTTGTCTGCTGCATTTATGAGATGCTGCTCTGATCTTTCTTCATCATCTACACTGAAGATGGCTCATGAAAAACGTATTTAATTAGGACTTAGGAGCCTACCAAGAATTAAAGGCATCTGAGAAGAGCTGGCAATGATGAAACTGTAAAAGTGAGTAGGACAATGAATCATAACCTGTTTGCAAACTAAGTAGTGAAGCTCATATGGGGAAATACCACCTTGCCTCGGCTTAGTGAATACATCGTTGCATGACCTCATGAGGTGTGGAAGGTTGCAGTCTCTACTAACTCTGAAAATAGGAAAACAAAATTCTAAATGATAAAGCAATCTTCCAAGTGTATGAAAACATAAATCGACTAAATCTTTTTATTTTTGTGACACGGATGTCTAGTGTAGTTAGCTAGCCTATGATGGGTTTTGGCAACGCCTATCATGTTAAGAAAGTGGCTGAAGGCACGAGCCAGTGTCAGTGCTTCCTCTAGCAACATGTTTGATATTTCAAAAGTTTAGTTACGTCTCCAAAGGCTCCGTCGTGTCTTCAATACCAGCCAGGCAAATATTTAACGCACTCTGAAAGGTAACGCCAAACAAAAAATAGTATCATCACAAGGATTTTTACTCTTTATATTATATGCAGTGAAAACACTTGGTTGTAAGATTCCACAATCCAGTCTCCAGCTATGAAATAGTAATACACAAACGCATAATTCCATACTCTACAGCTAAAACAAATTCATCCAAAAATCTATCAAACAAACAGTTTTCTTCTAACCTTCTTATTCCTAAAAAAATATTGCTAGTATAAAACAATCACAAACACGCTATACTTTAGGGTGATCATGTATTTTCCTGCAAACGCAAGCAATTAGAGAAAGACTATTATATTTTTTTTCATTTCCTTTTAGAACATACTGATCACAGACTAAAGATTTCATTTTCCCCATTATTAATTCTATCGAAGGATTAGAGGAGAAAGTTACGGCTTTTCGAACAAAAGACAACATAAAATCACATAGGACATCATGTAGGCCTGCAATTTAGCAAAAAAATATTGTAAGGACTGTTGTGAGATAAGCTTAACTTCCTTGTTGGATCATGGCCTTTCTGTTGAATTTTTTTAATTAAAATAATTTTATCACTATAAACTATATGCAAATCAAAGAACATTAATACCGTCTGTGCTTTTGAATTACTTCATCTCAGTCTTAAAAATCTTAAACATGAGATAATCATGTGGACACATTGATACCAAACATTGGCTGTCTTAACAAAAACTACACATCATGGATGGGACAATGTGCTTACCTCTTTGGTTAATTGAGATGGAGAATAGCACCATCTGAAGGATATACAATATTGCATTGGTGAGGCTACAATCGTAAGCTAATTAATAGTACCAAAATCATTAAAATCTGTAGAATCCAATTTAAAATTTTGCTCCAAAAACATTACCTCAGAAGATTCTCATATTCTGTTATTGCGGTTCACCCTGTGGAGCAATTTTTTTTGTAATTCTCCTTGTTCTGTGAAAAACACCAAAAGAAACTAATCATCAGTATTTGCATATCTCAATAGATAATCATCATCATAATCACCTAGAACAAATTCCAAATATGATCCAATCTGGAGATGAAAACGCAAAATATTACCTTTGAGCAGACCATCTTCGAGAGAGATTTAATGTTCCAACCCAAAGATTAGGAATTTAAGCTGTGAAGTGGAAGATATCAGATCGTCAGAACGCAATCGGGAGATCTTTGCTAATTTTCAATGGAATCGATGAAACTATTGAGTTCCCGATAAACATGAGTATCAAAGGAATGCTTCCAAGCAGAGTCCTTCACTGGTAGAGACACCACCCAATAGCTCGAAGTCACTAATTTTCTATCTCTTTGGTGGAGACCATCTTCTTCTCCGATGTATAACTCCTTCAATCAAAAGGGACAACCGGTTACTAAGAGAGAGAGAGGATGTGGAAGAGTTAACTGTTTGCGTTTTAGATCTAGATTTAGAAACAGGTAAAAAAAGAATGATCTTGAAACGATCGTGATGGAGAAGAAGAGTCGGAGCCGAAGGAGAGAGGTAGGTTCGAACACTAACAGGCCAATTTGACGCGAGGCCCAAATGAGACGCGATGCGCGTCCGACGTGGCTTAACGGGGCTCTCCTATTGGCTGATTATTTTTGAGGATGTGGAGGCATGAGGGGAGCCCTTATTCCCCTTTTAGTATTGTATTGATTAGATTTTATTCATCATCCTTATCCACTTATTAGTTGGATTTGGTTAATGGAGGAAAACCCAACAGTTTCGCCCCACGGAAATGTAAATAGGATTCGCCAAGATAAGTTGTTCAGCTTGTCTCAGTCTAGATAAGAGCACCTCGACGTGGAAGTGAAAAAGAGTTTTTGATAAAAATAAATGAAAACTAATAATTTAGAAAAGAGAAACATCACAAAAGTTCTTAATTACTAACCGGTTTGGTATTTTAAAAAAAAGTTGTCCTTTAGACAATGTTTCAACGTGTATAAAAAAAACTAAATAGCTATAATATTTTTTTTTTATAGAAACCCTGCAAGTATTAGCATTCTAAGAGCAACTCCAACGGATAGAAACCATACATGTTTCTAAAAACAACAAAATATTACTATTATAATTATTCATTCATGTTCTTTTTTTCTAAACCAAACAAAACATTAATTTCCTATCACATGATAACATGTGTCTCTTAAAGATATTAAGAATTTTTAAAAAATTCTGAAATAAGAATTTTTGGTCTTTTCTCTTCTAATTTCTTTATTTTGTTTTTTTTTCTTAAATGCTTATAACCTATTCTAATACTCACCATTAGAGGTGTTCTAAAGGCATCCACAGTGCTAGTATCTCAATCAGTTTCAAGAGATTAAAAAATTTAAACAAATAGGTAAAGTAAGAAAGAAAATCAGAGAAGTTTCTCTGCGACCGTACTCTTCTTGTTCTTAAAGAAACTTTCCCTCCACATGTTTGTTTTACTTTTCAATTTTAAAGAACTCAATATAGTCTTTTAACGCTGTGGATGCTCTAAGTCAAAACCATGTACTAAGAATATTTCCATCTCTAGTACGGAGGAAAAGTTCTCAACAAAACAATATATGAAAAACATAGTATCTTTATATGTTGTGGGTGTCAATTGGGCTAGCGCGCTGCAGCCCGACCCAAAACCTATAAAATTTATTATTATTTAAACTTAGCCTGGTTCGGCCCGCAAAAAAAAGATCACACAGTTCTAAAAGAGCTATAAGGGTTTTCGAAATTATTAATTATATTGTTATATCTATCATTTTACCGTTTTAAAACATCTAAATTTTCATAAAAATCGGTTTCAACTTTTTGTCTTAGAATATAAAATCTGTTTAAAATTTTCCTCTTTAACAAAAGTGTTTTTCATAAACTTTAAAATCAAATTATAGACAAATCAAATTTGACAAGATTTAAATAATCACATATAAATTAAAACATATAAAGATTTAGTTTTTTCGGGCTAGTCTTAATCCAAATGGATTTCAGACCAAAAATCTAAAGTCCAAATAAGCTTAGTTAGAAAAAATCATTTTGGGATCATATAAAACTAAATCTAAACAAGTAATTTATAGGACTAGGTGGGTTCAAGGTCTTGACTTCAGTTCTAATTAACATGTATATGTGTGGTTTTCAAAAATGAGATACTCATTGAGGCAATTGCATGCATATCTCAAGATTTTGGGAACCCCATGAATATATCAACTATATTTTCAGTATTATTTTGTTGAGAATTTTTCCATAGTACTATGAATAAAGATGTTCTAAATAGCAATTCATGCATCGTCAATATATTAAAACTGTAAATAAAACCACATCAGAATAGTTTATATGATATTTTTTTCAAAAATATTTGTGCAAAATTATTCATAAACTCGACTTGTCTCTGTGTAATTCATTCGTGACGCTCCGACCGTCCACAACTAATGGGACATCCAAGCCCGCTCATTCGGCCTGTGGGCCTCATCCCATCTGACGAACGGTGCGTTAATTATTTGAAAGGTCAAAATTATTATTTACTGATCCTGCAATCACCACATGAATTTTCTCCGTTCTTTGGCCTCCCTCGCACGCTATCATGAATCACTTTCCGATAGGTCACCTATCATTCTACTACTGCAGTTCAAGTACGCTTAACTCTAGAGTTCTAAACATATGTGTGTCGTAAAAGTTAAGCGCACATTGGTGACATATGTAGCCAAATTAATTCTCTCAAGCTCTTCCATATATCATAACTCGGAATGTTACAATTCACCCTTCTAAAAGAACGCAACGTCCTCGTTGCGTCTGACGACATGTCTCAAGACGCCTCTCGGGTCAGAATCGAGATGTCTAACCAGTTCTGACACCACTTGTTACGCTCCGACCGCCCACGGCTAATGGGTCACTCACGCCCGCTCACTCGATCCGTGGGTCCTATCCCATTTAACGAGCGGTGCGTTAGTTTTTCGAAGGCTCAAAATTATTGTTTACTGATCCATGCAATCACCACATGACATTTTCCTGTTTTTTGGTCTCATTCGCACGCTATCGTGAATCACTTCTCGATAGGTCACTTATCATTCCATTACTCCAGTTCAAATACGATTAACTCCGAAGTTCTAAACGGATGTGTACCAGAAAAGATAAGCGCACTTTGGTGATGTAGGTAGCCAAATCAATTTTCTTAAGCACTTCCGTACATCATATATAACAGCTCGAAATGTTACACTCTTGCTCAGATTTCGATCCTCTATAAGTCGGATCACTGTAAACCACACCATGCATTCTCATAAAATTCTACCAAGACATACATCATAGCCAGTGTTTGTTCTCACAGTGGTAGAGAAAGATAGTGCTATTCTTGCATATCCTCATGTTCCCTAGCCAAAACTAAATTCACCATTACTTCCTTCATACCCAAACTTATTAATTTATGTGTCTTTGGCATTCAAGAAGAATTTTTTAGTTGTTTTTTTTTTAACTAACGAAACTAAAACAATTAATTAAAAGGTTTAGATATCTACAAAGATAAAACTGTATCGACATGAATCCTGCTGAATGAAGACTGGGTGCACCATGTGCATAACATGCAGCATAAACGAGAAACATGCCGAACGATAGAATTGGGGAAATGTTTTTGGGCATACATGTATATTTTCCTGAATTAATAAATGAATTTAAATTTATAGATATTTGAAATTTTTTTTGTCTCCAATTGATGTGCATTAAGGTAATATAAGCTTTATTTTTAAGCAATGGTATTATTAGTGTTTGTCTATGTCAAACTCCGACTAAAAAGTTTCCAAGAATATCGGTAAGAAGAGGTGAAAGGAACGGTGGATAAGAAACCCAACTTTAAAAACTCTCTCCTCTCAGAGACTATATAATGGCAGACAAATCAAGGAACAAAACATAAATACGAAAACTAAATTTTTATATATTAAAAAAAAAACCTAGTGATTTACAAAAAAGAAAAAACATAAAAAAATCTGTAATCACTAGTGAGTAAAATAAATCTCAGTAATGGGTGAACATTTTGGAGTAGCCACATTCTTTGTTTTTTGTTTGTTAGCTTTATCAGCAAATGCTAGAGAATTCAGAATCACTGCTCGTCCAGGTTCTGATATCACCGGCGTAAGTTTTTCTGCTACTTTATTAGTCTTCCCATTAACCAATTAGTGTTCTTGTTCTCCAAGAAATCTTAAGATCTTTGGGATGCAGGAATTGTCAAAACTATTCAAGGAGGCATGTCAGTGCGTGGACAAGAGCACCGTTTTGATCCCAAAAGGTGAATTCAAGCTTGGGGAAATAGAGATGATGGGTCCATGCAAAGCTCCTATAATATTTGTTCTTCAAGGCACTGTGAGAGCTGATGGGAACGTTAACGGGAAGGACTTTTGGGTCGCTTTCCGCAGGATTACTAACTTTAGATTGAACGGAGGTGGTATCTTTGACGGTGAAGGTAACGCTTCATGGAGGGCTAATAACTGCCACAAGACGTCATTAACTCAGTGCAAAAGACTCCCTATCGTATGTTGTCTATCTATTTATCTGTCTATCTATAATAACTCAGCTAAATAGCAAATAGCATTGTTAATTTGTTGATGTTTTGTCATTGTTGAACAGAGCATACGGTTTGATTACATAACTGACGGTAAGGTAAGAGACATAACCTCGTTAGATGCAAAGAACTTCCACATTAACGTGATCGGGGCAAAGAACCTGACATTCGAAGACATCAGGATCGTAGCCCCTGAAGAGAGTCCCAACACCGATGGAATCCACGTGGGAAGGAGTGACGGAATCAAGATCATCAACACCAACATCAAAACCGGAGATGACTGTATCTCTGTTGGGGACGGGATGAAAAACCTTCTTGTCGAAAGAGTTTCATGCGGTCCGGGACACGGAATCAGTATTGGAAGCCTCGGATTATACGGGCACGAGGAAGACGTCACTGGCGTCAAGGTCGTGAACTGCACCCTCAGAAATACTGACAATGGTGTGAGAATCAAGACATGGCCCTCTGCAGCTTGCTCCACGACCGCCTCTGGTATCCATTTCGAGAATATTATTCTCCACAATGTTAGCAACCCTATCCTCATCGACCAAGAGTACTGCCCCTGGAACCGATGCAACAAGAATGTATGCACAGAATAGCACTTTTCAAGAGAATCTAAACGATCATAGTCCACTGATTATCATTTTCAATTGTTTTATTTGTTTGTAGAAACCATCATCCATCAAGCTGGTGGACATAAAGTTCAAGAATATCAAAGGATCATCAGGGAACAAAGACGCAGTGAAGCTATTGTGCAGCAAGGGATTTCCGTGTAAGAACGTGGAGATCGGCGACATTGATATTACATATAATGGAAAAGACGGTCCAGCAACGTTCCAGTGCTCCAACGTATCTCCGAAGTTGGTGGGGAAACAGTGCCCTAAAGCTTGTAGCAGCCCAGTGACGAAGCTACCAGGCCACTAGAAGCTCGGAGTGTATATAAAATTTACTCTAAAATGTACACCCTAGTGTATGTTATTTCCTTTGATCTTTGTAAAAAAAAAAAACTGTTTATTTTTGCCGCTTTGGCCCCCAAAATTTTGCATTTTTGCTAGCTTTATTGATTGTATAAAAAGCGTCGTTTTTGTAAAAATATAATAATGTAGCAATGAGAAACTAAGATTTCCGTGCAATTAACATAGTAAATGAGAAAGCTATGATTGTTCTCGTACATATGGTAAAAAAACTGTTTATTTTCTTCGTATATTCATGAAAGACTAAACGTGAAAACTCCCCATTGCTGAATGCTGATGGTAGAACTCTCTTAAAGTTCTCAAAAATTTTAAAATAAACACTTTTATTCGATAAAATCACTTTAAAATCAATTAACCACATTTAATATAATGACAAATAGAAAAAGAGGTTTTAAAAAATCAGCTTTTTCTTTTTCTCCTAGTTCTATACTTTTTAATCTTCAGATACCTAACTAAAATTCAACAATTGAGCTGCTCTAATTTTGCCTCTCGTTTGTCTGCTCAAAAAGAAGGAACGAGACATCTCTATCCTTAATGTTCTTCATGATATCACCTCTTTAGCAAACTCCTTTGTTTCCTTCACTTTTCATTTTATTCCTCGGCTTGGCAATGCACGGGCTGATTCACTTGCGAAGTCAGCCTTGCATGAACTGCAGAACTCCCCCTTGTCGGAGTAGTTTGCTACTTTGTTTCAGACTTTTAAATGAATGAATGGTTTGCCCAAAAAAAAAAAGATTCGCCAAGAGAAGCTGTTTACCTTGTCTCAATCTACAAGTTCTAGGTAAGCCAAAACCATGTAGTAAGAGCATCCACAATGGTGGACTTGCTCTTTGAATCCTTAAGATTATTATAGTATTTTTTTTTTTTTTGAATAGTTAAGGACTCCACACTATTTTGTGTGTCCAATGGTGTTTCCCTTTTAGGAGTTCTTAGAAATTAAAAAAAAAATGTAAAAAGTTACCCGCCAAAACCAGCATTCATGTCCATCACATTCCTCACGCTAGACCAGTTTACAGCTAAACGTTCAAGATAGACATCAGATACAATCTCTGACCATTTCTCTGTATCTTTCTTGGATGTTTTTGTGTCAGCCGAAACACTTTGAGGCTTTACACTCACAAGCCGTTTAGGCCATAGCTCAGGCCACTTCTGGACAGTTGAACACTTTTCTAGCTCCATTTTCACCTAAAGCCAAAGTTCAGAAGCAAAGCTGACAAGGACTGACAATAAAATTCAGAGGATATCATACAGAGAATTAGTCTGCAGTTCGGTTAAATATAATGCAAGGCAATTCTCTAGCAAATAAAACTACCCAGCAAATGTTGGCATTCTAATCCTAAAGTCTTACTGCTGGAAGAAAGTTGCTAAAGAAGAGTATAAGTTTCGAATACTTGAATAAACTTCACTTGTCTAAGACAAATAACAAACCTCTTTTATAGCAAGGAGATGGACGGGATCAGGCCCTAGATTACCCTCACTTGCTGTTGATGGAGTTAATACCTGAACTAGCTTCCTCGGTATTATCTAACAATCAGATCAGAACAGGCATTGATTTAACGACAGTGTGAAACTAGTGTAGTGAAAAATAAAATAATCAAGAACAGTCTGCACCCTTGTTGACATCTTCCCAAGACAACTTACAGTATTTGCACCTCTGGCTTTTGCCTGGTCAGATGTTTCTAACTGCTCGATTCTTCCAACTTTATATCTTCAAAAGAAACAACGAATGTGTCAAAATACAGAAGTCGTGGAGAAGGAAACATACGAATCTGCTTCCTGTAACACACGAACACATGCCTTAATTAGTATCATCAATTAGCACTAAAAGATACCATTTTTAACAGAGGATTTGAATTAAAGTTTCGAACTTTATTAAACAAAGGATTTGAATTAAAAGTTCGAACTTTACGATACCTGAGTCGAGCTTTAGAAAACTCCCAATAGCAACGAGCATAGTGTTGATCTAATCCAGCAAAAGCCCCAATTTTCGACGAACCTGAGGTGAGAACTCGATTGGGATCGGATGAGAAAGCCCCAATTTTTATGAAAATAATCTAGGGTTGGGTGATGAAGAAGAAGAGGAAGATGATAGAGGAGCCATGGTGGGCGATGATGGGGCTAGCGAGGAGAGATTGAGAGAGAGCCAGGGAGGAGATATAGAGAGAGCGAAGGAGAAAGAGGAGGATAAGGAGACACGTGTATTAAGGATCAAGTCCTTCCAATCCTTCTTGAAGGATTGATCCATAGTTAGTTAAGCCAAAATATTATTATTATATTTCATTAACCTTAAGGATTAATGTTAAGGATTCCTTAGGGACCTCCGTTGCGGATGGTCTAAGAATCAAACCGTAAATAAAACCGCATATTAGAACAACTTAGATGATAATTTTCCAAACATACTTTGTAAATTACTCATAAACTGTGGTTTGAGGGGTGTCAACATGAGGATTTTACCCAAACTACCAAGAAAATTTTGTTGATTTTACACAATTAAAATTTTATATAGATTTAAGGGGTGTTATGTGACACTCCAATCTCCTTAGTAGATCCGCCACTGGTTCTAGGATATCCCCTTGTTCCCAACTCAAAGCTACATTCACCACTACTTCCTCCATATTCAAATCTATTAATCTATGGGTCTTTAGCTTTTAAGAAAAAAATATGTTTTTATTTAACTTGGATAAATATATATTTTTGTTATAACCAGAAATAATATGGAAACAAGTAAATAGATACAATAAGTAAATGATACAAAAAAATCAACACTAACGAAAATAAATTTGTTATATAAATATGGATTTCAAATTTAAGAGGACAGTTTGGATCAGAAGATAAATATGTATATAAACGTATTTCACATCCTAAAATTCTGAGGTCCTAATTTTACAATTCATATCAATAATATCTAATCTATTAATTTAGAGTCCTAATTTTTATCTACTATTTAAAAGTCTTAATATGACCATTTGATTAATTAATTAATATGACATAATGATTATTGAGTAAATATAGATTTAAATTTTATTTTTAATTATAACAAAATCTGATGAGAAAATATCTACCCAAATCTTATTAAAAGTTTTAAGTATTATTTTAAAATCATGCAATAAGTAATTTCGTAATTAATAATATAATATGATTATACATTAATATTAATTAATTTTTATTATAAAACAAAAAATTCTTTGCTATTTTATAAATTTTATAATATATTATATAAAATTGAAGTACTATAGAATTAAATAAAAAAATATATAAATTGGGTAAATTAACCTATTTTATTTTAAAATTGCTTTCATTTAAATAAATAAAATAAACTATCATTCACAGTTAAAAAGGATTAAATTCATAAAGTATGTATATTTTATACAAAAAATATTAGCATATGTTAAACTTTTATATCTACAACTATATATTATTTAATTAATTTAAAAATCACAACAATATATTATCTAAAATGATTATATAAAAAATATAATAGTCATAACTAACTTTTACATCATGCGTTATTTACAAAATAGGATATCAAGAAAAAAAATTTCAAAAGATATTAATGATATCTCTATGTTTTTCATAACAAATATGGTTTATTGCGTGTTTTTTTATCATTCGACACTGGTGTCCTAAACAAAGTACAAAGTATAAAACAAATGATTATATATTAACAATGCTGAATAAAAAAATAAACAGTAAAATTATAAAGCTACACAATATATAACACTCAAATATAAATCATATATTTAAAATGTTTACAATAATGTTAAATGTATATATTTATAAAATAAAAATATATCCACACGAATGTGCATGTAAAATGTAATTATAAAGAAATACACGAATACATTTTTTACGCATAAACGTGAAATAAAAAGTAATGTATGGTTTATTTTGATACAGAAAAGTAATTATTTTTTGAGAAAAAGACCAAAATAGCACTAAATCAAGTTTTTGTTCCCAAACTAGCACTCAAGGCCAAAAGTCACAAAAATAGCACTTAAGGGGTGGGGTTTAGGTTTTAGAATTTAAGGTTTAGGGTTTAGAGTTTAGGTTTTAGGGTTTAGAGTTGAGAAGTGAGGTTTTGGGGATAAGATTTTAAATTTTGAAAAATAAAAAAATTTAAATTTTTTAAAAGATAAAATGTTATTTTGGTCATTTTAGTTTTTGAGTGCTATTTTTGTGATATAAACTTAGAAAAGTGCTATTTTGGAGATTTGCCCTTATTTTTTCCTCTTTTTACCAATATACAGAAAAGTAATTAATAAGAAAATATTTATTTACAGTCGGTTGATATATAAAGGACTAGTGTTCAACCCACAAAAAAAAACTTATTCTATTTTATTTCCCTCCTCCTTGAGCATCAGAGGCCGCCGCACGCGTCTCTCTCTCTCTCTCTCGTCTCTCACTCTCTACTGTTGCAGCCATCGCCGCCGTGACTTGGTTCCAATTCTCTCCCCCTAGGTCAAAATCGAAGCCATCTAAGGTCTCAACTCCGTGCGAAGATGGCTGCACTGAATAATCTCACCGAGCATCTCGAAGCTTTCGTCGACGTCACTCGTTCCCCTACTCACCATGTACTTACTTACTTACTTACTCCTTGAGATACTTTCTCCCGCCTTAGTGTTGTTTGCACATTGGTGGTGGAAATCGATTTTGAACTTTTGTGTAGGCTGAGAGTCTGAGAGCGATTGCTACTTCCTTGGAGAAGAGTGTCTTGTCTATAAACCAATTGGTAAAAAAAACATTCTTTTTAATCATCATCTTATGTGATCTCCTTGTCTTATGTATTCTTGTGTGAAGTGTAGGTCGTGGAGATGGACATGTATTTGACGACCACTGATGATGTTGTCCGAGCACGAGGTAGTTCTGTTCTCTTTGAAATGTTTTTAAATGTAACGGTTAGGATACTGAGAAAGGGTTTGTCTTTTTGTTAGGGATTCTCTTGCTTGCGGAGATGCTGGATTATCTAAAGCCTAAGCCTTTGGACAATGCAGTTGTCAATAGTCTCGTTGGATTCTTTACCGCTAAGCTGGTGATTTGATTCTTCTAGTTCTTGTTGGGGGTACAGTGATTATTCAGTTTCTTAAAAATTGTGATGTTGATGTTGTTGTGCCAGGCAGAGTGGAGATCGGTGCGCGGTGCACTTACTGGTTGCTTGGCTCTGATTAAGAGGAAAGGCGTAGCTGGTTTGGTCACTGCTGTTGATGCAGAAGCTGTGGCGAAGTCAATGGCACAGAGTGTTCAAGTGCAGTCTTTAGCACTGTATGATCGCAAGGTGTAAAACTATTACTAGTAGCATTTTGTTTTCTGAATCATTGTGTTCCTTATTATTGATTTGTCTTCTTACGAATGTTTTTTGCAGCTCTGTTTTGAACTGTTGGAGTGCCTTCTAGAGCAATACCCTGAAGCTATGATAAATTTGGTATGTTTATGCTCTCTACTTGGGGATACGTAGTTTAGAATCCAAAGTTCAGACTAAGTGTATGAGGAATGTTTTCAAATAAATTTGATATAATTATTTTAATATGAAAATATGTAATACATGCTCTTATCTTGTCACAAGCTTCATGTTCAGGTTATCCTAGTTCTCCTAATTTTATAACTCTCTGCAAACAAAGAACTTCATCTTAGTTTTCTGTTTTCCTTTGTTTATATCTACTGTGGGGTGTGGGCTTTTCCTCATTTTTTCTCACAGTCCGATTGACTAAACGATCATTTTTCCTAGGGAGATTTGATGGTGTATGCTACATGCGAGGCCATCGATGGAGAAAAAGACCCTCCATGCTTAATGGTAGCTTTTCATGTAGTGGAGCTTTTGGCTCGATTGTTTCCCAGTCCCTCCGGTCCAGTTGCGTCTGAGGCATCTGATCTTTTTGAGTTTATAAGTTGCTACTTCCCACTTCATTATACGCATGTGAGTTTAAAAAGCCTAACCTTTTTTATGATGCGATTTAATGATGGATTTATCCTTCTTTCGTTAACCAGTTGGTGTTTTCCTCTTGGGATTTTAGACAAAAGGTGATGAAACTAGTATTCCAAGAGAAGACCTCTCAAGGGGACTATCCGTGAGTATTTCCTCAATATTTGTTATTTACATTATATTGAATTCACTGATGTACTTCATTCAATTTTGCAGCTGGCAATCTCTTCCACTCCTTTTTTTGAACCGTATGCTATTCCGTTGCTTCTTGAAAAGCTTTCATCCTCTCTACCAGTCGCAAAGGTTTGTTGAACATGTGGTTTTCTGTTATAATACATCAGATCTTCGTCCATCTAGAGGAAATACTCCTTCTAGATGATTTGCTACTCTGGATGCTGGACAAGTATAGTTACTTTTGTTCCATTAAAATCTGTCTAGGTTGATTCTTTGAAATGTCTGAAAGATTGCGCTGTGAACTATGGAGTAAGCAGAATGAAGAAGCACTATGAAGGCATTTGGTCGGCAATAAAAGATGCACTTTATGCTTCCACCGGGACAGATTTGTCCTTTGGTCTAGAATCCCTCACTAGTCCAGGGTTTGAAATGGGTGAGATCCACAGAGAAGCTGTTAATCTCCTTCAGAGGCTTGTTAAGCAAGATATCTCGTTTTTAGGTCTTGTTGCTGATGATATACGTGTAAAGATGATCTTCGATACCATTTCTAGATACTCGCGGTATGAAGAAATGCTTGACACGAGCAAACTGGAGGTTCTTGTTGTCAGTCAGATACTGTCTGTGTCTGCCAGAGCTTCTGTTGAGTCATGCAATACAATCTTTGAAACCTTTTTCGTCCGCCTTATGAATACTCTAGGGATTGTAGAGAAAACGTCATCTGGTGATCTTGTGCACAACGAAAACTCGACGGTTTCTACTAGACTCTACCATGGAGGTCTTCATCTTTGCATCGAACTTCTTACAGCATCAAAAGATCTTATTCCGAGTTCTGAGGAAGATTCTTCAACACCTGAAAGCGCGCAGCAATCATGGTGCTCTATAGTTAACAGGTTCTCAGTTTCACTAATCGAGGCATTTACTTCTGCAGTACAAAGCTCTAATGATGACTGTAGTGCAGATGCATATCTTGGAGGTGAATGCATGTGCTTACTTAACAGATATTTAACATATCCTTCTAGGTTTCCTTGTTTTATTCCTGTTAACTAATTTTTTTTCCTTGATCAATATCCAGTTAAGGGTTTGCTGGCTATGGGTATGTTCCGGGGCGGCTCTTCTCCTGTATCGAGATCTGAATTCGAGAAGATATTGACGACTTTAACATCAATCATCACAGCCAATAGTGCCAAAACAGTGAAATGGGAACTGGCATTGAAAGCGCTGGTCTGCATGGGTTCATTTATTGATCAGTATCATGAGAGTGAAAAGGCTATGAGCTACATGGGTATAGTTGTAGAAAATTTGGTCTCGCTGGTTCGCTCTAGTCATTGTTCTCTTCCACATCCAATGATATTAGAAGCAACTTCAGAAGTTTGCTCTACTAGGCCAACGTATGTAGAGAAAATGGTTCAAGGATTTGAAGAAGCTTTCTGTTCCAGTTTCTCTGATTTCTGTGTAAGTCTTTGCCCCCATGACTCTAGATTGGAAAGTTTTCATTATATTTTCGTTAAGTGGTTTCTATCTCCAACAAGCAAGGGTTGAAAGCTTCCTCATATCTAACTATTATTTGGAAAACACTTGTCAGGTCAATGGAAACTTCAAGTCAATCGAAAATTGTTCTCAGCTCCTGGAGTGTGTGACCAATAAATTGCTTCCACGGTACCCAAACTTTTCTTAAACTAGCTTTTCAGCGTGTGTATTTAGTTAGACTCTTAGTTGTTTATAAAGAGCCAACTATTATGTATGATACATCTTATCGATTGCCTTGCTTGTTGGTTTTAATATGAATTTATACTGTATTTTTCGTTCCCCCTCAATCTTGATTTGTGGTATTTTGTTTTGACCTCCGATAGTCTGACAGAGATCGATGGTCTCGAGAAAAGCTTGGTGCATTTTGCTATCAGTATGTGGAATCAAATTGAATCCTCTGTCGTTTTCAGTTATGATTTTAATGGCAGGGTAAGTGCTCCTATAAAATTTATACCAATTGTTTCTCTTCAAAGTAGATTTGATTCAATCTGTTGTTGACGTTATGAATGTATTGCTCTTCTACTACAGGAGTTTGTTGAGGCAGCAATGAAAACAATGCGGCAAATTGTAGGAGTTGCTTCGGTAGACTCACAGAATAGTATAATCCAAAAAGCTTATAATGTGATCTCATCAAGCACGCTTCCAGCGATGGAGTCGATACCTCTGACCTTTGCTGCGTTAGAGGGTTTACAACGTGACCTGTCCACTAGGGATGAGTTGATACTTTCACTATTTGCGTCGGCTGTCATAGGTGCATCTCCCATGGCGTCCTTTGCAGATGTGAAATCACTTATAAAGCTGTTTATGGTATCCTCTCTCAAGGGTTATATCTCAGCGGCTCAAGCTTTGGGTTCAATGGTTAACAAATTGGGAACGGGTTTGGAAGAAGCATGTGATACAATATTTCACGAGAGTTCTGCATCTGGAAACAATACTTCTTCTGTTGACTCTAGTAAAAGTATCGGTGGAAGTGAGACACTTTTGGCAAAGATATGTTTAGGTTTCTACGGTTCGCTGGACCTTCAGACCCGCGCCATCACAGGTCTAGCGTGGATTGGGAAAGGTTTACTCATGAGGGGTGATAAAAGAGTTAATGAGATAGCTCATGTACTTGTGGAATGCTTAAAATCAACTAACAGTTCCGGGAATGCTCTACATCCTTCTGCCTTGAAACATGCAGCTGATGCATTCCTCACACTAATGTCTGATTCGGAAGTGTGTCTGAACAGAAAGTTTCATGCAGTTATACGGCCACTCTATAAGCAACGGTTTTTCTCTATAACAGTCCCTATTTTGGAGTCGTTGATTGTGAATTCCCAGACTCCACTCTCAAGGTAGACCAATCTTTAACTCTATTTCTAGTTACTTCTTTATATGCTGTAGGTTTGAATGAAACTCATAATAGTTTTATTTTCTTTGTTGTTGCGCCAAGTTTAAGTACACATTATAGATAGTTAAACTTCTGTGTATTGTAACAACCAATTCCAGCTAACTAGTTTCGTCATTGTTTCAGAACAATGTTGCATGTCGCTCTCGCGCATGTTATATCAAATGTTCCAGTCACGGTCATACTGGACAATACCAAAAAGGTAAGCCTCAAGATAGACTTTGTATTTTCTACCTTTATAAACAGTTTCTTAGTAGACCATTGTCTGTGCAGCTGCTCCCGGTGATACTGGAAGGCTTGTCTGTCTTGAGCGTTGACTCTGAGCATAAAGAAACACTTTTCAGTCTATTACTGGTTTTATCTGGAACGCTTACTGATATTAAAGGTAAGAAAAATTAGATGCTGGAATGTGAAAGCTATTGCATTATATGAAACCTCGTTGCTCTGTTTGGCAGGACAACAATCTGTCAGTGATAATGCACACAGAATCATTGAATGCTTGGTCAAGCTTACATCATACCCACATCTAATGGTAACAAATCATTTTCTCTGCATAAGCATCTTCTGTATCTTCTTTTTGCTCCCAGTGGGATTGATTCTTGGATCTTATAAGTAGACTTTTATGTTAAAATGGTGTGCAGGTTGTAAGGGAGACGGCGATTCAGTGTCTTGCTACTTTGTTGGAATTGCCCCATAGAAGAATCTATCCTTTCAGAAGAGAGGTTAGTTGAAAGATCTTAACACAGGTTTTAGAAAGAAATCAGTTTTCATGACTTTGAAAGTATGCTTTTAAGGTTTTACAAGCGGTAACAAAGGCACTTGATGATCCAAAACGTAGAGTTCGGGAAGAAGCGATTAAATGCAGGCAGGCTTGGTAAGTCAACATTAAATTGATCCATCGTATTAGCCATTATCTTGGGATATGATTCTGATGAATTGTCAAAAGCAGGACGTCGATCTCATCCAGGAGTACCCCTTTCTGAAGTTTGATTCAGAGATTCATGAAGCCAAGTTATGTTTCTTGAAGCAATGCAGTATCTTTACTGTATTCTTATAGAGTTAGTTTCCTTAGGGGCAGTGGCACATGTATCCTCTCGAGTCTCAAGTCTTTTGGTCTTTATGACACATTTATACCCCTATTTGCTATTCTGTTATATATGAAGGATATTAATAGACAAGTCTTCATCTAATCTAATATTGATCGAGTCATTCCTAGACTTTGACTACACTACATCTAGTTCCTTTTTTAAAATATAAATCAATTAAAATAATAATCTTGACTAGGGCACCCTATTTCTCGAGGACAATCCGAGCTAGAAGATAAGCATGACAACTGAAACCACTTGGAATAAAACTAAGGATTAGCTTTGACAAATTTCAAAATGTTACGTGTGTATGGGAAGTATAGAAGAAAAGTTAGTGTATTCTAGTCTGTCGGTAATGGATTATATAAATCGACATTTCACCAGTCTCGGTTTAAAAGTTTCAGTGTTGTACATATATACATTAACTTGGGCAAATATTCGCAAAGATACCTTTATAACATTATTTCGGTATAAGGTAATAAACATCTCCTTCGCTTTAGGGTAATGCTAGCTCACGGATATTACGAACATCACAACAATACAAGTTAACGAGTTTCTAAATATTTTTTTGTTTTGGATTTTCTATAAAGGAAGAAAGCTTCAACTAATCAAACTCAATGTTGTTTAACTAGAAATCAAACTTGTCCATTTGCGAACATGTTTGTGTTAGATATCAAATAAGATTCGATTATGTAGTTTAGATACATTAGAAATTTCCAAGGATATATCTCTATAGTTGAGTAACAGTTTCGACTATTTATAGTGACATAAATGCAATGGAATATTATAAGTTTCAATTGTTTCGTCACATACCTATACAAGTACAACATATCTGTTGAAATGTTATATGTTTGAGGTAACTCAATATATTCGAACGGTATGAGAATGGGTTAGGCGATTAAATTTAAGATGTTTAAAATACACCTAAAAGTTCTCAAATGATCTGGAATACATAGTAATAATTTTTAACTACTACTCAAATTAATGAAAATTCATTTTCCCACTCTTAACGACTATACTGTTTTAGCTAAATTGAACGTTTCGTTTGACCAAAGCGATGTAGTTACATATTTGTTGACAATGTGAAACCCATAAGTTAAAATTGGACAAACGAGATGTTACATTTATTGTCATTGTCGACCAAAAAAATTCAGATTCATAAAATTATTTCGCAAATTGTTCTAGAAACACATTGCTAGTTTTACGTACCTTAATTAATTAAATCGTTAAAAACAATTAATAAAATTATTTAACTATTCAAACTACTATATAACATATATAGACCTTTCTTTTTTTTGATCAACAACATATATAGACTATAGTCATGATTTTTAGTAATAATATATATATATAGTGGAGTATATATCTTATATTTAACGTTTACGTTATAAATACAGGATTTGTGTATGAACATCAATGGAAGAACATACTAATATTGTAAATTTGTAATTCCGTAGTTCTTATATACGAAACTAACCAACTTGAGAAAGACGTGGAGAGAGGCGTATATAAAATACACACGCAAGCCTCTATCTTCTCCGCTTAACCTTTGTTCCAATAAGCATTTGCTAAAGCACTCTCAAAATGTCACATCCCTTGTTCATTTACTTTCTAATCTCTCTTTCCCTCTACAGTAGTTGCACTGCACATCGCCACACATTCACGGTGAGTTTTTTTTTTCAATGATCACTAAATAGGACGTGAGTAAACTAACTTGGATCGGTCATAAAGTAAGAGTTGATTACTGGCAGGTTAAGGAAGTTCCATATAAGAAACTGTGTAGCACGAAGAAGATTTTAACAGTTAATGGTCGGTTTCCTGGACAAACTTTAAAGGTTTACAAAGGAGACACCATTTACGTTAACGTTCGTAACCGAGCTAGTGAAAATATCACCATGCATTGGTAAATCTAAAACCACACCGTCTTTTTCCCTGTTTGAGTAGATTATACTAATTACCAGAGTCTATTTTTGGCCAATCCCGACGTCTTAGTCCTCAAATGTTAAAGTTATTATAATAGATCAAGTGACTCCCGAATTGTCAAAAAAATTATTTATTGAAAATAACCCAAAATGTTTATAGTTTTCTCAATCTCGAATCCGACCGTGCCTATTACAAACCTATAACGATTCTCTCGGTGGTTGAATAAATACAGGCATGGTGTAGAGCAGCCGAGAAACCCATGGTCAGATGGACCAGAATACATCACACAATGCCCAATTCGACCTGGGTCTGATTTCATTTATGAAGTCATATTTTCCACCGAAGAGACGACTGTTTGGTGGCATGCTCATAGCTCTTGGACGCGTGCTACCGTACACGGTCTTATTTTTGTGTATCCTCGGCCCCCGAAATCCCTCCCTTTTCCAAAATCGGATCACGAAGTCCCTTTGATTTTTGGTACAAAACAAAGCATATACTATATACTTTTCTTAACTGAACAAAATGTTTAAAATTTTATAAAAATGTTTAGGAGAGTGGTGGAAGAAGGATGTGAGAGAAGTAGTGGAGCTGTTCATGAGGACAGGAGGTGACCCAAATGTTTCCGATGCTTTGACCATCAATGGACATCCTGGTTTCTTGTATCCTTGCTCTAAATCAGGTTTTATTATTAATAATCTTATCCCTTCATGTAATGAGTACTTTCTTAAAGTTTTTTTTTTGGTTTTTGATTAGAACTGTTGGATAAAAACTTTAAAGGGAAATTATTCCCAATAACCCAAAAAACTATAATTCACTAAATAATCAAAACCCTACCCTCTCTCTTCCTATCTCTCTCTACCATCTTATTACAAATCTAATTTTCCTTTTTCTTTTGTTTATTTCACAAATAAACCCAACTTTAATGGAGATGAAAAGACATGTACGGGTAATGAAATAAAATTACTCAAATGAGCATCTGTTTTAAGTAATCGTTATTTTGCTTTAACAGATTCAAGTAATCTAAAAATAAATAAAAAGTCCATGTTTTCAAAAAGTTACTCATCTAATTAGTTAATCATAGTGTTTGATCAAACACATTTTAGTACAAAATTTTTTTTTTCCAAACTTAGTTACTTTAAAACGTTATATACTTTAAGTAATTATCCGTAAAATAATTTTATCATGATTTTTAGTTTAAACAGATAGAGAAATATATATGTTTCATTTTACAGACACTCGAATGTCCATTAGTTAAGAAAACTGAATATAGTTTTAGATATGATAAAACAAAATATATAGCGTTAATTAATTATGTTTGCATGCAAGCAAAAGATCGTTACCTTTCTTTCTAATATAATACTAGGTTAAGACCCGCGCCTTGCGCGGGATGAATATTATGTATATAAATTATTTTATATATTATATGTTTATAACATATTATGAAATAATAAATATATATTGAATAAAAAAGTCATTATCTACTACTTATATAATTAAATTGGTGCGAACATATAAATAAATTTTATAAATCGAAAAAATATTTTTTCTATTTGATATGATATATAATTAAATTTAAATGATAGTAACATATATGGTATATTTTAATATTAATATTTATCAGATGATGCTTTTTGCTCATATTTTTTTTTATCATTTGTATTTGTTATAGCAAAAAGTCTAAATTAGTGATAACAGAATTTGCACTGTGGAATTAATGGTTTAAGTAATTTATAATATTTAGAAAAATTAAGTTGTCAATATTTTTTCAATTTTTTTATCAAAAAATGTTCAAAGTAAATTTCAAAATTAAGATATTTATGTATTTTATATGGCATATAGTTTAATTTAAAATGATACATATATTTATATATCTTTTATTTTTGATACTTATTAAATGAGACTTTCAACTTATATTATTTTTTAATTATTTGTATCATGTCATAACAAAAGTTTTAAATCATAGATCACAAAATTTGAATGTGGAACTTTTAACAGTTTTAGTAATTTATACTCGTTTTTAAAAATTCAAAATATAATATATAAATAATTTTTTAAAAAATTTTATTATATGGTTACTATAATTGTTTAATTTATTTTAATAGCTTAAAATTAAACAAATATAATTATAATACACACTTATTTTTATCAAATCTTTATTATTCAAAATCATTAATTGTCATATATACTTTAGTCACATTAGGCAATTCTGTAATGTTATTTAAGGAAATAATGAAGCACATTAATAATGTATTTACTTTGGTTAAATAAAAAGCTTATTATATATTTAGATGGACCAACCTATTTCTCTAAGGATTCTAAGAATCATTCTAGTGATGACATGTGGCTACAAAAAAATGTTGCAATGCTTCTCAAATAATATATAGGGGATGAAAACATAATAAATTTTACAATTAGGTACATATATAGGTTAGTTAATCTGGATTTGATCAGATATTAACTGTATTTGATTATATTGGTTGTTAAACTCGTTAGGAATTGTGAGTCTCTCACTGATTGATATATAACGAAAACGTGAGGGATATTAATTCAACCGAAAGAGCTGTCTCTGCATTTTTTAATACATTGTGTTATATATTTGAAAAATGCAATATGAATGCATTATGCATATGCATATGCATATGTTTAAAGTTTAAATTTATTAAATAATTCGTTATTTGACATGCATATCTATATGCTAAACAGATACATTCGAGCTCATGGTGGAGAAAAGCAAAACCTATCGCATTCGGATGGTAAACGCCGCACTGAACTTAATCCTCTTCTTCGCAATCGCAAAACACAACCTCACCGTGGTTGCCGCCGATGGCCACTACACCAAACCAATAAACGCTACTTACATCACCATCTCTCCAGGCCAAACGCTAGACTTGTTATTACACGCCGACCAAAACCCAAAAAGTACTTATTACATGGCTGCCAGAGCTTACCATAGCAACCCTAACATCAACTTCAACAACTCCACAACTATAGGGATCTTACGTTACACCTCTTCAACGTCATCGTCTTCAAAACGCTACCCAAACCTTCCTTATTACAATGACACATCAGCAGCGTTTAGATTCTTCACCAGTATCAAATGCTTATACTCCGGACAAGTTCCCGTGAAGATCTCGCGTAGAATAATCTCGACGGTTTCAATAAACAACCTTATGTGTCCCAACAACTTGTGTGAAGGTCCAAACGGGTCGAGACTAGCGGCGAGTATGAACAACATATCGTTCGTTACACCAAGTCACGTGGACATACTAAAAGCTTACTATTATCACATTAGGGGCGTTTACGGAACGCGGTTTCCGGAGTTTCCACCGCTGGTTTTCAACTTTACCGCGGATGATCAACCGTTGTTTTTGCAGACTCCAAGATTTGCTACGGAGGTGAAAATACTTAAGTTTGGGGAAAGTGTTGAGATTGTTCTCCAAGGGACGAGTTTAGTTGGTGGTGGAATCGATCATCCCATGCATCTCCATGGTTTTAGTTTCTACGAGGTTGGTGTCGGGTTTGGTAACTATAACGTAACTGAAGATCCGTCGAACTATAATCTCAAAGATCCTCCGTACATAAACACTGCGACTGTGCCAAGAAACGGTTGGGTCGCTATCAGATTCATAGCTGATAATCCTGGTACGTAAATTGCATTATCCATACAAGCTTATTATTATAAACATGCCCGGCCCTTAAATTTTTGGACCTACAAACATTTTACATAAAATTTCTGTTTTTAACAATTCAAAGGTTTATAAATAATTGTTTCTTCTAAAAATGTATATCATTTCAAGAAATAAAAGCCAAACAAAATATGAACGATAAAAAAAAACTAAGGTTTATGTAATTTATATTAACTCTTTACAATTTTAGAATTCTAGAAAGTTCCATTTGCATATGTGAAGGACATGGTCCTCGTTATACACCTAGATCAACGTTACCTTGGTGTCTTCTTCATTATTATAGTCATGTTTGTAATTTGTGTGTTTGTAGGGGTATGGTTCATGCACTGCCACTTTGATAGACATCTCACGTGGGGAATGAAAGTTGTCTTCATTGTCATGAATGGAAGAGGACTAAACCAGCAGATTCTGCCTCCACCTCCTAACTTGCCTCCTTGTTACTAATCAATAATCCAATTATGTAAAAATCACTATCATGTCTCTTAACCAAAAATGACATTAATCTATTGTAAATTATTGTTGTAATAACCTAAATTTACTCCAATGTAATAATCCTAAAACTTTGTGTGAATTAATTTCCACAAGTTGATTAAAGAATAAGAAGAAGCATTACTAATTGAGTTCAGGCTTTTTAATGGGCCGGTGGGCCCATTAAATGTGTAATAATATTCCGGGTCGGGTTGACCCGGCATTGTGTGGCGAACAAAACAGAAACTGCGTCTTCTACAAAGTTCTGAAGCAGCAGCATCTTCCAAAACAGGGTTTTGCTAGGGTTTTAAGTCGTTGGCTGTTCTGTCTGATGCTTTCCCCTAAACCTTAAATCTCCATTTAATTCGAGCATTAGATATTAATAAAAATCGAATCTTTTAAAGGCTTCGAGGAAGAATGATCCCTACCAATGGCGCAAGGGTTCTTCGCTTGTTGACTCGTCGATGTCTCTCCTCAACTCTTGTACAAGATCTAACCAATCAGGTTGGTTCTTCTCTCTCACTCTCTTTACCTCTCTTTCTATCTCTCTCACACACTCAGTTCTTTGGAATCTGCAGAGACTCAGGGGAGTAGCTATCGGGAGCTTTAGGAGATTGAATACTGGTACTACCAATCCTGCCAAGTTTCTTGGAGATTACGCTTCCAAATCTGGTAAATTTGTGAATTGGTTTTTGTGTGTTAATGAGTCTAATTGAGTTGTTGTCGGAGAGGTTGACATTGTTTTATGTTCTTGTAATGAAGGGGATGGTCGGAAATGGATCAATTTTGGAGGTTTTAATTCTAGTTTTGGTTCGACAAGGTCTATTCATGGAACAGGTTAGCCTTGGAGCTTCCTTGTCTCTGACAGTTTTGTAATTGAATCTCTAACGTTCTTTTGAATAATCAGGTTCTTCGTTTATGTCGGCTAAGGACTACTATGAAGTTCTTGGAGTGAGCAAGAATGCTCCAGATGGTGAAATCAAGAAGGCTTATTATGGGGTATGGTTGTGTGCTTGCATCGTTTAGTTTGTTCATTTGATAGGTCTGCTTGTTTCTCATTGGTTGATGCTGTTTCTTTTTGCAGCTAGCTAAGAAACTCCATCCTGATATGAATAAAGATGACCCTGAAGCTGAGAAGAAGTTCCAGGAGGTCTCAAAAGCATATGAAGTGAGTTTGAACTTGTTTAGTATCATCCCTTAGAATCTTATACTGAAGGGAATTTTTTTTTTTTTTTGGATTAGATTTTGAAAGATAAGGAGAAGCGTGACCTATATGACCAGGTACATAGGCCTCTTATTTTATTTTATTTTGAATTTCGTTATTACAAGCTGTAGTGTTTGTGCAGATGTGATATAAGTTTGTTGTAATGTCTGCAGGTTGGGCATGAAGCATTTGAGCAAAATGCTAGCGGCGGTGGGTATCCAAATGATGGAGGTTTCGGTGAAGGGTTTAATCCATTTGATATCTTCGATGTAATACTTTTATTTTCATCTAATATGTTCCATAGAAAATAATATTTTCTACAGTTCATATTCGTTGATATTTTGAATGCAAATGTTAAAACACTATTTCTTTTTTAAATTATCAGATCTTCAGCAGGAACAAGCAAGAGTTCGGAGGCCAAGATGTCAAGGTATATTACCATCTGCTTATTTTTTTTCTAAGAATAACTTTTATGCTCCATGATTAATACTTTTCTCTTATTTTTTTTCTTCCTTGTGTAAGGTTTTGCTTGAGCTTTCTTTCATGGAAGCTGTTCAAGGATGCTCCAAAACCGTGACTTTTCAAACCGAACTTGCTTGTAACACTTGTGGTATGTATATACTCTTACAATCATTTATATGTTGATATTTGTATCAATCTAAAGTTATAATTTTTGTTCGTCCTCTTACATTTAGGTGGACAAGGTGTTCCTCCTGGCACCAAACGTGAGAGATGTAAAGCCTGTAACGGCTCTGGGATGGTCAGTGTCATGTTACAAAAACTCTAGTTTGGCCACTGTAATTATGATTATTTTTTTTAAATGGTTTTTAAGGTGAGACAGTTACGTTTTTGCAGACAACAATGAGAAGGGGTATGTTAAGCATCCAACGAACATGCGATAAGTGTGGTGGAGCTGGTCAAACCTTCTCGGTATGTCATTTTACACTTTATATATATCATATGAATAGTGTTTATCTGTGTATGTATGTCTAAATAATACCATTTTCTATTAGAATCATCCCAAATGTTTTGGTCCTTTGAGTAGGTTTGGACCACTCATCAATTTTCTTATGTTGGGGTTTTGCTAGAGTATTTGCAAATCCTGTAGAGGGGGTAGAGTGGTTCGAGGACAGAAGACAGTGAAAGTCAATATTGATCCAGGTAATTTTTTTATTTTTTTTTGCATATATTATTCATAATCGCTAGACCTTTTAATTAAGATTATTGATTAAGCGGATGTCTAGATTGATATTTTAAGTGTTATCGGTTTAGAAAAATTTATTTTGTTTAAATCCGATTTGAGATCGATTTTTAGAGCACTGAAAAAAGTCTGTGTAGTCTTCACTCTCCTTCAAGCTCTTGAGTTGTACACATTTGTTGAATCTTTGCAGGGGTTGACAATACTGATACCTTAAAGGTGTCAAAGTCTGGTGGGGCTGATCCTGATGGTGACCAACCTGGAGATCTATATGTTATTTTTAAGGTGACTTTACTTAGTTACAACCTTTCCAATGGACAATCATAGTTGAGTAACATTCTCAATAACTCGGTTGTGTTCGTTTTAAGGTTCGTGAAGATCCCGTGTTCCGCAGAGAGGGATCAGATATTCATGTGAATTCGGTTATCAGTGTTACTCAGGTGAAGTAACATCTCTTATCAATCATGTCTCTAAATTGTTCATAGGTGCTTTGAACTTCTAGTGTAGTGTCCATGAGACCAATTTTAACTAATTGTATATTCTTCATCTTGTCAGGCCATTCTTGGAGGAACCATTCAAGTTCCAACCCTCACCGGTGATGTTGTTGTGAAGGTTTCTGAATATTTTTTCACATTTCTTACATGTTTTTAAATTTTACCGTAACTTGCCGGTTAATTGCTAGTTAATTACAGTTTCAGTTTAGTTTAAAGGCTGCTCTTGGAACTGCCTTAGAATTCTAAACTTGGAAACTCTTTTTGGTGCAGGTCCGTCCTGGAACCCAACCTGGTCAGAAGGTAGTCCTAAGAAATAAAGGTGAGCTTCTTTTCTTCTTCCTTGTGTCGTCAGTTATAGAATCCTTGAAACTGTGAGTGTGATCTTCTCTGTTTGTGTACTTATCAAATGAAATACTATACAAAAAAACAGGTATTAGAGCAAGAAAGTCAACTAAATTTGGGGATCAATATGTGCATTTCAACGTCAGCATCCCTGCGTAAGTCCTCCCCCATAAATCCCCAAGTAGAGCTCTGTAGTTTTTTCACGTTGACGCATCTTGTAATCTGTTATATGTTTTGGTTTATGTTATTTGGCAGAAATATAACGCAAAGACAGCGTGAACTGCTCGAGGAGTTTATTAAAGAAGAGCAAGGCGATTATGAGAAGCGAACTGCTTCTGCATCTTCCTAATTCTGGACCATCTTTCTTAATCGATATACCAGTCAGACATGATTGAGATCAATATTGCGTTAGAATTAGTGAAAGAGTATCGTTTTTGTTTTTGTTCCTTCGAACTGATTCTATAGAAAATGGAAAATTTGATTGTGGAACCATTTTTCAATATTACTCGCTGAAAGTAATAAGATTTTGTCTGGACCATTTTCTCTGTGGATACAATGGTGGGTCGAACACGTCAGATATATTATATCATAGCTTTGCTGTTCAGGCACTTTCAGTTATGATCCTATGGTGTTCAGCAATAACCTTTTGCTTTAGTTTTCAATGTCTTCTCCAGGAACAAAGGTATCTTAGTTCCTTTAGTCTCAAGTTCGTTCTCATGGATATATCAGATCAAAGAACAATTGTTCTCATGAAATATCTGCTAAATGTATAGGCCATGACAAAGCCAAACATGTCTACCAATTTCTTCAACTATGACTCAATTTTTTTGTTGTTAATGAAATCTAACATGTTACAAACGTGCAAATACAATGGATGTAACTGGTAAAAAATGTTTAGGAACTGAAGGAACTAAAATAAATAGAATTATAAAAATGGAATACAAACAAAAAAAAAAAGAAATAGAATTCATTCCACTCATTTATAATCAAAATTTTTATGGAATGATTTTCTTCGTATTTTATCTATTTAATTGTAGAATTCATGGAATATTGATTCCATTCATGTCAAATGGCGAATATGTTATTTCACTAAGTTATTTGAGGTAGACTCATGAGTCACGCACACATGCTAAACTGATACTAGAGTCTAGAGTCTAGACAAGCTTTGAATCTTCAGTCTCTGTTGGAGCAGGAGTGAAGACATGTCTGGTGAACTTGTCTTTGGGATAGTTCTCATTACAATCCGAACCAGAACGAGTAATGGGCCTGGGCCTATCGGGCCCAACGTAGGCCCACACACAGCCATATATATACAGTCCTCAAAAATAGTTTCTGCCTCCGCCGCATTTTAGAGTGATTTCTCTTGCATCCTCCGTCTAGGGTTTTCACAGAGTCGTCTTCGTCGCATTTCCTCAACGCAACAATGGTGAAATCTCCTTTCTCCGTCTCTCGTACTTTCTCTCTTCTCTTCCTCTTGATGATTTTCTGAGTTTTTTTTTAAACTCTCTTAGGTTCTCCAAAACGACATCGATCTGCTCAACCCTCCAGCTGAGCTCGAGAAGAGAAAGCACAAGCTCAAGCGTCTCGTGCAGTCTCCTAACTCCTTCTTCATGGTAACGTCTTTCTCCCTCTCTCTTTAATCACTAAGACACAATTAAGTCTGATGTTCGGTGTTTGTGTTTGTGTTTCAGGACGTTAAGTGCCAGGGATGCTTCAACATGTGAGTTTTCTAATCCTCTCTTCATTGATTCGTATGTTGAGTATTAGTTTAGGTGTTGAATATAGATTGTTATTACAGTGTTAGGAAGAATCTGTTTAGTGTTTTGTAAGAACACTGTTTGACTTTTATTATTAATTGGAGAGATTAGTATTAGCAAAGAGACTAAACAGTGTAATTATTATTTTGCAGAACGACAGTGTTCAGCCACTCGCAAACAGTTGTAGTGTGTGGAAACTGTCAGACGGTTCTGTGCCAGCCCACTGGTGGTAAAGCCAGGCTCACTGAGGGATGCTCTTTCAGGAAGAAGTGAAAGAATAATTCATCTGTGAGGGAAGTCAAGATCTTTATTCAGTTTGCTTAGTACTTCTTATTGTATTGTGACCTTCTTTCCTTTTTGATTATGAGAAGATTTTGGGGTCTAATTCCTCTGCTTTCATTTAGTTATAAAATCATTCTCGCTTCGCATCAACTGTCTGGTCTCTTTGTTTGTTGTCTTGTCTACATGTCTGTTGTTTTGTCACTCGTTGAATAAGCACTAAACAGCCATTCTTTCTTTAATCTTATGGAAGCTTTCTACTTCTATATATAAGACTTGTTGAATGGCATGTGGGAAAGCATTTGTAGTATTGCAGGAGATTAGTGATTCTGATTTGATGAATTGGACTCGTCTTTTGTTTTTAGCATTTGCTATAATGGTATCTATTCAGCAATCTCGGCCGCCTTATTCTAATTGCCAATAGTAGTGGGCTTTCGGGATGTTATCCACTTGAGCCCAATTATAGAACATGTAAAATATTAATTTTACCTTGTAGACGGCAAGCTTTGAACAGGTGACCTTGAGAAGCGCTGTTCTAAAGCATGTAGCCAAAAACCTTGGTTATAATATCTAACGTGGCATTTTAATTACTCAGAAGAATCTAGTTTTGTAAAATGTTCTTATCGATTATGCGACTACTGGAAACGTCAAACATGTTATATGATATGAAATCTACAGCTTGAGGTCATAGAATTCTTTCATATTTACAGTCCCGACTGCTTGTTAAACTATACACTTCACATATTAGACACATGCTATATTTTCTTTAAGATAAAATTTACTTTTGGTTTCGTTTTTTTTTGCTTTCTTAAGTTTAAAAATCAGCGATTTTGATATTGTTTTTTCCTTTCTATCTAAAAACCTCAATCCGGATATCCACTAAACATCTTATTGAGTTTGTGATATTTGGATTTGGATTTGGATTTGGAATCACATACTTTAACAAGTGTTGATAGACGACAAGACAGTAAAATGTCTAAAAACTAAAGTATCTAGAAGACTAGAACAAGAATCCAAGTGTGGTTACGAGTGAAAGAGAATCTTATAAAGAGGATCTTATAATTGAGCATGAAAACTCGCGGCGCCTTGAAATGTGAGACCAAAGTACGTAAGCACTTTCCAGTTATACAATTATACAAAACCATCACATGGCAATCAGTTTCCTTTTCCGGTTTTTAATAAGAAAATAAAGAATAACTTTAATAAAGAAAGAAGCTACGATTTTAAGAGAAGTACAATGAATTACGTCGCCGCTGGATAGCTTAAGCTGTCTGTAACTTTACCCAAGCATCTTCTCCCATTCTGATACTTTTTTTTCATAAATTTTATGAAACCTCTTTTAGGTAAGAAATAACACTTTTGTTTTGATGATTTGGTTGTAAAGTTGCTTTTGTAGGAAAAGTTAATCACATTTAATAACTCGACTAGTCGTCATTCAATCAAATCTTTGAACAGAAATGGAAAATGGTTTGGACTTCTTGTGAATATGACATGAATAGCGAGTTTTAATTTGTTATCAGATGCAATACTAGTTAACAAGTATGATACGTTGGTAAAAAATCATAAATAAATAGACCAAAGAACAGAATTGTATGCTTTTTTTTGTGACTGCATTATTTAACATGATACTTGATCTGAACGACATAAGATGGTTGACTCCTCTCACCACGTGGAATACTATTTTTTTTTTTTAACGCTGATTTATTATGATTTTACAATTATGATATAGGAAAGATTACATAGACGATTCGACAACCGACAATACTACCTGCCTTATGAAGACCTACGCCTAACTGCATCACTTGAGCCGTCCTATGAAGATCCACGCCTGACCAGATTTACTTGCACCATGTTGAAGATCCCTTGCAAGCCTTTCCTCTGTAGTCTGCATAATTGTTTTTAATAAACCGTTCTCTCCAGGACTTGAAACCTGGATTTCCTGTAATCTGCAATAAATTGCATAGTCTGGGATTCGAACCCCAGACCTGGGTGTAGAAGCCTTTAAACCTTAACCAATAGGCTACGGTGCTTCCACCGTGGAATACTATTTGTCTTTCTATTTTAGTCCGGAAAATATGTATGAGCTCAAACACAAACTAGCTTGATGTTTGCAAAGTTTTAATTGAGTTTGTTTGATGACAAACAAAAACTAGTTACTATTTGACTTAAACACAAACAAATCAACTTATTTAAGGTCTCCTGTACAAATAAACCTTTAAAGGCTATCTACCTAAATAACCCTTCAAAACATTAACATAGTTAGTTCGCCGTACTAATTCTCTCCTCATGCATGCACTAGACAATCAGCTAAAGACGCTCCATGGGCTTCTGCGACTGCACGTCTACTTACACATGTTGTTGCACATCTATTAAGACGTAGCGAACATGAACCAAGTTAAGCAAACATTTTTATTCGTTTCAAATTTAATGGTAGGTCTGATACTTTAAAATATGAAAATAAAACCTATCTGACTCATCTCCAAAGTAACCCGTTAGGTCACATTTATATATAAAATTAACATAAAATTAGTATCTCGAGAATCTTGAACAAAGTAAAAGACATTTCAATTACATACGTTTGTGAAATTGTAGGCACGATGCAGTTTGATGAAAGGCAACGTGACATAAAGCCAAAAGTTAAACATAAAAAGTAAGTCATCCACTACATCAAATGGTGTAATCTCGACGTGTCAAATTGTGAGAAGATTGCTCCGCCATTAAGTAAACCATTTAGCCATTAATTAAATTTAAACAATACGACAAGACTCATAAAGCCATGACTCGTTACCGTACCTTTTGAGTACACTCCTATATAAACCCTTGAAGGCCCTCAGCACCAATGTTCCTTTCCATGCTGGTTAAGCAACATCCTATTATATATTTATTACACCGTAAAAGAAACACCATTAACATTTATTGATTAAAGCTTATAGCTCTTACAAAGAGAGAAATGAAGAAAGCTACGGCATTGATGAAACATGTCGTTGCATTGTTGAGTTCTGCAGCAAAGGCGAAATCTATAGCCATAAAGAACAAAACAAATGCTTTCAAGACGAGACTCCTCATGTTGTCCCTTGTGAAACACGAGAAGCTCGGGTTCCGTTCAATTTCCAACAAGATCCACAACCTCCTAGGCCATTCAGATCAAGAGCAAGGCGACGACCATGACCAAGACAATAGCAAGGCTATAATCCTCTACAACAACGGGGAAGTGACTCACTGTGAGAGTTATGACGTACAAGACGAGGAAAACGACAAGTATCCTGATCTGAGGCACACGTTGTTCGAAGGAGAGGAGGATTTTGGGGACATGGAGGAAGGCCAAGGAAGTTCTGTGATAGATATGGTGAGGAACTCGAAGGAAGAAGAAGGAAAGAGTTTCAAGCTAGAAGATGAGATCGACCATGTAGCGGATCTCTTCATTTCAAGGTTTCATAAGCAGATGAAGCTTCAGAAACTCTTGTCCTTTAAGAGGTATCAAGAAATGCTAGCCCGAGGCACATAAAATCACACACCTATATATATTTATACATGTTGGCATAGATATGAATAATATATTCATATGACGATCTGTGCTAACGTTCATATTTTGTGTTGTCAATCATAAATCCTTCCAGCCTCTCATTTTCGGATCAAATATCATGATCTATTTAATATGATTTCAGTTATTAAGTTGGGACAAAGGAAGGATCTGTTTTGTAATATATGTTTTAAATATTTAATATGCCATAATATTGGGCATTCTTCTTTTTTTGGGCTTATAAATTTCAGTTAGTCAGGTTCTTTAACTAGTATACTAGATTTTGATCCGCGCTTTCAAAGCGCGGGTTTATTTTTGTTTTTTTTTTTAATTGACAAATATTTAGTAAATGTCACATTTTTATATATTTGTGTTTTATTTTATAAAAGACTTAAAATTTTTATCTTTATTTATCGTATTTCATTTTAAATGACTATTTATGTTAAAAAAATTAAACTTTATTTTTTTAATGAATTAAGTTGGTATAACTCTGATAAATTAATTTTATTATGGGGTAAATATTTTAATTAAAAAATTATATACTTTTAATAAAGATTTATACTTTTCAATAAAAAAATTTAATTATTTTTACGAATGCTTAAATTATATTAAAAAAATAAAAAATAATAATTAAGAATAGTTGAAAAAAAATTATTTGAACTTGGACTCAATGGCCCAAAGAAAAAAAAAAGTGAGAATTGAATCTGATTTTTTTGATAGGCCCAAATGGCCCAAGAGAAATTTGATTTGGGCTGGATCTAAAAATAATAACCCAATATAGATTTGTTATTAATATTACTTAATTGCCCTTAATGAAACATGCAATGTTAGTGAAGGAAATATGCCCATAAGGTAATTATGACAATAGGATCCTGCTTTAATAGTATAGATTGACAAGTAGTTATTTTTTGAATGAATGTTAGATTTATTCGAATCAATTAGTTGTTAAATACTAAAGTTCTTATTAATCAATAAGGTAACAAATAAAAAGTTTTTACCAAGATACGCAAATTAACTTAGAAAGAAGATAAATAAATTTAAGAAAGCAAAACGAATTGAGTTAAATATTTGTTTAAGATTTTTATATTGATTGTGTATATGATAAATTTATAATCCCTTAAACTCGTACTGATATTCAGTCTTCAAGATTTTTACCAGAATTAACAAAGGTGTAGATGTCTGTAACTTTTGTGGTTGCACTGCAAAAGTCACTAAAGTAAAATGTCTATATGTGTTTAAGAACATGTGCCGAATCACAAGAAAATTAGAATTGGTGCCTTGGTGGAATGGAGTTATCAACCGACTTGAGAGGTCCGTAACAATATACGTACAGTGCAATATTCTTTAGAAATAAATGTTTGAAGTTGGTTGTACTATGTAGTGATTGTGATTGCCAATTATATCTATCTATAATAGAATGGCCGATGTCAAAAAAAAAAACAAACAAAAACCAAACAAAAAACGCAAGCGTAATTAGATAATGGGTAAATAAAGGACCTGAGCTTGTTCTCTTTTGAGGGTGTGTCGGAAAAGGAGTAATAACTAGTAAGTGTCAAAATTCAAAATCAAAACCTTGTGTTCGTTAAAGATATGATAACTACGAGTAGAAAACTATGTTGCAGTAACTCCATAGATAATTACATGTTCATAACACCAAATCTGCAACTATACTTCTACGATTTTATACTTAATTCAGCATTAAACTAAATTCCGTAAAACTGAACATAAAGTAGGAAAAAAGAAACGAAGGAATACAACTCAAATATTTTTTATAAAAGAAAAAATATCTATATGCAGTTTCTTGTTTTATTTCTCTACGCAACTTCCTCCCAACTGATATATATTGGAATTAAAAGTTCTCTTTGTGGAAGTCAAACTTGGTGCTCGTCTTTCGAGAGAAATCCAACGCTAGATTCTTTAGGTCCTTTGTCAGTCCTGGTGCCCCACAATAGAAGACTCCTGCAATCAAATTCATTTATTTAAATTAAGTCGTTTATCACATGATAACAAGATTAAAGCGGTCAAGATTAGTTAGTTACTTACCGATTCTTTTGTCGGGATGCTGAACAGCGATCCTCTTGTACACTTGTCTCCAGTTAGGTTTAGCGAAGTGTGACTTGACCCGTGTCCCCGAGACGACATCAACTCCGTTCTTAGCGTGTTGCAATGACTGAAGCATAGCAATAAGAGCAACCCTAGCATCCCCTTCCTCGTACACACTCGTGCAATAATTGTGTAGCTCGATAATCCCTTCATCGTCCAGCTCTGAAACCTCGTCCATTATCCCCTTAAACCACTCAAACGATCCTTGCTCTCTAGTCACCCAGTAGAAATAAGCTTTCCTCGTCCTAAACCCTTTACTATTCCCATTACTACTATTGTTCTCTATGTCACTATCACGGTCACGAGACTTCATGTTGTTGATAATGTCCTTCAGAATGCTGATCATAGGCGTGGCTCCAATACCAAGACCTACGAGGAGTACCACGTCGTATTTCTTGTAGTCTTGTGCTGGAGCACCGTAAGGACCGTCGATGAGGATCTTTGGGAAGGCGATGGAGTCTCCTCCGTCCGCTCTGAGCAAACCGCTTTTACCGGCGGTAGGGGGTTTGCATACCTCAGAGAACACGGTCTTGAGTTTACGTGTCCAGTCACCAAGCGTGCGGATGTGCACGCTCACGTAGTCGTCTCCTGGTGCGGATGTGATGGAGAAAGGATGCCACTCAAAGGGAGAGACGGCTCTACAGTTCACGAACATGTACTGTCCACTTTTGTATTTGAATCCTTGTGGCTTCGTCATGTGTAAAGACAACACGTTCCCGGGGTAAACAGCCACCTATTTGTTACATATATATATACAACTATTTAAAAAATTGTTCAAAGGAAATTTTCTCTACTTTAAATCAAATATTTGTTTTGATATAAAATGGTTTTAAAGTATTAGTTGAAATACGATATATTGAGATATCAATTAAAGTCTCAGATTGAAAATTTAGAAAAATAATGTTTAGTATATAAAAATGTGCAACTCAATCAATTATATTTCTAGAAATCTAGGTATGTATATCTGACCTTGACAATCTTAACCGGTTTGATGCTTGATCTGAAAGCACGGATCAGCCTCTCCGACCCATACAGAAGGATCGGTACAGCCAGATACATCCATGTCTGCAATAATGACACAAACATTAAGTATTAACTAACCATAATAAGAAAAAAATACTAGATAGGAAAACAGAGCAATTAGGTTTAAAGAGCATACCGTCTTTTTATACCAAATCTTTGTGAGGTAGAGCTTGATACCATGGACAATAAGAAGAGTATAAACAATGATGAACAAATGGTGAGAGTACCAAAAGGCATTGAAACCCGTAAGCTTCTTGAGGAAGTTAGGTAAGTTAAGCTTGTTACGACGGAACCAAGGCGTAGCGAGTGTAAAAGCTATAACCATTAGCACAACCATCACAATACCGGTCCACCCTTCCACTTCCTTCACAAAATGCCAGTAGCTCTCCGGTTGCTCCCCAAAGTACTGTACCATCGGCTCATAGGTCTCCTCATCAGCGGCAAGCAAGCGCGGGAAATCACACGCTAAATGCGACACTACATGGAGCAACACCCCGACCACAATCCCACTTGCAATAACCTTATGGAAGTTGAGATTATCATCGAACGGAACAACAACACCTAGCTTGGTCTTGTTCCTAAGCCAAGTGATGGTGTTGCGACAAACAGGCAGCAATATGAGAGCCATGTTGAATTTGAGAGTCTCTGCGCCTCCTTTGGCGACACAAACGCAATAACGCATCACGCCAAAGGCGTCCTTATTGTTCCGGTACTCAATAAATTTGTAGGTGAATAGGCCGGCACAGATGGCAAGCCATAGCATCATGATCCATATTCTCTGCCAGTTGTCAATTACGAAATATTTGATTTTCTCTGACCATCTCACCAGAGGGTTGCTCTCTGTAGTCGGTTTCAGTTTCTGGCTTAGCATTTGGCTCAGTATCCTACTATCTCCAATCCGTACAGACTGGTTTGGTGCTTGTAACAGCAGCATTTCCAAGTTTTCAATCTGTTACACCAGTTTTCACGTCATATTATTTAACTATAATATTACATTCCAATATTAACGTTACAAATTCATTTTTAAACATTTTACATCAGTTTCCATATCTTTTTTAAATACTCGGATATTTAGATGCCGTATAATAACTAAGAACATAACTGGTATTTCATTAAATGAACAGTATAAATAAAAAGAAAATATTATTGTAAACAATATAAGAAAAATAAAAAGGAATAGTTATCATTATTCCTTCTAATTTTGATATATATATATATATATATTTATATATTTAATTTCTTAGAGGAATAATAAGGTAACATATGTTCTTTATAATTAATATAAATTTGAAGGAATGAGTTTTTTTTTTGAAATGATTAAGGAATGAGTATAAATTTACTATTTTCATTTTTACTATTTGGTCACTATTTATTGTTTTATCTTTTTCCTGGTATTACTATATTAAAATAAATTATGTAGATATAGTACTAGGTAACACACCTATACCTAATTAATCAGTCTCTTATCATTTTATCAACGCTTGACGACTTTTTGTTGATTAATTTATCAAGAGTCCCGTTAAACTTGACCAAGATTTTTATAACCATGGATTCTTTTTTAGGTTGTTTCTAGTGTTTTAAACGTGGTGAATTTACAATATGTACCACTAGTGGCTGAGTGGTGAAGGTGGACCATACGTACCATAATGTAACCAGCATTATCTGGGTCCAACTCTTCCATTATCAGGGCTGCATATTCTTTGGCCTGCTTCTGAATATTGGAGAGTTTGTTTGCCGAGGCACTGAGACTAATAATCTGCAATTAATCACCAAAAAGTGGGACATAAATTATTAGCCTAAACAAAAGTAATAAACACTACTCCATCTAATATATTACCATTATTGTCGTGTTCACATGCAGTTAATGAAATTTATGATATTAACAGAAAAAGTCAGTGGGGTTTGCGCGTGGACAAATTTGTCAAGGTAATCAACTAAAGGATATATATGTTTTTTGGTCACTAGTAAGAAGAAAATATAAAAATAAATGAAATTATGATAGAAAGATGATAAATATTGAATGGTGTGTGGTTCGTTTCTCACCTCAGCCACCTCTTCTTCTGTTACTCGCCCATCTTCATCTTTATCCACCCTAACCACACAATGACATCATTTGTTCAGTTACAAATGCACTAAACCTCAAAAATGATAAAAATAACTAAGTAGTATTATATTGATCCTTAACTTATGGTGACCGTTTAATTTCAAAAACACTAATAATTAAACAACCATAGTGAATAGTGATGATCTATCAACTATTAGTGGGTTATTGGGTTGGTGAAGATAAGAAAAAGCTTACATGTCAAAGAAGACTTGGAGTTTTGCATCAAAGCTTTCATCTGATATCTGTTCCCAGAAGAACCTGAGCTGATCCTTGGTGATTGCATCGCCGGAGATGTTGTTCCGGTGAGCTAGTGCTCTAAAGAGCTGGTCAGCAAAGTCTTTTGATTCCTTGTTCATTCCTAAAGAAAGTCCAAAATTAACATAAATGGAAAACATAGCATAAACATAAGTGCTTAAGTTAGAGTTAATATGTACCTAAGCATTCCCAAAACTTGGAAGAGAGTAAGAGGCCGTTGGAATCTAGAGAGAGTTTATCGAACCGTTCTTCCACCGCTGGCCACGCGGCGGTCTTGGTGGCGATGAACTTGAGACCTTTGAGAGCGTGGATGGCGGCCGAGCTAGTGCGGTCAAAACGCCTCACGGCGGGGGAAGGGCGTCTGGAGAATACGCGGCGGAGCTCGCGTGATGCGTTCTTGATGCGCGAGGAGGTGCTACGGAAGAAGGAAAGTGAGCTGGACTTGTTAAGGCTGCTCTCGAGCGTCTTCTTAGTCAAGAGTGTCAGCTCTGGATCCTCAAGATTCTGAGGTCCTCCGGGGCTCGCTTGCTGGACGCTGTGGACGGCCACCGAGTCATCCCTGATGTCTAGCGTGATCTCCACGTACTCATCGTCTTCACGGCCACCGACACCGCTGATACTGTTGCTTCTCCTAGGGAGATCCGCAGCGAACCTAGCGTTTTTCTTGGACGCGCGTTTTGGCCGGCCAAGCGGGCCGCTGAAGGCGGAACGGTTGCTGGGGATGGTTTCGTTGTCGGACTTGGTGTCTGAGTTAGTTCTTCGTAGAATCCCAAGTTCATGGTCGTTACCTGAACTGCCTCGTCTCATATTGCTTCAAATCACCTCTTCAAGAGTAACGATATTTGTGAGGTTACTATACTACTAATCAAGAGAGAAATCTCTGCTCCCAAAAGGTGTTTGATTTTTTTTTTTTTGTATATGGAAAAAATTGAGTTTTGCTTAAAATATATAGAGAGTAAATGAGGAAGAGATGAAATAAATGTACATGCAAATTGCAATTCATAATGTGATAAATATCGGAAGGTAGTGCGAAACTGTGGATAAATGGACGTCTCCGGTCCGGTCAAACCATTTTCTGATCATTTATTTTGACTTTTTTTTATGAGCTTTCGTATTTTGTTTGTTTACTATTTCCACCGAGTCATTAATGTGTCCACATATATAAGAGTTTTTCTTGGGTTCACCCCCTAGGGTGAACCTATAGGTTCACCATCCAATTATAAGCTCAACAGAGGAATAGGGTTACGACGGCGTTAACAACGTTTTCCTTTTTTTGTTTTTTTTTTTAGCGTTAAAAACTAATTAATTTTTCCATTTTTTTTCTCAAAAACTGATTATGACATGGCAAATTATAATTGGATGGTGAACCTATAGGTTCACCCTAGGGGGTGAACCCAAGAAAAACTCGGGTTTATATATGGAGTTTTTCTTGGGTTCACCCCCTAGGGTGAACCTATAGGTTCACCATCCAATTATAATTTGCCATGTCATAATCAGTTTTTGAGAAAAAAAAAATGGAAAAATTAATTAGTTTTTAACGCTAAAAAAAAAACAAAAAAAGGAAAACGTTGTTAACGCCGTCGTAACCCTATTCCTCTGTTGAGCTTATAATTGGATGGTGAACCTATAGGTTCACCCTAGGGGGTGAACCCAAGAAAAACTCTATAAACCCCGTGTGAATTTGCAAAGAGAAAAAGAGAGACTTCAATTTCGTAGATGGTTTGCTTTATTTAAATTTTGTCTACACTTGTAACTAGAGTTATATTTTTTTTTTTAATAATAAAATATATTAAAATCAACCCCTAAAAATGGGGCATATCGGAGAATGTTACAGACGCCGGAATCGTGAATAAACCGTAGGCAAGGTTACATACTTAGCTACTAAAAATCATCACAACAAAACAAACAGCAGGAGGAGACATAGGCAAGGGAAAGAAGGCAAAGGAAGATGCTTCCTCCTCCGTGTGAACACCGGTGACTCTCTATCCAGTTTCCAAGATTTTCATGGCAGGGTGTCCAAGCCGCACACAATCCGACTCTATAAACCCTAACGCCACCGATTGTTGTAGATTCGCCGCCGTGTAAGTTCGAGTAACTAGAGTTATTGAACCTTGTAATACATGTGTTGCTTCCGACGTTTGACTTGTAAGTTACCGCACCTAAAGTTATAGCCAGACATCATTCATGTACAGCTCCTTGTGAGTCGATGTATCTATTTTGAAATCTTTTTTCTTGTTTTTAATAAGAGTAGTCATATGCGGTTGCTACAATATTGGTATGGTACAACACGTGGTTTTCAGATCCGTAAGGAACTATGCGAGGACACATCTCCCGCATAATCATTGTATAAGTAGACTTCAAAGTCTACCAAGAGCAAAAGAAACTAACAAACCTTACGCACATGGTACTTCAGAGTTCAGAATGGGACATATCAAAGCATATCTCCTGAGAACAAGGTATTTAAGACACCTTTAGGTCTACTAAGCCATACGCGTGAACCTCAGTGTCATGTAATAGGAAACTAGCAACGTTACAAAATTACAATTAGTACTCACATGAAAAGTCGTGGCACAATATCTTCGGATACCCCGTATCTGAATCCGGTATAGATAGTTCCATTAGAAACCATCTTAAACACCCGTTAATTAAAAGATATGCCAAAAGTTTAGTTTTTTCATCCATATGATTTCCCTTTTTCTCTAGTATATTGAAGTATTTTAAATGTGTAGAAAATATACAGATTCCTCGAAAGAGAGATAAATCGAAGAGTGTAAAAAAATGGGAGCCTAATGAATAGCAATAGAGAATTGCAGCAGGCATGAACATATACGATATCTACTTATGAACCAAATATTGCTTCGAAGCCGCCACGAGAGAAAAGTCAGTTTGAGAGATCCACAATTTAGCAAAATCAAAAAAGAAAGAGACAAACGAGAGATAATATGAGGACAAAACATATGATATAATTGAGGGCGCATAGTAGAAGTAGATGGGGTTTACTTTGTTTTGTCTCTATTTTATTAGGACCGATGAGAAGGAAAGGTGGCTAAGAAGATATGAAATCGTTGCGAGTCTATAAGTGGAGGAATCTTTAAATATCTCCTTTGCTATGCTCTTTTTATGTAATTTCAAAGCCGTAAGTGCTTTCCACATGCAATTAAACTGATCCTAAATTCCAAAAGACATACCATACTAATAACTTACGTTACCATAATACATACGTCGTACTATCCAACAAAACTGAAAACGATGTTTACCATCAAGTCACAGAATATTACTATTCCGATTGGTGATCAAGAATATGATTCATGATACTTTAGATGGATTTGACTAATGTATTTGATAAAAATGAAAAAAGAGAAATCATATTCTAAAACTGTAAGTATAAGATTTTAAGTAAAAAGAATAAGATGGTAGAGCTTACGTTCCAACTTCTACAAGTAGACGACATACTATGTATAGTTGGTCAGCTGATTTTCAATCTAATTTATATATATATTTTTGGCGTATTTTCTTTTCCTCATAACTTTCTTGTGTGTTTTACTGATAACCTTTTAGAGAACAAAAATCTTGCCGTCACGGCCAAAAAATTATCAGTCGTTATACATCTTGGTTACAGTTCGAAGATTATACGTAATTAACCTAATATGTATATGTGATCTACGTACAAATCCTTTAATTTAAAATCTTATAATATAGAAATGTGAACATTAATCCCTAACTTCACACGTAGCTAAACCTTCCATTAGATCAGCAAATTAACTTTCTCCACATGTGCGGTTGAATATTTGTTTGAAACGCTTCTGTTGTTATCTACTACGTACGCGTATGTTATCTTATTTCAACAAGACTTATAGCTAGGCATGAAGGTTGATTGATATTCTATACGTAGACAATGACATTTAGAATTAGCCGTTTTTCGTGGACTCTGGAAAATCAATCTGCATAGGAATTTCTCAGTTCTTTTTTTTTTTTTTTTTTTAATTTTAGTTTTTGAGAAAAAATAAAAGTTAAAATGCTTCTATTATAAATTTAGAATAGCTAAAGAGTTATTAGGAAATTAAATAAAAAACTGTTTGAGAAACATCTAAGTTATTGTCAATTTAAAGAGTTCCCACATAACTTAAATTAATTGTTCTATATAATTTTCTTTTTTTGTAACATCTAAAATATTAATTATAACTATATTATCATTAACATATATGGTCTCAATTTGTTGCAGATTTTATATATTATATTGGTTGAAAACAAGAAAATACTTCATTTTAGAAAGGAAAAAACTCAATTTAAAATAATGAAAAGGGGTTGTTGACAAAAAAAAAATATGAAAAAGGGGTTGGCGTGGTAAATGCAAAGTGAATTTTGATATTATATTGTCAATAACGACATTGGTCCCCCTCTCCTCTTTCAAACATTAGTTAGTGCCTTTAGCTTCTAGAACCTTTTAACATAAGTTTTTAAGTATTTAATCTATACCAATAACTTTTATAACATACGATGTATCTGTATTAGACCTGGTTTGGTTGGTAAGTTACATCTACGACGGCTTATAGCTAAACATGGTCAAAGATCACCACTGATCTCACGTTTAACAATCCGGTAATTAGGAGGAATTAGTTTATCTACATTGTTTTCTATAGTACTGCTTAATCTTCTTTACCGTATCAACTCCTGCGTTAACAAGATTGAATCTTGTCAACAAGTAATGGTACGCTTCTTCAGCTCCCTTCCTTTTAGGAGATTCGACAAGTTGCTATGGTCGCAGCTTACGCAAATTTACAATTTCATGTGATCCAAGCAAACTAACGATTTTGGGCTACAAACGTTAATTGTAGTATATGTTAGATTATTGAATTTGCAAATTCATAGCTAGAATTGACAAATCATGATTCGGAAACGCACTTCACACTACCCATAATTGCTTTAAATGGCCTACAATATGTTTATTTCCTCTTTTTTTCTTCATGACTTCAATCATATCATATGGAATGGTTTGATGTATACCAAGTTCAAGGATTACATCATTAAAAAAAACAACTCAAAACGAAAGTAATCGATAGTAGATTGACAGGAAAAATGTCAAATGAGCGTTTCCGGTTAAAGCTTTATTCGGGATCATCTGGAAAAAAAACAAATAACAAATAACCTTAGGCTTTTGTTGCTCCTCCGGCTTTGACAAGGTCTTCAAGAGACTTGAGAATCTGTGACTCGCTCATCCCATCCAAGTTTACACACCTCTCCACTCCCATATCTGCAACAATTGTATGTGTGCACAAAATTAGCGGACACACACACTAACATAATAATAGTACTAGTTGCCAAGGTCGATTACAAGAACATAAATTTTAAACAAGTATATTAGCCAAAAGAAAGCATCATGTTTCCTCCTTCAGCTAAACCCTAATACTAATAACCATGAGGAGCTGAGTCTTAAAGCATAGGCTTCTGCTCTCAAAATCTAAACATGTCACCTGCATGGCGAGACAGATCTCTATAAAGCTTTTAGTAGAGATGGCCTGAAAGCTTTTAGCTGCTCAAGGCACTGATATGTGAATTTACCGTAAAGTTAAAAAAAAAAAGAGCAACAGCAGTATGCATTATCATAAACTATAAATTCTAACATTCACATGAAACACACAACAAGGAACTACTAAAAAAAAAGAAGTCACATTCTTTAACTATCACTCAGCAGAAATCATGTCAAGTTAATTCATGGTTACAAACATTACATTTTAACCCAAATCCTGGGCAAAGCCGAAATGAAACATTAGTCTTAGGCCCTCAAATTTGTTAGAGAAAAAAAGTTTTAGTCGAAATCTTTAATAAATCGCCTATGGCCTCCCAAATCTCAGAACCGGTGCTGCCAAGGCCCTAGAGGTAAACTAAGCACTAGCCAATATGCATATAACATTCTCATCGTCACTAGCATGAGCACATTCATACCAAATCTTTAAAGAACATACAGCTCACTATCACCAACAACCAAGAAGCACACTGATCCTCTCTACTCTATTTACATTGAACATTTTCAAGCCAAACGTTCTCTACTGTAGCAGCAGAATAACGACAAACGCTTTGAATCTTGGTGCCAATGTGTATATTCAAACTCTAATCAAGAGATGAGAGAGAGATCTCAGCCAATTACCATATCGTGCCCACAACTGAGGCTGGATCCCACTGCATTCGCGGATCAGGAAGGGGAACTTAGGGTTTAGAGTCTTCAAATCTCTGTAATTCATCTCCACGAACGTCCTGAATCGAAACAGCTCAATGTCACACACAAATCGAAACCCTAACGGAGATTGAACCGCCGATCTTAACAGAGTTTGATTCGATCGGAGACCATAACGAAAGGGAAGGGTGGAGAAGAAACCTGGCGGAAGCGCTAGCAGGGGAGGATTGACAGAGAAGGATCCTGAGCTCTTTGAGAGACTTCGATATGTTTCCTCTCCACGCCATTGCTCTTCTCTTTCTTCCTCCTCCTACAGTCAAAGACGAGACGGGACGACCTCTGATGGTTCAGGTGAAAATGGAGTTATTGAATTTATTGGGCTTTGGCCCATTAGATTACAACGCAGGCCTTTGTTTATATTTGTTTATCAAAATTAATAATGATAATAATATCTAATATAATATTTTATTAATTTTAGAGATAGATATATATATATATATATTTATGATAAATAATTTATATATATATACTATTATTATTATCTCGATAACAAATATTTATACTCTCTGGTCTTTTTACTGTTGCACATGATCTTTATCTATATATAGGTAATTACAGTCAATTAAATTAGGAAAACTACCTTCTATTTATTTTTAAATAAAATTAGATATAAGTTGACTGATCAAAAATAAAATATTGATTATGGTAAACTAACACTAATTTTTTTAAGAAATTTATCTACTGAAATTCATACACACATATTTAACAAAAATGATATCTGAGTTTGTAAATGTTCTAATAGGAGTTGACAAAAAATAATTATGGAAAATTTCAATAAATTTCAGAACTATAAAATTTCTATAAAAAAAAGGGCAAATCTCCAAAATAGCACCTTTCTAAGTTTATATCACAAAAATAGTACTCAAAAACTAAAATGACCAAAATAGCATTTTATCTTTTGAAAAATTTAAATTTTTTTATTTTTCAAAATTTGAAATCTTATCCTCAAACCTCACTTCTCAACTCTAAACCCTAAAACCTAAACTCTAAACCCTAAACCCTAAATTCTAAACCCTAAACCCCATCCCTTGAATGCTATTTATGTGACTTTTGACCTTGAGTGCTAGTTTAGGAACAAAAACTTGATTTAGTGCTATTTTGGTCTTTTTCTCTAAAAAAAAAAGTGAATTGATTTATGGTAAATTAACATTTTATATAAATCTTGTTAGATCTTTGCTTATTAATAAAAATGAAATTACGATAAATGTGGTATAGTTATTTTTTCTTTATTTATTTATTTATTATTTTAATATATCAAATATTTATATTCTTTCCCTGTATTGACAGAAAATAATCACTATATATATATATATATATATTACCTAGCTTCTGTTACTGTGGTTCTGTGAAGTAAAGGCCCAATTCCTGGCCCACACAAGTCCAGCAACGTTTGAAGACCTGCAACAAAATACAAAAGGAATAATCACATTCAACAAGAGATAAAGCGTTGAATACAATCAGGAATAGGAAATCTAATGACGGTGGCTGGAGTTATAAATAGAGAGGTAGACAAGGCTTTAAGGATCATCCGAAAACACAGACAATAACGAGCAAGAGAGAAAGATCAAGAGCAATATTAAACAGGCTTCGTTTACTTATTAAACTTGTGATCTCTAATAGTTGTTATTGTGCGACTCTTTTGCATTCTTGAATAAAGATACGTGTCTCACAATGGGAGACAATCAACAATACGACAAGAGCATTGAGATTTGGAAGATGAAGAAGCTGATCAAGTCACTTGAAGCTCCTAAGGGGAACGGAACTAGCATGATGTGATCACATCTCTCGTGCCACCAAGTTGTTGTGCGATGAGTACGGAACCGCGTCAAACATCAAGAGCAGAGTCAACCGCCTGTCTGTCTTGGGAGCCATCACTTCTGCACAGCAGAGGCTGAAGCGTTACAACAGGGTCCCTCCCAATGGTCTCGTCCTCTACACTGGCACCATTGTCAACGAAGAAGGCAAGGAGAAGAAGGTTACTATTGACTTTGAGCCTTTCAGGCCCATCAACAACACTCTCTACCTCTGTGACAACAAGTTCCACACCGAGGCTAACGAGTACAGGCGTTTCGGCTGTGCGTTGGAGTTTGTAACCAACAAGTCGCAGGAAGGGGATAAGTTTTGCAAAGGGTTTGGAGGAGTTGGAGGGATACTTCGTTACCAGCTTGATGTTGCTGACTTTGATGAAGAAGAGGATTTGGATGTTAGTGATGGTGATGATGAGTCTGAGTAGCAATCTGATAGGTTCCAGTTCGTAGGAGCTATGAGGAGGATAGAAGCTTGGGGGAGAAGAAACATATGAGTCGGGGATGGTCAAGGTGGATAGCAAAGACTCTGAGTGGGATAGAGTCTTTGCTCAAGACTTCTTCACGTCATATAAATAACTCGGCTGCTTCGTTCTAGTTTCTTATGCTAAATATTGTAGAGAGTGTAGACGCCATGAGTCTCCTTTCATCACGATCGTGATTGAATCCTCAGACACGGATCGCCATGAGATCATGATCTGAGATTCACTTTAACAGCTTTTCGTTTATCCTTTTCATCTTGTAAACGTTGCTTTGGGTTCCAATGAGATCGAGAGTTTCTTTACGTATTCGAGATTGATTGTGTTGATACGAGTTACGAACTTATCAAATTGGTGCGTTCGTGAGCTAGATCGGATCAAACGCCATGAGTTTTGTGGAGATTTTTATTTTCGAAGGTTTTGCTTTATGTCAATGGATTGACTGACTGGTTGGAGAAAAAGTTTGAGCAGATTAAGATTTCGAACTTGAGGAAGCTGGATCTGGCGAAAACCTTGATTGACAGAGAAGCGAAAACATATGTTAACCAATCGAGGTTACGTTATCGGAGCTGGGACTCATTGAAGGCGGCTTTGCTGTTCAGGTTTGGTGATGAAGATGATCCGGAGAGGCTCATGTTGCGAGAGAGGAGTCGTCGCTTCATTGATCGATGTTGCCAGAACAAAGCACATGGAGAAGCTGCAAAGCTCCAGAGCACAGAAGCGATTGGGTCGAGTTGATTGTTACTATTCAAAAATATTTATACTTACTGAAAATTTTATCGAATAAACTATATCATCCAAACCGATTAGGATTTTAAACAAATATTATTATTAGTTGTAAAGTATAATTGGTTATTTTCTTTATTTTTATCTGATTAATATGTGAATATTATTTTTGCGCATTGGCTTTAATATACATTTGAATAATTTTATATACTTTACAAATTTACCATGAATTTATTATTATTTTATATCAAATAGTCTTATATTATATCATATAGTCTTATTTTATATCAAATAATCTTATTTTATTTAATACTATATTTAAAAAAGAAGATATATTGTGTACTAACATTTTCGAATAAAGTGTATGAAAATGTCAAACATATTACTATATTAAGTTAATTATTACGAAAATATATCACAATTTAGTTTACAATATAAAAATAACATTTAACACAAAGCCCAAACGAATAAATGAAACGCAGCGGATCGAATAAAAGAGATACGTGTCGGCTTCTCAAGACTCGAATTAGTGACGTGTCCACCTACGTGGACAGCCTAGGAGGGAAGCAAACCCAACTTTATATATAAAGATAACCATGAAAGTTAAGTTTTATTTGGAGGTCAGAGTTACTAACAAGAAACCTGAAAGTTGCTTAGCCAGGATTCTCTAGTCATTATTGTTGATGTTGTCACCAGCAGCCAAAAGCCTAAGGAAATAGGGGTAGTATAAAAGGTGTCCGAGAATGGATTGGATATTACCAATTGGAGCCACGTAAGGAACAAGGAACAGCAACAAGACCAGCAGGAAGATGACACCGATACCCAAAACGAAGCAACCAAGCAAAGGGACGTGGCTTACCGCTGCATATGTGCCAGCCATAAACGCTATCGACATTGACGTAAGCGCAAGTCCGAGAAATGGAAGTGCCATGTAGAACGCTTTGAGTATGATAGAAATATCACCGAGCTGTGCCCAAAGGAGGGCAACTATAATAATGATGGAAGAGTACATTGCCAATGTATCGCATACAAGAAAGACTTGGAAAGCTGTTTTCTTGGTCAAAACGGCCATTCCCAAGTTGGGAGCAGAACCGTTGTAACCACCTGGTAACGTGAGTCCTGCAGTAAAAGTCATGGTGGCTACAAGAGTTGCAACCAGCAGAAGAGTATTGACTTGATCTTTGTACCTCCCACCATCTGCTAACTTCATGATTATTCTACGATCATTTGTAGTTGGACTCCTTGGTGTACCACCACTCCGCAAAGCCAACCAAGTCAATCTCTGTACATACAAATACACACATTAGTATGGAAAATTTACACATGGCAACTCGGGTTAAGCTAGTTTATAAGGGATTTGGTTTACTTGACTTGTTGGATCAAATACAACGAAAAAAATTAATACCTACAGTTATTTGACTTGAATCGTTACTTGTCAAAAAATCAAATGCTAATCTACAAAATACTTGATTACCTATCTAAACTATTAAAACTGAAGTACATTTAGTACTTAATCCTGAATTTTCCTAAATAATTACCACTAAATGCCATTGACATTTGCTCTACAGCTATTATTTAGGAACAATATTTGTACCCTGTTAATTAGCCTTACAGCTTTCATTTGGTTATTAAAGGCAACGTTGATTGAAATCATATATTTTCATTTATAGTATTTATTTTAGAAAGTGAATCTTTGTTTATCACCTAACAATAGCTATCTCAGTACCTGTATATACCAAACCAAACCGGTTAAAATTTATTTGACACAAAAAGCTTTATTTTTTTTACAAAAAAAATCAGTATTCTCACTATTTCACATTTGGACAATGAAACCATCTATATCACTTACGTAGACCTGTTTATAGCTAAAATGGTTTAATCCGGTTTAATTTAAAACTTATCAATGTTGTTCTAATCTTAAACCAATTTGATATATGCAAAACGTATATCATACAAAGTATACATTATAACTTTGTAAGACTTTTTGTATTCGGTCTACATTCTACAACAAAGTTTCATTTTTGTGAGTCTTATTTGCGGAAATAAGTTATTATATGTTATGAAATTAGGTAAACAAATATCAAGAACTGATTTGATACCGGATTGCAAAAATACACACACAGTTTATAGACATTTGTGTGGTTATACAGATAATAATAATATATCAAGAATTTAGTATATGTTATTTAATTAGTTTGAGTCTTACATTTTGGCTAGATTCTACTGTTGGTTTTCTATAAAATATAAATATATACGGTTTTGGTAACAATGATTTGGATAGTATATGTTATTCTTTCTCATCAAAAGTTTTGGTATTAATTACATTCCATATTTAAGTACGTGCTACTAAAAATTAGAATATTTATAGGATATCCGGAATACATTCCCTTCAATACAATAAAAATAAAATATTATTTATAAAATTAGTTACCATCCATATAGGAAAAAATCTTAACAGTTGAGTATACTATTTGAATAAAATATGTACATCATTTTCTTAAATACCTAAACCTCATCTAAAAAAATGAATAACTATTTTATATCTTTTATTTATCTTAAAAAAATAAGTAAATTTTATTTGACATAAAATATTTTATTTTGAAAAAATAGATTCATTAATATGCATAAATATAATAATTGGTGTTTTAGTTTATAAAATAAATACATCAAAAAATGGTTATTGTAACTAAACATTAATAAATACATCATTTTATCGATTTTATATCCAATTGCAATATGAGAAACTAAAAAAATATTATTGACAACTAAAAACCGTCGATCTATCATAAATATTATATATTACAAGTCAAATAACATTCATACAGAGACATGTTTGTGCAACCATTACATATTTATGTTGTAAAAAATTTATATATTTATTATATTAAATCAAACACCCGTGCGGATGCACGGGTCAAAATCTAGTCTAATATATTAAAACAGAAGTCATGACTTCTTTTCATGTGTGATTTTTTTAGTTTGGACCATTCCTAAAAAAATTATATTTTACATAAGTTCATTATTATATCTTTTAATATCTTTATTTTTTTTATTTGAAATACAAATGAATATATTTAAAATATTGTAACAAAATCTTTTTAAAATCTTCTTAGAATCTTTTTAAATTTACTTTCAAAAATTAGTTAGTTTAATTTAAATTATCATAAAATATAAATAGAAATTAAAATTGAATATAGTTTTGGTTTATAAACGAAAATTTAAATAAAATGAAATTAATTAATTTCAAAAATAATTTTACTAATATTTTTTAAAGATTTTCTTAGAAATAAATATTTATTTCTATTTTAATTTTTTCAGATTTTTTTTTTAATAAAATAAAAATCATGATTTTTTTATGAGTGATATTTTTATTTGGACAATCATTTAAATTTTCTATTAAATGTATATCACTAATGCTAATATATATAATATTTTTAATTACTTTAATCATAATATCTTTTATATTTTTTAATTTTTTTTTAAAAAAATTTAAAATTCTAACAAATCTCTTGAAAAAGATTATAATAAGATCTTAATTGTCATAAATTGAATATAAATATTTTCAACTAATTTTGTAATTAGCAATGAAATGTTACTAAAAGAATAAAATTATATCCTATTTTATCAATTTTATAATAATATCTATCATTTTAAAATAAAAACGTTGTATTGAACAAAATATGATAAAATTATTTTAAATTGATAAGTTAACATATTTTATTTTCATAAATATAAAATATTTATGCTAAAAATATAATATGTTGGTAGAATGAGTTACGATTAGTAAACTATATAATACATGTATAAAACTTTAACTTATCTTAAACTTTTTTAATATACAATAATTTATTATATAAAATTAATAAATATTAAAAAATTACTAAAAAAATCTAGCGATTTGAATTACGGATCATGATTATAATAAATTAAATACAAAATTGTTTTCATATATGTTGTTTCATGCATTAAAAAATTTAGTTTAGTAATCAAACGCAAGTTCAATAGGACAAATATATAATAAGCAACATATATATGTGATGATTTTAATTTACAGCATAAAAACTATAAAATTATTATATTAGGCATAATTATACAAACATTAAATATGTGAGTAACATTAAAATATTTATAATAATTATATAAAACAAATATCTATATATATAAATGTGAAAATATATACCCGCACGGTTGTGCGGGTGGAAATCTAGTATCAATACTATTAAAAAGGAAGGAGTCCTAAAAATCTACTTAAAACAAGTCATAATTGGACGATTTCATTTAACTAGAATTCCTATTATTTCTCATACTACTAACTTCATTATTCTTCACTAAAGACAAATTAGTCATAAAAAATGATAGTAACATAATTCTCTACATATACATTTACTATATACACATTATTTCATCATAATTATTTTGCGTTATTATTAAATAATGTCCACCCTATATTTGTAATGATTACTTGTGATTTATTTAATAGTAAATATCTTTGGAGACTATAAACATAATACAATATCCATTGTAAAAAAAATTGCATCTTTTACAGAGATCAACCATTATTTTATACCAACATTATTAACTAAACTGATCTCATTAACCATGTTATATATATGGACACTTCAGCATTATCATTCACACAAACTAAAGGATGTTTGTCACAACTTAATATTTCAAATTGGTTGTATTATTTAATACCAAACCAGTTCTTATACGAATCCATATATATGATTATGGTCTACATAAAACCGGTTCAATCTTTCCATCTGCTATATTTTCAGAAAATTGCTATTTATCTTTGGTTCTGTTAAATATTTAGTCTAACTAATTATAAATCGGTTAGTGATAACTTCTAAAAACTTTGAAAACACATAGTTATGTATTAACACTATATCGATACTTTAAAATAGGTTAGCAGTAGAATTGTGTTTTAGAACAAAATTTACTTATTTTAAAACATAATATTATTTTGAAAATAGTTTTGATACTATGTGTTATATTAAACATAGTTATATATATATTTTAAATAAATAATTATATACATAATTTATACTTTTGGTTAACTAATTTATTTATCAACCAAATAAAAATATTCAGGTAATTCAAGTTTTCGGGTTATCCGGTTTATAAATAGAATTTTTATGATATTTGGTTATTTAAAATTGAATGTAATTAATATTTTTAAATATATAATTTTTATTTGAAAATTCAGGTACTCATTTGGTTCTCGGTTTGGTTTTAATTTTTCAGTCATAGATATATGGTTTGCTCTATTATTTATGCAATTCAGTTCAATTTTAGTTTTTCAGTTTAGTACGGATTGGTCTGTGTTTTTGGATAAATGTGCTCAAACTTATACATTATCTTATATAGAAATTTGTTTAAAATATATTTAATTACAAAAACAAACCCGCACTTTTCAAGCGCGGGTCAAAATCTAGTTATACTATTATTTGAAAAGTGAAATTATTTACTTGTCATCTTCTCCACGATTTTAGTAAAATTGATTATTTGCATATTCTCCATTATTTTAGGATAAGTTATCAGTTTAATTAATAATATTATTTAAATTTTTATTTTAATATATAAATTTATCTTAATCTATTAAAGATAATTAATATACATTAACTTATTCTACGTATATATATACTATTATTTTTTTTACATAATATATAATTATCATGATATTTAGACATTTAATTAAATATATGTTAACAATTGATGTTAACAATATCTACGGATAATATCATAATTATCTTTATTTTATATTTAGTTTATGGTTTTAATGACTAATATTATTGCCAGTTTCTCTGATTTTATTGGAAATAGTAATCCAAATACAGATTATTATAAATATATATATAAGTATACTAATATATTTTAATTATTTAGTTTCTTCGGTTTATTCGGTTGGATCGGTTAATATACTGAACCATATCCATATACTAAGGTTTTCAAAATAACATCAGTTCGGTTTATTTGATACTACTAAATCCAAACTATCTACTCTATTTCGGTTTGGTTTTAAATGGTTCGGTTTTACCGAATTGAACATCCCTAGGTTATTGTTATTTTGTTAACGTTTTATGGGATGTAATTAATTGTAATCCATTCAGTCCAAATACAATAGGTGTTTAATTTCAAATCCAAGTTTTCTAATTTGATTATTACTATAGATTTTTTTTTTAATCCAAAATCCATATCCCATAAATAAAAATATGAAACAAAGGAAGGTAATTTAACACATTGATTACCAATATGAATATTGAAGTTTTATAATTATAATGAACATAAATTAGTATCTAATTAATTATTTTTTATTAAAAATAAACATTAGAATTAAGAATTACTCCGCACAAGGTGCGAGACATCAACTAGTTTGAAAGTATTTGAAAACAAAATATATGTAACAAATACTATTACCTTTTAACGAGTAAAAAAGTGAGTAACAAATACATTTTAGCGGATAACACGTAATTACTGAGTAACAAATATTTTCTTGAACAACTAACAAGGAACACATAACGAGACAAACAACAAACAAGTATCAAAATAACGATATTTGATACTTTCCACGAATTTAAAAATAAGAATTTTTTTTTGATTTGTTATTTCACTTGACAATGCTAAATATTTGATTTAAAAAAAAAATCATGTCCAGCCCAGTAACTGGGTTCTTTTTAGTTGAATAAAAGGGAAAATAAAAGAAAAAAACTGGTGTTTAATTAAAAAAAGCTTCACATAACCTTGAAATAGTTTGAAACTACCTTGAATGGAAGAAACATATTACCTGATGGAATACATAGTTTGAAACAATGTTATCCTCGGCGACATCCAAAGCTGTGAAACCCTTGTTGTTTGTTTTCGTAAGGTCAACTCTATTGTCCCAAGTAAGCATACTCACAACTTTAGGGTGCCAATTTTTGGTGGCTAGATGCAACGGTGTATTTCCATCCACATCTTGTTCATTAACCAACTTTTTCTTGTTCTTATCCTTATAAATTCTTAGGATAAACTTGATGGGTTCAAGTTTTCCATTCCTTGCTGCAACGTGAAGAACATTTTGACCGTCTTTGTCAAGCAGCTCAAGTGCCTCTGGACAACGTTTAAGTATTTCCTCAAGAATTTTGACATGGCCATATTTGGCCGCCATATGAATGGGAAACAAGCCATCATCATCGCTGAGATAAACCATGTCTAGATATTTGTCCAAGAGATAGCAGATCCCTTCATAATATCCTATGGACGCTCCAAAAGAAAGACAAGTCCGTCCTTCATCTCTCAAGTCAATAAGACTTGCATCTTTGCTGAGTAAAGCAGTAAGGATATCTGTTCGAGAAATAATATGAGTAGCATGAACAAGAAACTTAAAGTTCTATATATATGTTTAGTGGCTATTAACAACAAACCTTTCCTCTTAGCTTTCAGTGCCGCATGTACGATGGATCTTCCTTCAACCTTTGAACGTAAATCAGATGATTGGTGACACATAGCTGCTACAAGATCTGCCTGTCCAGCTTCTATAGCAAGGTACAAGGGAGAAAACCCATCGCTGTTGGCAACGAAAGACAAATCTTTCTCTGTAGAGACCAAATAGGAAGCGACCAACATGTGTTTCTCTTTTAAGGCAACATGCAAAGCAGTGTCTTGGTTTTTGTTCTTAGCAAAATATATCCTTTTTGCAACACCGACAGCATTACGAGATATCTCTTTTATGAAATCAACTAGATTCAACATAACATCAAGATGGCCTGTTCTTGCTGCAACATGGAGAACAACTTCATCCATCAGGTTTGACTTCATCAGCAAACTTGGGCATTCGTTGATCAGATAACGGACTAGACTGGCATGACCCGATGATGCAGCAAGATGAAGCATTGTATTTCCATGATTGGTCACTAAGCGTGGAGCAAGTCTAACGTAGCTGTAGTTATCTCTCAGGTAATTTACATTACCCGCTCTTACGGCAGACATCGTCTTTGGATCCATCGATATAGTTTCACCATTGAGAGATGGTGTGGATATAACATTGTTTATTGGTGGTATTGAAGGTTGTGCTACTCGTCCATCAAAGTCCACATCAGGCCTTCCCATTGATAATATCGAATCTGAAAATATTTCTAGCTATTATATCAGTGAATGAAATGATCATTTATGTTAAAATGGGAATAATTGATATAATGTAGTGAAAATAATACCAGCTATTTTCTGTTACCACTGAATTTGCTACAGCACACTAAGGGTTTGATAGAATGCAAATTTATCACCCGAAAATAGCATATTCTTTAATTTATGAGCAGGTCAGGAATATTTAGACGTGCTCAGATCAGTAAAATAATCTCCCAGCGATTTTAGTTTCAATGCAACTTTTGATATACGAAAGGATACATGGAAGTGACTTGATCTTTAATTATTCCAACTAGATAAAAAAAAAACAATTTACCATACAACTTGTATTTTTTTTTTTGGCAAATCTCACAAATAGCACTTTTTAGTTTTATCACTATAATAGTATTTAGAAAATAATTCATCCAATTTATTAATATTACTAGCCAACTAACTAACATCCAGTTTTAATCACGAAAATAGCATTTAAACTTATTAGCCATGTGTGATATTTTATGGTTTGGACTACTTAACATTAATTCATCCAGTAATTATATTTATATATGTAGTTTTATATAATACATGTTTAACCAATTCTATCCATATTTACATATACCAATTTGGCTTAAATTCGGCTTTGTTGTCATTTATCTCTCTTTTTGCACTGACATTATCATTGATATGCTGAGATCATATTTTATCCTTTCTTTAATATTAGTGATCTTGAAAAAAAAACGCAGAGCATGGCCAATAACAAATATGAAGTGAAGCATGACGAATACAAATATAAAAGGTCTAATGAACATATTTTATGAGTTTATAAAATAAAATTACAGTTATGAAGTGAATATTAAAGGAAGTAATAAACTTTTTTGAAAATAAGGAGAAAGAAACTAAAAATTGGAAAGTGAGTTAGTGTAATTTTGTAATCATTTTGCGATAACACCTTACCTGTAACAATTATGTTATGTTCTAAGCAAAGAATATTCTTTTTTACAGACCATGTGATGCATGTGGGAGCTCTTACAATTGTAAATTTATCTTTGATAATTCTTTGTTTCTCTGTCAGCTAAAGTCTTCCCATCCAGTCCGATTTGATCACCAAACCTTCCCAATATTAGAAAATAGAAATTGCAAACAGGACATCAAATTTAGATTGTAATAAGGCCTTACTGATTACTTAGCAATCCAACTAACACTAAATGAAAAGATATATAAAAGTTCAATGAGTTAAAAAAATTATGTGTAGGCCACGTCTGACACATGATTGTATCTTATATAATAAGATAGTTACTTGCAAACTTCCTCAGCCGCTAGTTAGCACGTGAAAACATACCTGGTATATCATCCTTCTTAGCGTCTCATCTTCATCCAAAGAATTATAGATCGTTAGAGAAATAATTAGACAGCTTGAGACAAACACTTGTATAATTGTATATAGCACAATCAGAGTTGGGAACAACCTGTGACAAACACATTAATCAGACCTGCATGATAAATCAAAACCTGATTTTGAAAAACTGGACCTTCTATTCTCTGTTGACACAATGAGTTTTGAATGAGGTTTCTCTTATGATTTACCTTAATTTACTGGAAGCTTGTTCATATTTTCGCAGCTCCATTGTGGTGGAGAAGTAAAACCATCATTAGAAGTCTTCCATCCCTCTCATTCAGTGGAGCATCGATCTTGGAACGAATAAAAAGAATTGAGATTAGAATTCACAGCAACCACAAATATTAAAAGCATGAAAGATTGTTTTTGTTTCCTTACTTGTACAATACGCGTTTGAGTGACCGCAAAAGCTTTTCTATGCCGTCCGTGTATAGATCATCCACTAGATCATCCAATAGATGCTGCTAGCTAAATCCTTTCCGATTGAGTGTCTTGAGAGCTGAACCCTTGCTTCCACAATTCAATTTAACTGTAGCATCCATAGAACATACAATATTCAACGGGAGGAAAAGAAAACATGGATATTGAACGGTTTTAGTCCAGCTAAAGAAGCCATGTGAATAGAGAAGGTAAGAGACTGAGTTACCAACCAAACTTATCAAAATCCTTGTGTTTCCCTTTACAATCCATCAGATTTGACCTGCATCAAAGTTCTTATAAATCAATGTTGTATTGTTGTTGTTTGATTTCTCACACTGCACGGCTTTCTTGGATTTTTTATGTATATGTGCAAGTGTGAAAATTAGTTTGTGGTCACTGTAGGATGCTATAAAAACCCAGAAACTCTTGCAACCCTTGTCGTATGCAGTCTCCATGTTGGCTAATCATCTTCACGTTAGAGGTAACACAGTTTGAATTTAAGTACAATATGCAAAGTAGAAAGAAATTCTTACTGAATTCATGACATCATGTGCATACAGACTCCAATAAAAATTTACTCCGGTGGGCGCTTTGTTTGTCCTAGAAGCATGATGCTGGTACGCGGTCGGGGCTTACCACCTGTGGAAAGGAAATTGAAAATATTACATCAACCTGCTAGGACATTATATATGTAGGTCCAATCGCAAACCTGAGTTCCTTTGTAGGCAGCACAAAAGCACATAACGCACGATCCTCTTATGACTCCTTTAAGCCATTAGCTATATAAAATCATTTTGTCACACAAAGGGAAAAAAAGCTAGCATATATACCTTTTTCTACTCGAAGACAGTTCACAATTAGTCTCGAATCCAGAAGTTCTTTCACTTAGTGAGAAACTCCTCGTCGACCACGGCAGAGATATTAAAGAGTATGTTAGACACAAGGATTTGATGATTGTTTCAATGTAACGTGGAGAGACCAAACATGTGTTGAAGTGAACTTGAAGTAGCTTGAGGAACAAGCTATCTCTTTCCTAATGAGCTGAAGAATAGGAAAGATAAATATGATTGAGAGTTATCTATTAGAGAGTTATCCTAATGAGTTTAGGAACTTAGTTTATATATAAAAGGATATGCAAGAGTGTTGCATAACTTGTGAGTTGAGAGAGCTTTAGTTTTTGAGTTATTTTTCTAAGGCATTGAGAGAGCTATAATAAAGAGTTTGAGTTTGATAAGTTCTTGAGTTCTTAATCGTTGAGTTACGATTACGGTTTGAGTCAATACGTGGTATCAGAGCCACCATTGATTCAAACAAATTAACAACATGAGTGACATTGTTGTGGCGTCATCGAGCATTACAAAGAATGGAGGATCATCATCTATAAAGTGTCCTATGCTTAGCGACACTAATTATACTGTGTGGGTAATGCGCATGAAAGCAGCATTAAATGTTCATAAGGTTTGGGAGGCCGTTGATCCAGGAGAGAAAGATGGAGATAAGAATGATATGGCAAGAGCTCTACTTTTCCAATCCATACCGGAGTCCTTGATACTGCAAGTCGGTAATCTTGAAAGCGCAAAGGAAGTTTGGGAAGCAATAAAAATGAGACATATGGGAGCTGATCGTGTAAAAGAAGCTCGCCTACAAACCCTAACAGCAGACTTTGACCGGCTAAAGATGAAGGAGACTGATACAATTGACAAATTTGTTGAGAAACTCTCGGAATTGGCAAGTAAATCAGCATCTCTAGGAGAAGTCATCAAAGAACCGAAGCTTGTCAAGAAGTTTCTCAACAGTCTACCTCGAAAGAAGTATATTCACATAATAGCTGCACTGGAGCAAGTCCTTGATCTCAAGACAACTGGCTTCGAAGATATCGTAGGAAGGTTGAAAGCCTACGAAGAAAGAATCTGTGATGATGAAGAAGAAAAGGTTGAGGATCAAAGTCAAAACAAACTTATGTATACTAACACAGAGTCGCAGCAAAACCAAGAAAGATATGATTCAGGGAGAGGTAGAGGTAGAGGAGGAGGAGGACGGTATGGAGGAAGAGGAAGAGGACGAGGGCGGAATAATTATCAGAACGGAGGATACTATCAGCAAAACGGGGGTCAAAACGGAGGATACTATCAGCAAAACGGGGGCTATTACAGACAGGAGAGAGATACTTCTAAGGTTGTGTGTTTCAGATGCGACAAGTTAGGACACTTTGCGATGAATTGTCCTGACAGGTTGCTTAAATTGCAAGAAACTCATGAGAATGAGGAAGAGACTACTCAGGAGGCGGATGAGTTAATGATGCACGAGGTCGTGTATCTCAACGAACGAAATATCATGCCAAACAAGCTATTAGATGAATCAGACAGAGACAACTTATGGTATCTAGACAATGGGGCTAGCAACCATATGACAGGAAATCTTAGCTTCTTTACAAAGCTTGATGAGAGAATAACAGGAAAGGTCAAGTTTGGCGATGATTCTCGTATAGACATTAAAGGAAAAGGATCGATACTTTTCATAACAAGAACAGGAGAACGGAAGATGCTATCAGACGTCTATTTTATTCCTGAACTCCGAAGTAATATAATAAGTCTAGGGCAGGCTACTGAGTCTGGATGTGAGATTAGGATGAAGAAAAATTATTTATACATATATGATAGAGATAATCAGTTGTTGATAAAAGCAGAGAGGGCACGGAACAGATTATACAAGGTTGTTATGGAGGTCGAGAGCGCAAGGTGCCTACAACTGATACATCACAAAGATTCATCGAAATGGCACGCACGACTAGGACATGTAGGAATGGATAACCTAAAGTTGATGATCAAGAAGAGTCTGGTCGTTGGCATGCCAAGATTTGAAGTAGAGAAGGAGACATGCGCCTCTTGCTTGCGCAGCAAGCAGGTCAGGAAATCATTCCCACAAGCGAGCTCGTTCCGTGCTTCAGCCATACTGGAACTAATACACGGTGATCTATGTGGGCCTATTACACCACCTACTGCTGGAAACAATAGGTATGTGTTTGTTCTAATCGATGACTGCTCTAGATACATGTGGACTATACTTATGAAGGAGAAGAGTGAAGCTTTCACAAAATTTAAACGGTTCAAGACGATGGTTGAAAAGGAAACGGGTACTAAAATCAAGACGTTCCGAACAGACAGAGGTGGAGAATTTAATTCTCAAGAGTTTCAAGAGTTCTGTGATGACTCAGGAATCAAAAGACATCTTACAGCACCATATACACCTCAGCAGAACGGAGTGGTGGAGAGAAGGAACAGAACACTTCTTGAGATGACTCGGAGTATCTTAAAACATATGGAGGTTCCAAACTGGCTTTGGGGGGAAGCAGTAAGGCATGCAACGTATCTGATCAATCGCATAGCCACAAGGACTCTAGTGTTAGAGACTCCTTACGAGAGCTTCAAGAAGAAGAGACCCAACATCGAACACTTGAGAGTATTTGGGTGTGTCGGGTACGCAAAAATCACAAAACCACACTTGAGGAAATTAGATGACAGATCACGAGCACTTGTTCATCTAGGAACAGAGCCGGGGTCGAAAGCCTACAGGCTCCTTGATCCTCCAACCCGACAAATAGTAGTAAGCCGAGATGTAGTGTTCGATGAAAATCAGAGTTGGAAGTGGACAGAAACAGAAGCTAAGGAAGTGAATACAGAGTCCTATGTAGTAGATTTTGGTCTCAGAGATGTCGAGAGTCCAAACATTCAGCCAGAAGAAGATACTCAAGTGAGAGAAGCAGTTGACACCGAGATTAAAACAGAAGAGAATAGTGAAGAAGAATCACCTGTAGCTTTGCGAAGGTCTTCCCGTGTTTCAAGGATGCCAAGCTATCTAGAAGACTATGAGCTGATATGTGAAGATGACGATGAGTACGAGCTGCTGTGTGAGATCGAAGTTGAACACCTCCTGTTGCTTGCTAACGAAGAACCATGGAACTATGAAGAAGCAAAGGAATTGAAAGAATGGAGAGACGCCTGCGAGGATGAAATAAAGTCTATTGTGAAAAATAAGACCTGGTCTTTAGTTGATCTTCCTCCAAAGTGCAAAGCGATTGGTTTGAAGTGGATCTTCAAGGTAAAAAGAAATTCTGATGGTTCGATACATAAATATAAAGCAAGACTTGTGGCTAAAGGTTATATACAGAAGCATGGCGTGGACTTTGATGAAGTATTCGCCCCTGTTGCCCGTATTGAGACAGTGAGATTAATCATAGGTATTGCCGCGTCCCGGGGATGGGAACTGCATCACCTTGATGTCAAGACGGCATTCTTGCACGGAGAACTAAAAGAAGAGGTTTATGTCTCTCAGCCTGAAGGCTACGTGATCAGAGGAAATGAGGCAAAAGTTTATAAACTAAAGAAAGCACTCTATGGATTGAGACAAGCACCAAGAGCTTGGAATGAGAAGCTTAATACAGTCCTGCGTGATTTGAAATTTGAAAGATGTCTAAAGGAACCTTCTCTCTACCGAAAAGAGAAACATGGACATCTATTAATCGTGGCAGTCTATGTTGACGATTTGCTAGTAACAGGATCAAGCTTAGAGATGATAAACGAGTTTAAAAAGGGAATGGCAACACGATTTGAGATGAGTGATCTTGGCAAGTTAAGCTATTACCTAGGGATTGAAGTGATTCAAAGAGAAGGGTATATAATGCTAAGCCAAGAAAGATATGCGACTAAGATTCTTGAAGAAGCAGGAATGAAGGGGTGTAACGCAGTCCATATTCCAATGGATGCAGGACTGAAGCTTTGTCGTGCAAGTGATGAGAGAGGCGTTGATGAGAAAGACTATCGACGTAATATCGGTTGTCTGAGATATTTAATACATACAAGACCTGATCTAGCCTATAGTGTTGGAGTATTGAGTCGATATATGCATGATCCGAAAGAGTCACACAAGGCTGCACTTAAACAAGTTCTCAGGTACCTACAAGGAAGTTTAGCATGTGGTCTCGTTTATGAAGCAAAGTCGCAAGAAGGTCTGCTTGGGTACAGCGATAGTAGTTACAACATTGATCCTGATGATGGCAAGAGTACAACGGGACATATCTTCTATTTTGGTGGTAACCCTATTACTTGGTGTTCTCAGAAGCAAGAGATCGTAGCTTTATCATCATGTGAAGCCGAGTTCATGGCTGCAACAGAGACGGCAAAACAAGCAATATGGCTGCAAGAATTGCTTGGAGAGATCTTCAAGCGTGAGTGTGACAAAGTAACAATACGGATTGACAACAAATCCGCCATAGCCTTGACCAAGAATCCTGTGTTTCACGGACGTAGTAAACACATTCATGCGAGGTTTCATTTCATTAGGGAATGTGTTGAGAAGAACATGGTGAGCGTGGAGCACATAGCAGGTGTGTTGCAAAAGGCTGATATTCTCACTAAGGCGCTTGGGAGATTGAAGTTTAAAGAGATGAGAGATCTCATAGGAGTTCAAGATGTTTCAAATGGAGACTTCAAGATCAAGGGGGTGAATGTTGAAGTGAACTTGAAGTAGCTTGAGGAACAAGCTATCTCTTTCCTAATGAGCTGAAGAATAGGAAAGATAAATATGATTGAGAGTTATCTATTAGAGAGTTATCCTAATGAGTTTAGGAACTTAGTTTATATATAAAAGGATATGCAAGAGTGTTGCATAACTTGTGAGTTGAGAGAGCTTTAGTTTTTGAGTTATTTTTCTAAGGCATTGAGAGAGCTATAATAAAGAGTTTGAGTTCGATAAGTTCTTGAGTTCGATAAGTTCTTGAGTTCTTAATCGTTGAGTTACGATTACGGTTTGAGTCAATAACATGGAGAGAAACAGATAGCAACGGGACATCATGTTTATTCAATTAGGTAGCCCAAGTTCACAATGTGTAATAATAATAAGCTTAGCCATCCACTCACTACAAATTTTAACTGCACATCTTTGATTTGCTGTTAATTCTTTTTTTTTCCTTCTTTTGGCTTGAAAAGAAAATAAATGTTACCGAATTAAAAGGAAGGGGAGGCGGTAAATTAATGAGAAATTTTCTAGAATATATCTTTTTAGTTTATTTTAAAAAAAAACAGTTTTTAATAAAGAAAATGACGAAAATAAGTTTTCTTAAATAATAAAAATATATTTTATTGAAATATTAAATAATCTAAATTTAAGATTTAGAATTGAGAGTGTAGTTTTAGGGATACAGTTTCAAATTTAAAAAATTAAAAGTTAAAAATTTCAAAAAAAAAAAACTTCTTGAATCATTATTTTTTGAGTTATTTTATGACAAAATTTATGCCCTTGGTTAATTAATCAAATTTGTACGAGGAGAGGAAATAGTAAAATCCGACAAGAAGTTTCGCAACTCCTAGAATCTTCTGGTCTCTCTCTCGCTCTCTTTTTGTCTCTTTGGATTCTATCCCCTCCCCTGTGTTCTTTGCAGATGCATATTATACGCAATGAAGGGTGATTTCAAAGACGAGACGATGGAGATAGACTCCGGTGGTGAGACTTTCGCTCTTGACAACAAACCATCCAGCGCCAGGGATTTGCTCTCCGCCGCTCGGAGGCTCGTCGATCAAGGCCAGCCTTCACAAGCTCTCCATGCCGTACACCTTCTTCTTCCTCTACCCTTCCTCCCTTTTTTGTCATTCGTTGATTTGTTACTCTTTTGATCTCCTCAAGACTTACTCTTTCGATAAGTGTATAGATTATTCACTTCATGTGTATGCTCAGCATTGACCCTTGATGATCTTGTTCTGAACAGGTGGTGATGGCAATGAGGACCCAAGGAGGAGATGAGGCGGTACTCCAGATACTGAACCGTACCCGTGAACTCTACAAGCGTAGAATCCAAGAAACAGCCAGTGTAGATCAGCTGGCTTCTTTATTTGCGGAGTGTGCCATTAGAGAAGCAGAGCCTCTTGGGCACCAGCCAACATCAGCAGACTTGTTTTGTAGTACCAAAGAAAGAGTCACAGCGGATGCTCATGGCGTATCTATTCTGGAGAAAAGCGGGAGGTCACAGATCATGCTTGATGCCTTTGCTGACGGTAGCAGCTTTATCTGTCTGAAATGCGGTGGTCTGGTGAGCGTCCATAGGAGAGATGAACACTATGCGTACTGGTGCAGTAGTATGTGATACAAGAATGATGCTATTTCATAACTCATCATCTTATAGACTTGTAATGTTTCTTATGCATATCAATAAAAGCTTGAAGGAAAGACACTGAATCATATGTATCTCTAAACTTTTTTTGTGCTTTTTATATGTTATCATTTACAACAAAACCAAAAAAAATAAATAAACTGGTAAATTCTTTATACAAATAAATTATATGCAACTTGAAGATGAGTTTTAGTTCCATTAGTGATGTATAAGATGTCAATTCTATCAACAATGAAAAAAGAACATTCTTGAGTCCTAAAAGGCGACCCCTCGTCCTAGTGCGTCTCCAATATCACACGGAAGCAAGTCCAGTTTCTGCTAGTGCATGAGTTTGATCTTCGTTAGAAAAAAGACAATCCTCCTATAAGTTGCTTGAATAATCTTAGGAAAGATTGATTACCTGCACACATTCATACTTACAGGTAGAGAGCTTGGACACTAAAAAAAAAGACAGTTCTCTCGAGCAACTAGATATCACATGATCTTATTAGGCAGAGCCTTATGTCGAGGTTTAGTCCTGACAAGTGTTTCGTCACTCTGCCTAATCCACTCTGAGAGCCTCCATGGCTTTTGCCACTTCCATTTGAACTGAACAATCCACTGGTGATGGCTTCTCTTCCACCTCCAAAGTCTCCCACTCTGTTGTCCCACGGCTGCTAGTTTTCTCATTGATACTTGTCCCATTGGTAACATCTGCACCAATCAAAAACTACATAAGAATCTTAGTCCATCATAGTCCCAAGGAAGTAGAATGTAATGAGTACTATAACCTTCTTGTTTGTGTTAATAAATGCAGCAGAGTCTCTCACTTTGCCGTTCGCAATCCCTGGAGTGAACTTGAGATGTTTCTGTGTTGGCATGGTCATTGGAGAAGGTGTGATCATGTCTTCAGCTAAATGTTTCACTGAACTCGGTGGGGTTCCCTATACCAACGTTTTAATTTTCAATTCGATAACCAAAACTAAACTAACATATGGATAAAATAGGGAAGGTGGCATAGTCTTACAAGTGGAGATGAAGCTAAGGAAGTTGCAAGTGCTTGCTCTCTTAGTTTAAGCTCCTTTTCTGCTTCTTTCCTTCTCAGCTCACTCTGCCTCATAAGGCCAACGATTTCTTTGAACTGATCTTTCATTTCTTTTATTTCTACATCTTTCTCCCATAACTGGCACCTGCATGGGGAATAAAGAAATGTCATGAAAATATTGATTTGGAGACTAACTCTACCGCTGAAATCGATTTTGTTTTCTATGTTGGAGGTAGGCTTGCAGGTTTGGTTTCTTCGGTTAGTTCGGGTCGGTCGAAATCTCACCAAGTGAACCGAAAAGAAATGGTTCGGTTTTGGGTTAGTTTGGTTTCAAAATTTTCTACCCAAATTTTTGGTTTTCGGTTTAAACTGAATAAAATTCAAAATAAATTGGTTAAGTTCGGTTATTTCGGTTTCAAAATTTTCCACCCAAATTTTTGGTTTTCGGTTTAAACTGAATAAAATTCAAAATAAATTGGTTAAGTTCGGTTATTTCGGTTTCAAAATTTTCTACCCAAATTTTTGGTTTTCGGTTTAAACTGAATAAAATTCAAAATAAATTGGTTAAGTTCGGTTATTTCGGTTTCAAAATTTTCTACCCAAATTTTTGGTTTTCGGTTTAAACTGAATAAAATTCAAAATAAATTGGTTAAGTTCGGTTATTTCGGTTTCAAAATTTTCTACCCAAGTTTTTGGTTTTCGGTTTAAACTGAATAAAATTCAATTTTTTTGGTTAAGTTCGGGTATTTCGGTTCGGATTTTGGTTAGTTCGGTTCAGAATCTTGGTTAAGACTGGTATTGTTTGGTAAGAAGATTTTTTTTAGAAAACCAAACTAACGGATTACCGAACTGAAAACCAATTTTTTTTAGTTGCCGAACTGAACTGAGCTGAACCTTCTAACCGAACTTTTTGGTTCGGTTAATAACCACAAGCCTAGTTGGAGGTGTGTCACTTGGAAACTAAAGGTACCTTGTGTCTGCAAGAGAGTTGAACATATACTGAAGCAAGTTCTTAGCCTCTCCCATTGACCGTAGCTGGTTCCAACGGCCACGGTTTGTAAAAGCACGCTCTCGTTCTTCTGCCTCAGAAAGCTGTGACGCCATAGCTACTAGAGAGTTAGAAGATATCCCCAGCATGTTCTCAAGTGAAGATATACGAGCCATCCTTGCATCAGGTGACAACGATGATGCCCTGAAAACATAAACTTGTAAATAAGAAAAATAGCAAAATTAAAAGTTCAAGTAAAAAAAAATATACCTAGCAAATCCATTTTTTCCCCTTGGAGGATGTAATCCTTTCGCCGCAAACTCATCCACTTGTCTTAACACAGACAACTCTTCCGCCAGAGCAGCTCGTCTGTAATTATCATCACACGCATAATCAGTAACTTTGTGATGATAAAATTATTGCAAAAGGTCAAATGTACCCAGGACATACACATGGCTTTGTTTCTCGTACTCATGACGTACTTCATGCACATTTACCATGACTTCCAGTTCATGATCTAGCCAACGTTGCAACGACTTCTCATTGGTCTAAAAGAGGTATGAAATGAATTAGATTTTTAAAGAATAATAATGACACAAACTACACCAGGTAAAGAAAACATAGACTATGATCATTTCTCACCTGACCATTTGTTCCAAACCCATTTGCACCACCTGCATAAATAGTGTTTTGACTTAGAATCTCAAAAAGCACACCACCTTATTCATTGAAATGCAAAAGACTCCACCTATCAACTACTTTATCCAGCAATTGTTCATACCTGAGTAGTGATCACGAGGGGACGATTTTCGAGCTTCCAACAACTCTTTCAATCTCTTGGTAGCCATTGCAGCCTCTTCTGTCTTCCTCTGAAGAACCTGAAAGTTACAAATTTTCCTTAATTTCTACAGCTGATTCTTTTTTTTTACTCAAAGTCCAAACTTTCAAAACTACATGGTAACGTTTCTTGTGCTTACCATTTTCTGGCGCTGATTTAAAGCTTGCAGCTTATGCCTTTCATACTCGCTCTTTCTCCCTTCTTTACGTAACTGTGACAGACATTGTACGTTTCAATTTTGAAGCTACAGTTAGAATCTAAGATCAACAAAAGGAGTAAAGGTAAAACTGTTACCTGCAAAAGTTCCTTCTCCCTAGAGGCTTTCCACTGCCGAAACTGTTCTGCTTCTTGTTTCATTCTGTGCTGCAGCTGAACCTATATGCATCCAAGAAAGAGAATCAAACAAATGCATCTTCAAAAGAGAAGATATGACATTATATATGTACCTTTTGGGCCTTGATGGACTGGATCTCATCCTGTAACCTCTTGGCAGCGTCATCACTCTTTTGTTTCTGCTTCAGTAGCTGAACCTGGTTCTCCTGCTTTTTCTTAAGGTCTTGAATCTGTGCTTCAAGCGCTTTCAGATTCTGAGCATGCACATCTTGCAGCTTGTGAGCTTGGCCATCAGAAGAAGCAAGGTTCTCAATTTCAGCCAACAAACGGTTTCTCTCTTCCTGAAGAACAAAACAGTTCAACAACTCATTATGTATTGAAACTTCCACCTGAAGGACCAATGCAAAATAATCTACTCCACCTGAACAGATCTCTTTTCATCTTCCACCTCTGCAATTTTCTTTCCAAAATATTGCTTAAGCGCAGCCGTATCATAGCCGTCAAAAAGCTTCATTTCAGACTCTTTTTCCTCTAGACGGCGGTTCAGTTCATGCAACTCTTTGTCCATGATATTCTGCAACAGCTTGTGCTCCCACTCCTTTGCCTCTTCGTCTACTTCCCTTGAATCACCTGCATATAGTACAACACTCTTGTCTTCAATAACTATTGCTGTCTATTCTTTTGAAACTTTCTTTTACCTATTGTGGCTTCAACCATGGGATGATTAGATGACTCTATACTCTGCAAGCTCCTTTTCAGCCCATCAGGTCTGCCACAACCGACGATTTCATCCTACCACCAAAATAATCCAACATTTCACATCTATAACAAAGTTATCCAGATGTAATAAAAAAATGTATCTGTTTAGAAGAGTACAGCTTGTATGTCTTTAAAGTCTTTTTCAGAAGGCTCTACACCACCACCACATCTGCTTCTGTACTCATGAAGTTGGCGGTTAAGGTCTTCATTAGCAGTTTCAAGGCAAGCAATCCTTTCCTTAAGAACCTACATCATCATCACACTCACTCTTAGGCCCTTTATACAACACATTGTTGTCTTAATTAGCCAAGTAGATTCAGACAGTAAAGGTCAACATACCTGAAGTTCTGCACATGAGGATCCTCCATTCCGTAAGGAGAGCTCAGCCTGCAAGTACTCGAGCTGTTGGCGCATTTTTAGCATCTCACTGGACACAGGATCTCTATTAACCTGTTTTTAACAATACAAATTAATAAAAAGAAAAAAAAAAACTAGAGTAATCTAAATTAAGTCAATAACTAGTCTCTTTGATTGACATGACAATAAGTGAATAGCTTACAACAGGTTTGTTCCGGATGTTTCGAGCACGGTTTGCATATTTAAGAGTGTTGAGAGTTTCTTCAGCATTAATATCTGCAGGACTGATACAAGCTGGAACCAGAATAGCAAAAGCATTAGAGAAACTAAACGAGCATATTAACATTCAAAAGTAGTTTTAACTGCAGGGTTACCTATCATCACAGTTCTGCTGTTGCCTCCAAGAGAATCCTAAAAAGAGTTTTAACATGAAAAAGTTTTTGAGAAAGAAGCAAAACACTGAGCAATGTGATATATTCAACAAATAATACCTGCAAAAGACGTGTAAGTTTACTGTCTCTGTAAGGAACATGAGCACCGTCTTTACGCTTTTTCTCATCTCCAAGAGCACTGATGACATTACCAAGCGCAAGGAGGCCTTTATTAATGTGTACTCCTGGTGAAAACAGCACAGTGATGAAAAAATACTTTTATTATTAGTCCAAAAAATTGAAACAGAAAGAACATTTACCTTCTTTAAATCTCATACCGTCAGAGCCAGTTCTTTTGGCTCGTTCTGAACCGGCAAGGTCTACTAGGTGCAGCTTAGCACAAAGATATTCTTCTTTCAAGCTCCCATTATCAGTAGAATCTGTGTTAATCTTGCGCATTTGCTCCACAGTGATAGTGAAAATGGCATGTGAACGACTGCATGCCAATACAAAAAAAAAAAAAAAAAACAGAAATTTTATGACTGCAATGTCCAATTTGGAGATAATAATAACACAAGAATCATAATGTCACCTGGACTGATTGTTCATGTTGGTACTACCAGTAGCCCTGCTGATAGACCCTTGGTCGAGACAAGCAGCCATCTCTTTGAGAGTACTAACGCTTACTTCAGTGGATCCTGCTAATGTGATTACACCATTGGATGTTTCTCGTATCTGTATTGGTGGCTTCCCAGGGACATTTGCTACCTTCCCATTACTAGTAGGATCCAGCAAATCTTGCACCTCTTCTTTATGAATCTAGCAAATAAAAAAAAAAAAATCATTACATGGTCAGGTTACAAAACACTCAAAACAAAGAGTTTCAGCTTGTCACCTCGATGAAAGACACGTGTATTTGGAACTCGATGTGATCCTTGAGAGTCTCAATCTTGGTGAAAAGAGAGTTCATGACTTGAGGTACGATCCCTCCTGTTTGGCTGCTGTCTCCGGAGCCAGTACCCATTGTGTATGTTTTACCAGAGCCAGTTTGTCCATAAGCAAGAACCGTAGCGTTGTAGCCTTGGAATAAACCATCAACTAGTGGAGCAGCGCATTGTTCGTACATGTCAGTAGATGGAGAACCAGAGCTTCCATATACATGATCAAATGTAAAAGAATGTGATCCAATTTGTACCTGCACCAATTATATTCACAGACACACAATCCAAAAACGATAATATTTGTTTATTATTATATTCAAGCCATGTAACTTTTTGACAATACTTCAAAACCCAGCAATATAACATTTTTTATAACATTCTTTACGGTTGAGCTAATGACATCATTAAAACATTAGAGATTGCTTTTCTTTTTATATATAATTCAGATTACTACCTTTCCCAATTCACATATCCAAAATTTAAGAGTTTATTTTTGTTTTTGTCCGGAAGAGACCAAGTTTTGAGAACTGGCAACAAAATAAATTGATTTTGTGACCAAATTAATTAAGGAGAGAAGTTAATATGCAATAATTATAACATGGTCTTAGAATTTGACTAAGTCAAAAGCAAAGAGAACATCATTACTGATTCTAAGCCGTCTCAAGATCTAGATCTCAGGGAAGGAGACAATTCAGACAACAAAGCTAATCAGTTTAGACATAACTTTATGAAAGGAACATTTATTCTGAAGTCAAGACAGAGAGAGCTTTGGCATTGTCTGAAGCTGGAAAAGAAACAGTACCTGTGGTTTACCGGGAACGACAGTGACGCAATCTTTACAGCCTTGAAGCCGTTCGTCGCCGATGAGCGGTCTGATATGGACAGCAACTTTAACGGAACAATCATCAGGCGACGTCGTGGATTCCATTGATGAAAGAGGAGAGAAGGAGTGATTGTGAAATGAGAAACAGAGAGTGAAACGGGAAGAAGATGAAGGGGTAGAAAGACAAGAAAGATATGGCGAGAGAGAGCTTAACTCCAACGACAAGAGGCCTTCTCTTTATCTTCCTTCCCTTAGGCTTCACTCTTTGGCTTACTGTCTCTTTCAGACCAAAACGGACCGACGTGACTTTACTTCCACTCTTTCACGTTTTAACCCCTCTCTAATGGTGGAGAAATGAGATCAAGATGGGTTACTTTATTGCATGTGCCATTTGCTCTTTATGAGTGGGTTGTCTATGTATCATCATGTACTTAGCAAAATGATTCTAGTTATTTATAGAGTTATTCTTGGGTTCATGCCCTAGGGTGAATCTTTAGGTTCACCAACCAATAGAAAATTGACATTTTAGATCTAGTATCTTTTAATTAAGGAAACTAAATAACTTGGCAAATTATATTATCTTTTCAAAATAAAATTTAAAAATAAATATAAATAATATATAAAAAACGAATTTAAAAAAAAATTAATATTGTCAACAAAACACTAAACTCTAAACTCTAATACTAAACCCTAAACTCTAGTCTTAAACCCTAAATCCTTGGATAAACCCTAAATCCTTGGATAAACCCTAAACCCTTGGAAAAACACTAAATATATTGTCAACAAAACACTAAACCCTAAACTCTAATCCTAAACCCTAAACCCTTGGGAAAACTCTAAACCCTTGGGTAAACCCTAAACCCTTAGGTAAACCCTAAACCCTTGGAAAAAGACTAAACATTTGGATAAATTCTAAATTATAAATCTTAAACACTAAACTCTAAATTTTAAAAACAAATATTTTTTTTAATAATCTTTTTTTAGAACTATTGTTATTTTTATTTATTTAATCTTTTATTTTTTATTTTAAAAGCATAATATAATTTGACAAGTTATTTTGTTTCCTTAATTAAAAGATACTAAATCTAAAATGACAACTTTCTATTGGTTGGTGAACCTAAAGGTTCACCCTAGGGGTGAACCCAAGAAAAAGTATTATTTATATCATAAGGCATTTAAGGTTTTGACTCTTCATTTTGGGTAAACAATCGGATAGATATCATTTAAATACCTACTATAGAATATCAACATAACTATCCGAAATGTAATTAATAAGTTGGATAATATAGGTAGTGAGTAGAATATATGTAGTTTATGTAACTAAAATCTAAGATCACCATCCAAACTGATAAAGGTCGGGGTTATGTTTGAGCATATTAGATTATTATGGATAGTTTTGGATGATATTAGAAAAATAGAATTGCTTTTTAATTGAATTTAACAATTCTAAATACTCTTAAATAGCTTTTTGGTTTTATAATTTATCGTTATCTAATTATTAATTTTAAAATTTGGTATTATTAGTTATGTATTTAAAATATTTTCTTAAAATTGTAAAACTTATTATTAGTGGTTTCAATCTTGTTACTGGGAAGTTCAAAATTTATTGTTATTTAATTAAAGTTTTGAATATAAAATTTACTTTTTGTTGTTTATATTTGGTAGATTCTTACAATCGCTTTAATTGAATGAGTTTGGATGAATCTGAATTTAACTTCATCTGTGAATATATCCACCAAAATTTAAAATTCTTACCTTTAAATTTTAAGTTGTTAATAAAATAAATTATCATTCAATTATCATTCAATTATCATCATCATTCTTTTTCAAGATATCCAATTTTTTTTTTCAAAAAAAATATATTTTTCTTAAACCAATTTCAGCTTTATTTTGTATCCAACTAAGTAAATCAATTTTTCGTTATGTCCTCACATGGTTTGTGTACTTCGATTTTTAGTTTTATTTTAAATAATAAAATTGAAGTTGCATCTCAAATGAGAATTCTAATTATCATAAACATAATGAATTTATAATCAAAACTAAATATATCTGCTTAATATTTGATCACAAAATACATTTATAACTAAAATTTAATATGCTTTCTTAAATTATAAAATAAAATAAATAAAAACTTATTCTGATTATCATAAATCTAGTAGATTTAACTTCAACTCATACAACTAGTAACAATATCCTTACTCCTTAGATTACGTTTTTACATTTTTGATTACTGAAATAGATAATCCGAATATCTTAAATTTATTACCCCATCCATAAATTGCTTTTAACTTTTTAATATCCTATCGGATCATCATTATTACATCTATCCAAAACAAATTTAAGTAATTTAGATAAGTACGGATATGGTCTGATCCAAAGTGCACATGCATACTCTTTAAGAGTGGGTTGTTTGCATCTAACTATCTACACGTACAATTGTACATACCAAACTACTGTAGTTATTTATTACATGAGCTTTATGGTTTGGTTTGGACTTAGATTTTCCGGCGTAAAAAGGGGCAATTATATGCTTGCCTAAACTCCAACTACACTCATCTTGCTGTAAGTATTGATCTTGTCTTCCTTAAAATTTGCCAGCTTTGAGTCAACAACCAACCTTAATGTATAGATGTATATGTTTGACAAGCTAAAGACTAACGTTTTGGTTAAATTTTTACATCCAAGTTAAGCTTTTTATATTCAGTTTGGTATTAGATGTTATGAAATAAGAAGACACACACCGCAAAATAGAAATGGGTTGGTGACGTTGACGTAACCTTGAAGCAAAGACGGCCATGATAATCTAAATATTGAGAGGGGAAGAGAAAACCAGATTAGCACTACCCGATGGCGATATTGGTGATAACTACAAGAGAAATTAAATATATGCAACCGTAACATTAAAAAAAAAGTTGACACAATCGTTGTCAAAAAGGGTTATATTTTTCTTTGACAGTTTAACGCGCATGATAATATTAAGAAGAAGCAAAGGACGACTTTTAGGGAAGGGTCCACGATTAGAGACAATGCGAGCTGGCTGAGGAATCGTGGTCACATGGCTGTAGCGAAGTGGTCCCATAGATATAGACTTTATGGGCAAGTCACTGCCCCAAGAGCCGTTCCTCACGAGTCACATTTCCACTCCTTTGTTATTTTCCCTTCAATAAAATGTATATCTATTAAACAAAAAAAATAAAAAATAAAAATAAATAAATGTATATCTGACATCTGTTATTTAAGTTTAGAATTATCATAAAATTTCAACTTAAAATTAATCGGTGATAAATAGAACGGTTCAAATCTTTTATATATTATTTATATTTTATCAAAACTTATGAAATAGAAGCTTATATTCTTACAACCTTTCTTGAAGTTATGGTTCATATAACCATTTATTTTGATAATATCGTGTAAGATTCGGTTCAGGTCAGATTGGCTAGACAAATTCGGTTCAAATCGGTTTAAAATCGATCATGACTCTTTAGATAGACCAAATCGATTTTTATTCAGATTGACAAATGTGTGTTCGGACCCAAATATCATTTTAAATTTATATTTTACATAGACTTCTAAAAACCATTTAACGATAAATAGATGACTCAGATTCCTCAAATATGTTTATGTCCTATCGAAATTCTGAATGTAAAAACTTATATTCTCACATAATTAGTCTTTTTCTTTTGGAACGTTGGGTTATGTATTCTATTGTACTTGGTTTGGTAGAAATGGACGTGTCGAATTGAGGTGCGGCACTGTTACTAACAAACCATAGTGTTAATCAACATTTTGAAGAAAGGTGAGGTTGAGTGTTGTTAAAGAAGAAGAAATGTCAAATCAAGAAAACAAAATGTTAGATACATAACTAATAATTTATGAAAATTTATTAAGTTTCTCCATTTTCATATGACTGATAAGATTTATAACTCATGTTATTTGTATTTGTCGGAGCAAATGGTACTTCACTAGAAGCTTGCCCTTTACGTAAACCAAGAATTTTACTATCCCTATACCTGACCTTTCTTTCTCCACAAGTTATCTGTCACTCTCTACAACAACTTAATGTATACTCTCGCAAACTCCTTATTATAACAAACACATGAAGAAGCCAGAGAGCAAGGGAACAGGCCAAACCGTCTTGCACTCACATGCTTCAAATAGTCAGAGAGCTTAAAGGACAAACTAAACTGAAGCAATCAGAGTTTGACACTTTGATTACACTTAAAAAATCCAAACTGTCAGAAAATAAAAATGTTAAATTTGCGAAATTCATACATCTACCTTAAGGAACTTGGTGATGACTCCCATCATTTCACCACCATGGAAACGTCCAAGACATCCTCTTGCAGCAGCAATCTCATTCAACTCCACAACTGAATCTCCACCAACCGCTTCAGGAGTTTCCCTCCTCTCACCGTCTTCCTCCTTTCCAGCGACATATTCACCAGACTCCACAACCGTTGGAAGTGGAAAAGGCTCCAAAGACGTCTCTAACAAGGCTGCTTCTCCTCCAACCGCGGCCACAAACTCTCTTAACCGACACATTGTGAATGGGACAGGCTCAAAACTGTGGTCTCCATACTCAACTGGTGTTGAATGATCACCAGTCACACACAAGAAGTACTGATAATTTGTAGACCTTTCAGCTTGCCATAGCAGCTTAGCAAGCTGACGTATTGCCTTATCCACAGCTTCTAAGCCTCTAACTTTGAACAATGTCGCTTTGTCATGACCAGCATCATCTATAGCCTGCAAGCATTATACTCTCTCCGTTTCAAAATAATAGATTTTTTAGAGTTTTCACAGATTAATAAAACATATTAAATTTCAGCTATAAATGCATAATGTTTTGTGATTATCTATTCCCGGTAATTCTAAATCAATAAAAACTCAATAAATGCAATTTTTTTTTGAAATTTACAATTAATCATTATTAGTTCATAAAAACGCACTGTAAATATTTTTAAAAAATGTATCTTTATGAAACGATTAACTTTAAAATTTTGTGTCAAAAGATGGAAACAAAGTGTTCACCTTTATATGAAGAAACCCAAAATCATAACCATCTGACCTTCCCGGTTTATGCCCATCCTCTCCAGGTACAAAGACATTAGGACAAGGATTCAAAGGAGCTGAGAGTGCATTAGCTATAGCAACTGCTTTAGATGTAAGAAGTGTCCTATAATCACCAGTGGCTCCTGGAGCTTCAAGAATGTCAATACCAAGTGACATGCCAAGTCCAGCTATAATCTTTGTTGGTGCTACCATACAAGGCCACAAACCATGCTTCTCTTCAAAAGGAGGAACCTTTATACACACAACAAAAAGAACCATTACAGATATGTATATAGAGACCTATTTGAAGTACTGAAAACACACGTACCTCGATTCGAATGCCACAGCCTCGTAGAAGGACAAGATTGGCAATGTTCTTGCCTTGTGAAAGTCTCTTTGCATTAACCGGGTGTGAAACAAGAATGCGTGAGATCTCTCTAGACAACTCGTTAACTACTTTGGCTGTGTGCTTGGCTTCTTCCGATTCATCCAAAGGTTTAGCTTCAAGAAGCAAACGATTATCCTTCAATGGGTCTGTTCCTGATATGTTCCCACTAAGCTTTGGCCCTTTTACAACCACACCACATCTATGTTCCGTTGCATATCTGTACAAGAACATCTTACTTTAGCCAAAACCCTATACCAAATTATCATAAAGAGACTTAGTAACAAAACATATTGCACCTGACTCTCACTTCATACTCAGGGAAAGAAGGAAGCTTCATGCCATCAAGAGCTGCACAAAGTATAGGCCCTTCTTCTTCAAAATGCCTATCAGCTCTCCTACTAACAACAACTCCAGAACTCTCATCCAACGTCGCAAAATTAGACTGCATAACAAAAACATTCACAGTCTCAAACAGTGTTCTAAAAATCGGTCTAGACGGCGCCTAGGCGGCAAATCAGGTCTAAAAATTTGATTTTTCTAAATCTCTAGACATTCAAAAAATAGGCCTAGATAATAATCTTCTATAAAGATTCTAACCGCCACCTGGCATTGGTCTCAAACCTATAAGATTCAACAAAAGAATGTACACCTTAAAAGCTATATCACCAGGTGACATAGCTAACCCTGCACCCATTGACTCAAACGCGCCACGTCCTCTGTAATAAACTCTAGGGTCGTAACCCATCAGAGAGAGGTGAGCTGTGTCACTACCGCATCCCAACCCAACTTCCACTGGATCCATTAGACCGTTGATACCAGCTGACGCGATTGCGTCGAGGTTAGGTATGTTTGCTGCCTGTAGAGGAGTTTTGTAGCCTAATCTCGGTATCGAGACATCTCCCAAACCATCGATCAGGACAAAAGCAACTCTCTTTTTGACTTCTCCATCACCTTGTTCCATCTCGCTGTCGTTTTTCTACAAGTGATTCTGTTCTAATGGGTAATCTAGAAACGAAACAAAGGAATAGAATTGATATTCGGAATAAAAAAAAGACTCGATTTTTAGTATTTGCATGATCGGAAACTTCGTTACCTGACAAAGAGAAGTGATCTTCAAAGAATGTGACTCTCTAGCATCATGACTTGTGTTTCAGATTGTTTTGTCTTTAAGAATCTGTCTGTACAAAAGAAAGGGTTTTAAATTAACCCAAACCGGATCAGAATATTAATAGACCGGTTTAGATTGAACAGGCCTTGTGGGTTTTTTGTTATATGGACATTTGATGGGCCACTACATAAATTATTAATCATCTATTTTAGCTTTGGCGGTTAGGCCCATTATGTAACCAAATCAAGTCTAAGGGAGGTTAGTAACCAAACTTTGTGTCAGCAATAGCACTCAGCATCGTCTTCGACGTGTTGGTCGATGGGAATGGATCAACTTCCAAAGAGTTTACGTTGACTTTCTTCACTAACGTGTTGGTCGGCGGTAATGGCATGTTTCACTAAACTGCTCATAGCTTTTCAGTCGGACAGACCGGGTCGGCTCTATTTAAGAAGAGTTTTAATAGACAGAGTTCAGAATTGTATAGAACTAACTCTGGCGTAAGACCAACTAGCTAACTAATTTCAAATATACCAAAAAGAAGAATAAAGAATGACTTCAAAAATACTTCAAAATTCATTAGGAAAAATTTGAAGCAAAGCGTAAATCCGTCAATATTGGATTCAAATCTTGCTAAAAAGTAAAAACGAAGTTGGTACCACATAACTAAATAAAGAAGAGCCGTATCTTTAACTTTATTAGAAAATTTAAAGTTTAATTAATCATCGGTACTATTTCTTTTGGATGACTAGTTAAGTTCCGGCCTGAATATTCCCAACTTAAAACAAACAAACAAACAAACAAAAACATTAGAACTTATAAACTTAAAGGAAAATACATTCAAATTGTAAAATCTATGCATGAGATAATATTTTGGATTAAATTCACATATCTTTATAAAATGTTGACGTACTTGATTACTAACTATTTAAAGTATTGTGAAATTTTAATCAATTTACCTGCGAGATTCATCGTTCTAAATTCTGGTAAGAATCCAAAGCACGTCCACTTTTGATTAGGCTTCGTGATTGAAAAATAACGGATACTCGTGTAGTCGTGTTGGTTAATTATATTATTAAGGTGTACGATTTTTGGTATTTATCTAGTATTCATCTTTGATTCTACCTTAAAATTAGTATAAAGTGTAAAGGAAAGAAATGAAAATCGAGTCAAACCGACAAATAGAGATGACTACATTACGTTCATGAAAATCTCACTTTGCTTGTGATTTACAATATCCTCGTTGTGAGAGAAAACTTGGAGTTTGGTATGAAGTGCGCAAGTTGCACCACTCATTCGCCACTAAACATTAGTTGACCTAATTAATGACCTAAACAAACATTTTTATTTCTTTCAAAACAACTGGTCGGCGCTTATTTATATTTCTTTAGAGTATTTCCAAAAAGAATTCTATTTTGAAATTTCCAAAACTCTATATTTGAAGTTTAAAGATATTATTTTCCAAAACAAAACTTCAAACTCAACTTTAAAACTATTTATATTTTATAATATGATCCTTATATTTCTCATAACTAATTTTAATTCATAAAAAATTGTAAATAACTAACACATATATAAACATATTACAACAATATTAATTAATAAAATATTCTATTAAATATAAAAAAAATTAAGTAAAAATAACTTAATTAATATTAAACTTCAAACAAAATACCATATTATTTCATAAAATAATTTTTGTAATGCATATATGATCTATTAAAGCATTTCGAAGTAAAAATAGTTCTCCTCATTTTTACTTTTTAGATTACGAGCTAAAAATTCTTGAAATCGAGTAATATTGATACTTGTAAATACATTAGACCAGAACAAGAAAGTAAAAGAGAAGCATAAAATATTGCTAAAAGATTAATTTATTTTTGACGATATTAATACTCGTGAATATAATCGATATGAACAAGAAAGAATTGTACGAAAAAGACATCAAAAACAACAACAACCATCTTCAATTACACAAAACAATTTGGACAATATTTAAAAATTTGAAAGTTCCGGATCAAGCTTACCTAACTATTAGTGTTGTTGTAATATTTAAATATGTGTAATATTTATGTCTTCATGTAATTTTTAAAAATCTTTTTGTTAAGTTTTTTTGTATATTATTGTCGTCTAAATCTAGCTTAAAATATTTTAAATCTTATTTTAAAGTTTTATTTAATTTTATTTGTAAAATTTAAAATCTGTAAACAAAATTTAAATGTTTATGAGACATAATTTTTTTAAGAATTAAAACAATAAACGAGAAAATATTTATGAATCATAAAGGTGATGTATGATTGTAGGAACCAAAATGCAAATAAAAATATGAAACTTCAAATTTGAAGTTTTGAGTAGTGAAACTTCAAATATAGAGTTTCACTCCTCAAAACTTCAAATTTGAAGTTTTATGGTTTTTTTTTAGAGTAAAAAACTTCATATTTGAAATTATAGAGTGTCTTTTGAAAATGTTCTTACAAAGATATTTATATCATAGTTTGCTTATCATCATATATTGAATCATTGATGTTGTGATATGTCTTCGTATTTATTCAGTCGGTTGTGATATGACTTCGTTTTCACTCAGTCGGTTGTGATATGGCTTCGTTTTTATTCAGTCTAGGCCTAATACAGTCGGTTGTGGTATATGAACGTGCAAAGCGAGAGTAAATTAATTATCCAATTAACACTTCTTTTAGTCGAGAATTTTGTTTTACATAACACTATACGAGTTTGTTTGAATTCTGATGCTGACACAAAGCTAGCTGAATCGTAAAATAGCTTTATACCAAATTTTCTATGCGAAGGACCAAAGACTAAAAATGGTCATTTCATACCCAACATATTGTATTATGTTCAATTCATATCTGACTTATATGATCGTGCTAAAACATACATGAATTTTCAAAAAATTCAAATAACATAATGTTTATTTTCTTAGTTAAATCATATCTCAATCGCCACATCAGCTGTTATATCATATAATTTTACTGATTTGGAGCTGTCGAAAATGCCACATGTACATTTAAAAAGAACAAAAAAGACATTTTATAAAAATATTTTTTTAGAAAATGTAAAATTTTATTATTTAGGGAAATTAACGAAAATATTAAATAGTTAAATTTTAATCTTATATAAGAGATAGATTTGTAAATGTTTCGATCATATCACAATACCGCCCTTATAAGAGTTATATATGTGTTGTAATTCTTCAAATTCAATGTTAGTATTGGAGTCGTGTTACTCTTGATTAATAATGGTTGTGTTTATTTGAAAAAAAATTGTGATATGTTAATCTAAATTCTTTAAATGTAAATAACATATTCATAATTAATTATGGTTGTGTTTATTTAAAATATTTATGATATGTTACTTTTACTTAATGATAAAAATTTATAAAAAAAATTTATATAAAATGATTTTTTTTTTTCAAAAAAATGAACACGTGACATCTTCGTGAGCAAAATTAGATGACGTAGCATCTAGATCAACAAAACTAGATGATGTGTTAGCTAATGTGGCGACTTAGGTATGTTATTTAAAATTTTTGAAAATTCAGATATGTTTTAGCACGATCATATAAATTGGATATGAGTTGAACATATCGCGATATGTTAGGTATGAAATAGCTGTTTTGCCGACCAAAGACCATTATTTGTCCTTGGTGTTTCAAATCCGAGCCGGTGTTTCAAATCCGAGCCACTCTGTTCCTTGCCTCTCTGTTAACATGTTGATCTATTTTATCATATTTCAGTCATGTAGTAATCTGTTTGACTTTTAACTACTAATCATGCATTTTTGAGGGGTCTAACTAACTAGGTCCACAGGTATACATTTCTACTTCTACATAATGAAATAATATGTGGAATGCATATATATATATATATACATTTATTATTTAATAATTTGAGAAGTCTCCAACATTGTTGGCATCTACTCATTGTTGACTCATCACAATTAAATTAATTTGGCAGTTCATGGGCTGGCATTTTCATTATTCTAAAAACCTTTGGCATGTGGGGTTTTCGGAAGGACTCAACTTGTTGCATTCACTATCCTATTAAAGTATAAAGTACTAGATAGATTTACACTAGGTATGTAGTCCCCACGAAAAATACTACACAACAGGAAAATGTATTAAAATATAATTACAAACTAATTAAAAATGGTTGTCCAGGAAAAATGTATGAATATCTAGCTGGTAGAACGTATTTTGGGAGGTAAATTCTGAGTTTGTGTTTATCTATTTATGTATATGTTCCCATGGTTGTTATATAGTATATATTTTGTTTCTAATTCTGCTTTTAACTCTCTATTGACGGACGAGAGGAAGCTAGGAGGAAAAGTAACGATTCTTTGAATAAGACGCAAAGAAATCGTGAACTTTTGTAGTACCATATAGGTCCATGACACTGACATATGCTCGGTTTTATCTTATTAGCGTTTGATTATGAACACAGACAGTGCCGTGCCTATAATTTAAGACGCCAATGGCTGAATTTTAAAATTTGGGCTATTTTAATCATTAATTTAATAAACGAGATAGTATAATGAAAAGACTTCTGTGGCAACAACTAATTTTAGTAGTAGGTTTTTCAAAGGAAAAACAAGACACTATCCAAAAAGAAACAAAAGTATTATTAATAACACATCAAAGATATCAGGCCAACTGTCAAAATTAGAATAACTGAAGATAATAGCCATGTTCAAGATTGAAATCAAGTAATAATGTTCAGACTAATAGCCATGTTCAAGATTGAAATCAAGTAATAATGTTCAGACTAGGCATGCGAGTTCGGGTAGTTTAAGTTGGATAGTTGAAATTCGGATAGTTTGGTTTGACCAAAATCTCGCTAAATTGAACCAGAAAAATTTTGGATCGATATTTGGGTAACTTAACTTTAAACAATTTTACTGGAAACAACCAAAATTTTGGTTAAAATTCTGTTGAATTCAGATAACTTTAGATAATTTTGGTTAATTTGTTCAATTCAAAATTTTGGTTGATTCGATTAGTTCGGTTTGAAATTTGGTCAAATTTTTTAAAGAACATCAAACTAACCTGTTTACGGATCGAAAACCAAATTTTATTTTTTAGAAATCCGTCGAATCAAACCGAAATTTTCACCGAATTAACTGAAATTTTAGTTATATTTGGTTTAGTTGATCTGGTTCGGTTCAATATTTCAGACTTATTTTACACACATGAGTTATTCTACTGGCCCGAACAAATAAATTATCAAATTTACCCATGCAAATTATAATGTAGCATGGCGGTTGTTTGCCTTTTACCTCATTTTGAAAATTTAATTTTCTTTTGATACTAAAAGGTTTTATTTTCTATTTTAAATATCAAACAAGAATAAAATTTTATTTTTATATGAATCATAATTTTGGAACAGTTTAGTTCATATCTATATTATTAAAGTAATTACTTAATTATATTCTAATGCAATTAAGAAACTCCATAAACTTAAATTTTAGCATTTATTATCTTATTATCAGTTAAAACAACCATAAAACATTCTTAAATTGATCTTCAAAATGTATAATGTTAAACCAAAAATTTAAAATAACTATTTAATAATTATGATAAAAACAACTAAAGCTATATTGATTTAGCTAAAAAATAAATCCATGAGAAATATCGTTTTAGATATGTTAATGCTATATTATTAATAAAAATGATAAAAATAGCCATAAAGCCACCTAAATCGATTTAACTATTCATTTACTAAATTTTAAACAAAATTTATTTTAAAGATTAGTTATATTTCTTACTATTTATTAATAATAACCAAAAATTTAAAGCCATGTAAGAAGTTATTTATATAATATATAAATAAAATATAAATTAACATGTAAATATATCATTTACATATATTTCATGTAAAAAACAATCCAATATAAATTTAATATGATAAATGTAGAAGATTATAAAATATATATCACCAAATTTTAATAGTTATATATACCAATTTTGTCATACATTAAATTTTGATTTGTAAAAAATAGAAATATATTTGTGTGGATGCATTGATAAGAATCTAAGAATGTAGATGATATAATTGACGATTTAAAAAAAAACAAAATATTTTTTTCAATATAAAATATATATTATTGTATTTATAAATGTTGTGTTAAACAATTTTTTTAAGCAGATAAACTTTAAATTTTATATTACCATTTATACAAAATATATTTGTCTATAAAATTCAAATCAAATATTCGCGAATCAAGCTCTAGATGAGATTTGTTTATTTAGATATATAAACTCAATTTTGGTCATATTGACAAATTGGGTCGGTTTCTGTATCAATTATTGATTTGATGAAGATGGGATTGAACAGTTTATTTGAGTACTTAGGGCATCTCTAATACAACTATATTTTTTCCTCTATAATTTACACAAAGTAGAGTAACTCTATTATAGTGTAAGTTTTGCTCTAATGGTGTTACTCTATAATAGAGTTACTCTATTATAAATATAGAAGAATGCCATATTTTACTCTATATTTGGAGTGAAAAAGTGACATTCCTCTATATTTGGAGTGAAAAAGTGACATTCCTCTATATTTCACTCTATAATAGAATAATTATATTATAGAGTAACACCATTGGAGTAAAAGTTATACTACAATAAAGATTCTATTTTTGTGTAAGTTATAGAGGAAAAAATAGAATCCCCTTAGAGATGGTCTTATTACCGGTAAAAGTAATCCAAGAAACCAATAATGCACTCTGATTTGGCTCCGAATGGAGAAAGCGGATCAAGCGTTGCGGATCTAGCGGATCGAGCGGAACAAAAGTGGATCAAGCGGATCTGATGGTACAAAACATATGTTTGAATGGTGAAAGTGAATAAAAAGTGGTTCAAAGTACTGTACAAATCTAAATTAATCTATAGAAATTATAATACTATTTATTTTTAAAAACACTTTACAAATGAAAATTATATAATTTTATTCAAATATATGAAAAATGATTTAAGTATATATATTATTATTTTGAGTTTTAAAATTAAATATGTGTCTGGTTTTGGATGCATTGAAATTGATAAAAGCGGTATAAAATTAATTTAAAATAATTTCGTTAAGAATTAAATTTTTATTTAAATTTTTAATTAATTTTATGGTTATTTAAAAAATGCAATGAATATAAATTTTTAATTCAGAATATAATAGAAAATTAATTTTAATATATATATATATATATATAATTTGGATGATTAAAAAACAATATTGTTTTTTGGTAAAGTAGTGTAATTTTCAAATGATATATTGTGAACACAAGTGCGAAACAGTAAGGATATAAAAAACATACTACAATCACAAATAAATATTATTTCTTATAGTTAAAAAAAAAAAGAAGTACGAGCAGTGGTTCTACACACAAGAAACACTCTGGATTTGCTATATATTACTGTAGAAAGTGGTTCTGTAACTTTTGTTCATACAATAGAACTGCTATGGTTCATTATTATTTTATCATTTTAAAAAAGCAATCCAACATTAGGTTAAATAAATTGTTGAATGGAAATAGAGAAGCAGTCCTTCCACTTGGTGTGTATCGACCACTTATTATATGCTCCCCATTCATTTTAAAGTGTTTGAATAGAGAGTGTAACTAAAAGCAGTTCCTACATGTGTAGCAGATCATCCACTTTATCTCCCATTCACAAAAAAAGTTAATTGTTCTTTCAATTAGCAGTCCATCCGCCAACGTACCGTTTTTAGAAAAGCAAAGCAAAACTTTTTTTTGTTTGGTCATTATTTTGAATGAAAAAGCAGAGCAAAAAAAAAAAACACTCCTTTAGACTTCGAATGGAGAAAGCGGATCGAGCGTTGCGGATCTAACGGACCAAGCGGATCGAGCGAAACAAGAGTGGATCGAGCAGAGCAAGAATGGATCAAGCGGTTCTAGCGGTTCAAAACATATGTTTGAATGGTGAAAGTGCATAAAAAAGTGGTTCAAAATACTGTACTATTTATTTTTATAATTAAAAAAGAGTTATTTAAAAGGACTTTGTACATGAAATACTTATATTTTTGTAAAGGTGGTATAAAATCAATTTAAAGTTATTTAATTATCGTTACTATTTTCATAATTAAATTATTTATTTAAAATCTCATTTATAATGGCATATATATTAATTTTAATTCAAAATATAATAAATATTAGTCTAAACATATATATATATATATAATTTTATTGAGATTTAAATTAAATATCTAAATAAATTACTTTGGATGATTTTCAAATAAAATCTTATACATAATCGACATTATTAGGTTGGATGTTTTGATATCTTTTTTGTACTCGGATCATTGTTAAATCAAAATTTTGGTTTGTTCGGTTTATGTAAATTGCATAATTAAAAAACATAAAATTAGAATTGAAACTTAAGTTTGAATAACTTTATAGATTATAGAAATCTTATTTTGTTTACGACTGAATTTTTGTAGAAGTTTATGTGACAAAAACATTTAAATATAAAATTACCATGTATTACATATTATTAAAACAGAAAAAGTGTATTTAAAAAAAAAGGTGAACCGCTAGAAACACTCAGAAATATCTGAGTAGCTACTGTAGATGGCGTTTCATAATTTTTACTCACAAAATTGAACCACTAGGCAGTTCACTATTTAAAAAGTGTATTATCCTACAATTAAAAATAACATGTTGAATGGAAAACTAAGGGCAGTTCATACACCTAGGTGTCTCTTTCATCTTTTTCCTGCCCTCCACTCAGAGATAACTAATAGAAAAAAGACAGTTCTTGCTGTTAACAAATACAATAAATAATATTTTTATTTAAGGTACTTAGAAACAATTAATTATATTTTTCAATGCAGCTTTGTATGAAAATAAATAATAAAAATTAAATATATATATATATATAAGGATCACCAATAATAAAATAAATCTAAAGTTTAAAAGAAAATATCATATAGCATTAAAATGTATATATAACTTTGTAAAATATATTACAAAATAAAAAACTTCTTAAAAATTTAAATTATTATTTATTTACAATATTTATATAATCATATATATTTATTAAAATTATAAATATTTTTTTTCTAAAAGTAACTTGAAATATGTTGTTTGTACATATTATTTTTAAATTAATTAATTTTATAAAAGGTTAATAATACAAAATAAATATTAGTTTAACTCTAATATAAACTATAATAAATTATACAATACTTTGAACCACCTTTTATCCACTTTCACCATTTAAACCTATGTTTTGAACCGTTCGATCCGCTTGATCTACTCGATCCGCTTGATCTTCTTTTGTTCTGCTTGATCTGCTAGATCTATTAGATCCGCAACGCTTTATTTACAGGATCAACAAAAGACACATTTCAGCATACAAAAGAAAATACAAATGAGCTTTATTTCATTTTGCGTTATTGTTTTGAAATAATTTCTTTATCAAAAAGTTACTGTTTTTGAAATATAAAGTGAATATTGCATGAAAGGTTGGGCTGGACCAATGAAAATGGCGGCTACAGCTGGCGACTTTCGTGTCCAATGCTTACCTAACCTATTTACTTCCTCACGTGACCCTCTCACCTTCTCGCCTCTCAAAATCTAACGGCTCAAATTCCTCAATAAACTACTTTTTTTTGTTTTATCATTTTGCCAAAACTTGGTAGCACTGCCATTTTTGGGGGACGGATGGGTCCCGCTCACTTGGTTTTCATTGCTTATGTTTTTGTAAAGATCTGCTTATGTCAAAGATTCTCTGTATAAGCTTTGGTTGGTTCTTCGTCTTCACTTTTGCGTCAAGTGGTTTGGGTTAGAAGAATAAAGTAATAACGAGTTAATTTAATTAACAGTGGAAGATCAACTATAATATAAAATTCTCACAAGCGCTATTATAAAAGCTTCTTGGTAAGAGACCGAAAATTATGGGCAAGACTAGAAAAACTGTAAAGAAAGATGTATGTTTTCCAAGATTCAGACAGATAACATGATATTATACAGAATATCATGTAACAAAAGGAAAAAAATGTATTTGCTGAAATTTGTAGGCTAGATAAATCTGATATTAAAAAAAACACATGCATAAACGAATTACCTGTTAACAAATAAAATAGTATATTCTACTTTTTTTAATAAACTAGTACTAGTATTTTACAATTTAGTTAATGCATAAAAGGAAAATAATGGGTGAATCAAAATTGAAGTTGTGCTAAGTAAACTTTTTAACTTCAAATCTATTTTTAACTACTTACTTTTATTAGGATAGAATATTTACTGATTAATTCAAATTAGTTAACACTAAGATTCCGGAGATTCCAATATAGAAAAGTCAAAGATTCAAAGAACAAGTCCAGGTCCTCGCGTTGTATCCGAGTCACCATCCACTCATCCTTCATATCTTCCTCCACCGTCTCTCCAGAAATTTCCTATTTCAATTTTTAAAACAATAAAGTCATCATATAATATCAATTAAATACTTATCCAATGACTCATCTTATAGTCAGTGCCTGGCTGTCTCTGTCGTCCGTAATTATTATGGTAACATATATTGTTGAGTTAAATTTAAGAATTTGACTTTCTTTATAAAGATTCCGTTGTAATTTTAGATGATTTAATTTTATCACAATCCTATTATATCGAACACGTAAAACGTGTATGTATATGCATATAGTTTTATACTCTTCTATAAATATGTGTGGCAGTAACAAAGGAGGAGACATCAATCACACAACAAAGCGTTGAGAGAAGAAAAGAAAAGCGATAAAAGCGAGAAGCCTAAGAAACATCAAAAGACAAGAAAAACAATTTTATTTTTCGTTTTATCAAGAACATCTTTGAATTTTATGGCAGCCCGCCTCCTCCGAACAAACTTTATCCGTCGTCCTTACCGTTTCTCCGCTTTGAACCCGGTGGGTCAGCCCACCGTGACCGCTTCAACCGCCGTCGTCCCGGAGATACTCTCCTTCGGACAACAAGCGCCAGAGCCGCCTGTCCACCACCCAAAACCAAACGAAGCTCACCATGACATCGATCTGTCCGACCAAGCCCGTCTCTTTGCCTCTGTCCCTACCTCCGACCTTCTCCGCTCCACGGCCGTGCTGCATGCGGCGGCGATAGGTCCTATGGTGGATCTTGGATCGTGGGTCATGAGTTCTAAACTCATGGAAACCGCGTTAACACGTGACATGGTCCTTGGACTTGTGAAAAGTACGTTTTATGACCATTTCTGCGCCGGTGAAGACGCTGACGCAGCCGCGCAGCGTGTAAGAAGTGTTTACGAGGCAACGGGTCTTAAAGGTATGCTTGTGTACGGCGTTGAACACGCCGATGATGCTGCCTCTTGTGATGATAACATGCACCATTTCCTTCGAACCATTGAAGCTGCCAAATCGTTACCAACATCTCACGTAAGCAATCCTCATGTGTCTTTATTGATATTTTTTTTGTTTCATTTTAGAAATCCTCTGTTTTTTTTTCTTTTATATTCCCGAATAAATTTACATTTTTAACAAAGAAAAATATATCATACCGTATCTCGAGTTTAGTTATTCCATAACTTAAAACAATTAATTTTTAATGGGGCCCTAATTATCAAATTAGGGCAAGTTGGCTCCACAGCCGAATCTCCGTACCCTGTCAAAGTACACTTGCATACATACATAGACGTGCATATTTATATCTTTATTTTCATATAAAATTAATAAATTGATTAAATTACCCTCACGCGTTTTCAAAACCTTTGATAAGTACCAAGTATACACAGCCAACTTGCTCTTTATTTCTTTTAATGTTTTTTTGTTGTGAAAATCACTTTGCGTTTAATTTATTTTCTTTCAAAAAATACATTTTTAGATACGGTGATAAACTCAAAGCATCACTATCTGACAACATTTACACGCACGAGGTCCCTGACCTTGTAGATGGACTAGAACTTTCGTCAGAAAGCTAGTAGATTACACTTTAGGAATATTCTCCCTTTACCTTAACCCGGTTTATTCCGGTTTAACTATTATTTGGTTTTATATTGACACGTTATTTTTGCTCTTTGCCCTAACAGTTTAGCTCAGTGGTCGTGAAGATAACCGCGATTTGTCCCATTAGTCTTCTAAAACGAGTGAGTGATTTGCTTCGGTGGGAATACAAGACTAAGAACTTCAAACTCTCATGGAAGCTCAAATCGTTTCCGGTTTTCTCCGATTCAAGCCCTCTTTACCACACAAACTCAGAACCGGAACCCTTAACCGCCGAAGAAGAACGGGAGCTCGAAGCAGCCCACGTAAGGATCCAAGACATCTGCCGGAAATGCCAAGAATCCAACGTACCTTTGCTGGTCGATGCTGAAGACACAATCCTCCAACCCGCGATCGACTACATGGCGTACTCATCAGCGATCTTGTTCAATGCGGACAAAGACAGACCAATTGTTTACAACACGATTCAGGCCTACTTGAGAGACGCTGGTGAGAGGTTGCATTTGGCCGTACAAGAAGCCGAGAAGGAAAATGTTCCTATGGGGTTTAAGTTGGTGAGAGGTGCTTATATGTCTAGTGAAGCTAGGCTGGCAGATTCCTTGGGGCACAAGTCACCAGTCCACGACACAATTCAGAACACGCACGATTGCTACAATAACTGCATGACTTTCCTAATGGAGAAAGCCTCAAACGGTTCGGGCTTCGGTGTGGTTCTTGCAACACATAACGCTGATTCTGGTAAGCCACTGAACCACAATTTTTAAACACATAATTATCGTTCCTTTTTAGGTTAAATAGATTGCTGATTAGAGAAATGTTTTTAAATTATAGGGAGACTTGCATCAAAGAAAGCAAGTGAGCTCAATATCGATAAAGAGAACGGGAAGATAGAGTTTGCGCAGCTATACGGTATGTCAGATGCATTGTCCTTCGGTTTAAAGAGAGCCGGGTTCAATGTTAGCAAGTACATGCCATTCGGACCGGTCGAAACCGCTATACCGTATCTTGTCCGACGTGCTTATGAGAACCGGGGAATGATGGCCACGGGAGCCACTGACCGTCATCTCATGAGGTAATTAATTAATTAACTTTAAAACATAGTTAACTTATACATATCATTAGTTCGGTTAACATCGATTTTGGATTTAGCTGAACAATGTTTATATTGGTTATTGCAGGATGGAACTAAAGAGGAGATTACTCGCCGGAAATGCGTGAGGAGATGAGTTTAATTGTCCTTATGTATGGAGCCATTAAATTGAACTGGGAAATGTAGATTCACAAATTTGTTCTATGTAGATTATAAGAAAAAATATATTATGTAAGTAGGTAAGAACATTTCATCTGGTTTTGTTGTAAGGGGGATACATATTTAATTAAATCATTCATCAATGTATATTCACCCTTCCTTATCAATAATAATGGAATTACCTTTTTATTTACTCTTGATTCGGTCATTTGAAGATGTTATCCTATACTTAATTAGGTCGCTCGTAACATGGTGGATAGCCTCTCCTGATTATATGATCCAACTCGAGCCCAACCATGAAAACTGTTAGAGATAAGACCCATATTAAAAATATGTAAAAGACTAGAGTAATATATAAAAAATTTGGGCCACTTCACTTATCACCAATAAGTTTTAAGTTGGAAGCCCAAAAAACTTATCATGGTATCAGAGCGATTTTAAGTTGGAATCCCAAAAAACTTATCAAAAGCTCACTTCAGATTTTTAATTTGTTAATAAACTCGGTTTAGATTGCGAGGATTCTTTAAAGAAGAAGCAGTTTTTTTACTCAATGGAGACCGTCGGATTGGATGAAACTTGAGCCACCTAGGTGTGAAGGGGTCGGTTGATCTCTATGAAATAAGAAAATTAAAAAATAAAAAATTGTTTGAAATACCACATATTGGATATTATTTTTCAAAAATACATTTAATTAAAAAATTCAACACTGTTTAGTTTCAAACCACAAAAATGCAAAGTTCTTAAAAAAAAGCTTCTAAAAGAATAAATAAACTAAAATAAAATTACCGGTTTATGACATAAAGAACTCAAAACCGCCAAGGACTAATATAGTATCAACCAACATACAACCTTTTGTACTAGATCTCAAAGTATTGATCAGCGTTTTCACCAAGTAGTTGTTACAGCTAAGGGACCATCTAAGTATGACAATGATCTGTGGTCTCTAGTAGTTGCAATTTTCATGGCCACTTGATTTTCCTCAGCAATGTATGTTTGAACAACCAATATTGGATTGATTGAGTGCTACCTTATCGCTTCCACTTTATTTTGCAAGTGAGGGTAATGCGTTAGGTACAAGATAGCATCTCGAGCATGAACTAAAGAGACTTCAAAGATGATACGATCTTTTGAAACTGCATATATCTTTTTTTTAACCACAATAACGGCTTGAAAAGAACTCAGTTTTTGGAGATCTTACTCAAAAAATCAGTTTGTGCGTAACAGTAACCATTGACTTATTAAATGGAAAGGAAAAATAATATGCCGTCGAAACAATTGTGGAAGATTAAAATAATCGACAAAATTGACAAAACCGTCGCTCCACAAGGAGCCAAAAATTAAAGACATAACCATCACTCCAATAGGAGTCTTAGCAGTCATCAACTCTCAAAATTCTCAGCACACTGGGAGAGAGAACCCGATGAGAGACAACTTGATGCCTCACACACCACAAACTCTAAGATAACTCCACCGAAGCAAGGAAAAAACCACCGGACACAACAAGCAGCGAACCGAAATTAGCAACACTGATAACATCAAACACAGTCCAGATCTAAACTGAGACCGTCAGATCTGAACCAGCGAGTTTTGGAAGAACACACTTACTCCACAAAATAAAGTAAAAGAGCTGAAAACAGAGAGAGAGAGCACAGAGAGAAAATGAGAAGAGTCAGAAAAAATGACACATGAAAGGGCTCCAGCAACCGCCAAAAAAATGCGGCGACGACGGAGGAACAAAGAGATGAAGAAACAATTCTATGTCTCCAGTTCATCTTTTACCTTTTGATCTTTGATTCAAAAATATATTAACATTTGAGTTTATAGTTTAGTGACTATTTTTCAGGGTTTAGTATTTAAAGAGTGTGATTGAGTTTATAAATTTCTATCAATAATTTTTAAACTTTATAAAGAATTTGGGAGGATCAGTTTACATCACAAAGTTAAGGTATTTATAAAAAATAATCATCCTTTAAAGATAAATCTATCAAGTTTGTGGTATAGTTTTTCCTTATAAAATTCAGACTTAGTTTCATTGTTGTATGAGATGGTTAAATTTTTTTTTTGGCCCCTGTAAGTTTCAAATCTTATGCATGTCTTTTTTACCTATAATTAATTAATTATGACCCAAATAAAATCTTGTTATGCCTCCGCCTCCATATCATACGTAGCTATTTTTATCGAGGAATTGATTTTTTTACCGCACTTGGAATAATTAGGAATGTTTTTGGTACGTAGTTTATGCTTTTGCTCTTGTAAATAGATAAAAGCAAGATAGTAGCATAAATAAAAACAACGATAAAAAGAACTGAATGAACAAGTGGTAGGGATTTCTTGGTAAGAGATTGTGGAACCTTAGCTCAATTGCATTCGGTCTTGAGTAGTTGATTGTCAACCGTGTTCTTCGTTAGCTGCTCGGATGGAGAGCTGTTATCTTGTGGCTTTCCTCAAATGAAGCTTGTTCTTGGGTGATGGATTGGTTGCTCGTATTCTTTTGTGGAACTTATCTTGGAGCTCTTCTGGCATCTCAATAAATCGACTGTTAATGCTTTCTCGTTAATTCCAGCTTCTGTACCTCTGTCCTTCACACTTCTGTTCACGGGTTGTATGTTTCAGAAGCTTTAGTGATCTCTCCCTTTCTTGTTTTAGTTTAAATGGTGTAATCTTTGTTATGTTTAGTTTTGGCTCTGGGTGGTAAGGTTTACCGTGCCAGCTTATGGCTCCAAAAAGGTTTTGTATCTTTGTCGGCTTCGTGTATATCACGGTTATTTAAATATTAATTCAAAAATGATAATAAAAAACATGTGGTAGGGAAAACCTACAAAGATACCATTATCGACAGTAGCTGTATATAGATAAACCATTCAAAGACCATACATATTTTGAAGGGCTGTTTTGAGAAAAAGCTCATGATTTGCTTACAAAAGCCAGCTGGTGTGAAGTATAGTTTGTGCAGAGTTCTAAACCTTTAAGCTTCTTTCATTTCTTTAACCTTTATATATGGCTTTATGCTTCATCCCTTTCTTTTTATTTTTAGTTCAGGGCCAGGCCTACAGTTTCTTTTGTATATTATATATTTTCACGACCAGCTCCTGTTATCAAAATATAATTAACCATCAACATTTTGATGGCTTTGAAAAACTTTTAAAAGGTTAAGTCGCGGTAACCCACTTGTCTTTTGGACTAAGTCTAACCGAATCAACTCTTTAATGTTTTGAAAGTAGCAACTTATATATTACTCCTTCCGTCCTCTATAAAATGTCTTACAAGAAATTGATTTTTCAAAATATAAGGTGTGTATATATTTTTAAGAGAACTTTAATCTTACTGAAAATAGGTTGATTAATAATAATTTACTCCATTATTTTTGATTGGTTAACTCATACTCTCTCCGTTTTGATTTAGTTTTCGTTGTAGGAAAAAAAATTGTTTCAAAATAAGTGTCGTTTAAGAGTTTCAATGCAAAATTTATTAATAAGATTCTTTAATTTAACTTTTTTATTGGGTGAAAAATGGTTAAGTGTATAGATAATTGTATTTTTGTTTTGAAAATATACAAAATTATATATTTTCTTAATTTGTATGCATAAACCTAGAATGACAATTAAAATGAAACGATAGGAGTCTAAAATTGATATTATTAGTAATATTATTTAAAAAAAATTTAATATATATAGTTCTTGTGTTTTACCCAAACATTTTATATTATAGAAAGAGCGAGTATAGTTAACAAACCACAGGGTGGTGGGCTAGTGGTCTTGAGGTAGTTAACAAACCAATACGGACCCGGGTTCGAATACCCCCTGTGGCCACGGAATGCTTTACGCCCTCCCCAAGTTTAAAGTTATCGCGGCGTTGGTGCTGGGTCCTTGGGTAATGGGTATTAGTGCCGGCTGGTTCCGGGCCAGGGGGATTAGATGGTTGGCAATCGGAAACCATGTGCGGATTACGGGCCTTTGGGCAAACGGAAACCACGTGCGGATTACGGGTCACCTTTGAACCTCCTGTTAAAAAAAAAAAAAAAAAAAAAAAAAAAAAAAAATATAGAAAGAGCGAGTATATTTTAACTATACAGTTTTATAGTTACCAATACCAACAATTACATAATTTAATAAAAACCTATCTGCCTAAGCAGCATAATTAAAGTGCACTTGAGAAAAGAGCGGCGACCACTTAATAGCCACACAAAAGCAAAAGTAATATCCACTTTGGACCGTCCAAATCTTTGCGTTTTCAGGCCGCGGCGTCCACCAATAGACGCCAATCAATGTGAAACTTATCAAATGCATTATTATATTTTCTTATGCTCCTGTGTAACAAAATGCCACATCAAAGCAAAAAGCTTGCCTTTTTATCATTTATAATATTATTTTACTGTTATATAGCCAATAGGCCCACTACCATTAAACCATGGTCTGTAATTACTTGCTAAAAAGAAGAAGATGTAATTAGTAGCTTTCTACTATCCGATAGTGTTGTTGCTTGCCATTATTGCTGATGAACAACATTGTCGGAGCAGTCGCAGACTAAAACGATCATCACTGAAAATTGGGCACCGTATAAGTTATTTGCAATTTTCGAACCGAACATAACATATGGTCATACGTTGTAGTAAAGATCTTAAAACCATAAAAAGACAAATTACATATTCTAAAGTTTTAACATCGTATTAAAGAGATATATAATTCATAGGCTATTCCAAATATATTCGATAGTAATCTCAAGATTAAACAAAACTTTTGCAGTTCATAAGAAAGCATTAAACAAAAATTTATCTATACTACCAGACTACCAGTCTACCACCCATCAAAAACAGTCGACTACTACAAAATTGCCGATGATTATTACAAAAGTTGAAATCTCTTATTCTTTGTTCTGGCAAAAGAAAAAAGAGACGTAAATGAGTTAGGTTGAGACGACAGTAACATTGCCACAGTTACAAGGATAAATGGAAGACGGTGGAGGAATCACCGGAACGGCCAAGCAACTAGGTTTATCCTCTCCGGCCAAAATCACTACGATCTTAGGTAAGTACTCCACCATAACAATCTTAGATTTGTTGTCTCCGGTGTCGTCCTCTTCGCCCACAGGATTGGTGTCATTAGAAGAAGATGAAGACGAAGGAGTCTTTTTGTTTGTGCAGACCAATGAGAGTAATGCTAAAGCTATAAGCAAAATAAGCAAAAACAAACCACCAAAGAGGTATGGTATTGGTGACTTCCATATTTCTACTTTTGGTATCGCCCTCATTTTTCTTTGTTCTTATTACTGTTTTTCTCACTTGTATTGTTGTAAGTTCAACTATGAAAACTTTAGTTTTGGGTATTGAAGAATTTATAGAGGAAAATTTGTAGGAAATTCCTTTTTTATTTAAATATTTGCTTACCGGGATGCCTTTGATCGCACTACGAGATTGTTTTTAAAAGTTCAAAATGAAGGAAGATTCCTTGTGCGTTCAGATATTCCTTTTCTCTGTTGCTAACTACAAATGTCGATTTTACTGTTAATATGTCATGTCGATGTCGCCATCCCAGTAACTTTAATGCTTCTTACATGTTTTACAGACAGGGGCGGATCCAGAAAAAATATTGGTATGTGGCACAGATAATTTTTTTATCATAACAAAATATCTAAACTAATAATTTACTAATACTTCCTTTGTTTCAATATATATGAAGTTTAGGTTGATGCATAATTATTATAATTTTGATTTTAACTAAAAAGTATTTTAAAATACAAATTAAAAATTATTTAATCAATTAGAAAATAAACTAAAAAATATTATTGGTGACAAAATCTTTTACAAAATTAAAAATTATATTAAAATATGAAATCATCGTGTATTTTGAATCACCAAAAACTTTCTTAGTTAAAGATTATCTATTATGAAGCAGATGTAATATATTTTAGAATGTGATTATGGAACAATATCGTTTTCTTAGGACACAAAAAAAATCAGCTTTCAAATATTATTGATTTTTATTTTCAAAAATTATTGTTAATCTACTGGTAATATTGTTAAAGTATGATTGTCATTCTAGGATTCCAATGTTTTTAATTATTATTTTGATTTTTATCCTCATTCAAGGATTTCTATTTCTTGTGGCCTTTATATAAAAATCTAAACAGTAATTGGATACAAAAAAATACAGACGAATAACATACAGCTTACAATCGGTCATAAAGAAAATTAAACACACAACTACTTTACAAAGGAGTAGAAAAAGAAATTAGATATTTTGAGTAATAAATAGACATGGAAAATAAAAAGAAAACAAAAAAGTTAAAATGAAAAAGGTAATTGCAGAGAACATCAAAACCATGCATTACCGTAAAAACAAATAAATTACATGGAGCACGATCTATAGGAAGCTTAACAAGTAAATCCATAAAACATCAATCAATTAAAAGTTTTATAACATAGTATGGGGCACGTGCCCCACCTACCATGGCTGTAGATCCGCCCCTGTTTACAGATTTTGTAAACTGAAACACAGTACATGCAATATGTTTCTTCTTTTCTTAAAACGGTTACATGCAAAATGTTTTTTTAAGGGCTATATGCAAAAAAAAAAGAGATAAAACATGCAAATGTTGTTACCTTTTTTCGTGGTCAACAAAAATGTTTAGTATTTAGTAATAATCAGAAAACTGGTAGAAAATTGATAGGCTTATCCACCGTGGCGACGTCGTCTTCGGTACATCAAATATATAGTTATAGCATCAAACCTCAAACGTAAGAAAAATAAATAAAACAAATTTGTGGAACCGAATCAAGAGTAAAATTGATCAATGTGTTTCCATAATTTATAGTACACTTTGATATATTTTTGCTGATGAGTTTTGTTTCCATAGTGTACATTATATTTTTTATTGGAACGTAAATGTATTTTATATTTATTAAATGGAAATCAGAGTATAGTTTTTACAACCGGTATATAATTTGGTTTTGTTTCTTATCCTTAGTATAATCGTTTGCCTAAGAAAGAAAAAACCTTTTTTGAAGAAAAAAGCTTGAATTTGATCAATAATCTTCCAGTTTGCCTTGACTTGAGGTTGATTGTTTGTGGTTTTTGTTTTTGTAAAAACCATTTTTCATCCAATCAAGTTTTAGTTTTTAGTTTTTGTTTTTGTAGAAACCATTTGATTTGCCAATCAAGATTTCTAATAAATAGATTCCCTAAAATTTAGGAAAACTAGTTTTTGAAAAGTTTAACCAATTTGTGAAGAAAAACCAAAAACCAACTTTTGTGAGCTTTTAGAAGGAAAAATGAATTTTGATTTTTTTTGGATAGAAACTACAACATTTAATTAATTAATAATTAATAAATAACATTTTCATAAAGATAAATAATCATACAATTTTTGGTACATTAGCTATAATTTAAAAAATAATGTGATATAACTTATTTGTGTTTAATATCTGTAAAATAAATTTACATAGTTTATAAATAATATTAATTAATTTTAAAACTTAGTTATTAATTTCTCTATATAAAATAATAGAATAATTTTAATAATTACTAGTCACATTAAAAATAACTAAAATTATAAAAACATAATATGTTTTAGTAATACAATATATTGTATTAGTCATGAAAAATAAAAATAACCATTCAATTTTAAGAAAATATAAATAATTTATATGAGAAATTTTATAATTAGTTTCAAAATTTTAAGTATTTTTATTTTTATATAATTTATAATATTTAAAAAAAATATTGCTATATAAGTTTATAAAATTTAAAATAATTTATATAAGAAAAATTTCTAAGTAGTTTCAAACTTTTAAATATTTTTATTTTTTTGCAATTTATATAAATTTTATGATAAATATTTTATTATAATAAAATTTTTAATAAAACTATAATAATTAAAATATGTTATTATATTTTAATTTAAAATAATTATCACAATATTTTGATAATTTTAATTGTAAATATAAATATTTATTTCTATTTTGTTGTATTATTTCAAAGTAACTCATTAATTCATTTTTGCAAAAATTAAAAAAATGCTGCAAAACCAAAAACCCAAATCTAAATCTAAAAACCAAAATCCAAAAACCAAAAGCTGAAAACCAAAAACCAAAATCTAAAAACCAAAAACTAAAATTTGAAAACCAAAAACTAAAACTAAAAACTATTGAAACAATCATCATCTAAATATGCATATAGCGGATCTCTCTCTCTATATATATATATATATATATATGTAAGAAGTAGTTTAATTTATAAACGATTTTTTTGTTCTCATCTTGATGACTGGACGTGGTCATATGACTCGTATGAGATGCCAATTGGTATACATATATGCTCAAACTCTGCCGCAAGTCTGTCCTGCCAAGTGTAGTTGAAGCTAGAATATGAGGAGTTTTAGAGTATCTAAACTCGTTCTCATGAACCAGGGACGAGGATCATCGGGCTCGTCAGGGAACTCACGTTATTATCTCGTAATAATCAAAGAACAAAAGGCTATAAATATGAGGAGTTTTAGAGTATCTAAACTCGTTCTTATAAGTAATTAAACTAGATTTTAACCCGAACATCCGTGCAGATATTTTTTTCATAAATGTATTTAATATTATTACAAATATTATAAATATTTAATTTTTATTTTAGTATTATATATTGTGTAAGTCTATAATATTATTGTTTATATTTTTTATTCGCCATTATTAATATATAGTGATTTGTTTAATATATTTTACTTTGTTATTAATTTTTATTTTTTACTAATATACTCTCGAGTTAAGTACAATAAAATAACAATATGAAATAATCAAATAGATAACCTCTTTCAAATATGTTTTTTCTTCAGTTTATACATTTTTCTATAATACATTTTTAAAATTTATTTATTTATATTATAGAAAATAATGTTTAAGATTATTTATAACATGTTATGTTTAAAAAATATACTTTAACATATATTATTTTAGCATTTTAAGGGATTTATAAGAAAAAAAACAGTTTTGTTTAATTAATATAGCCTTATTATTTTATTAAATTTTATATATAGTAGCATCTATCATATTATTTTAGTAAATTTTATTGATATATATGATATTTTTGTGATGTTAGGATATTAAGTTTTATTTTTATTTTTATTTAATATTTCAAAATATTAGTGCTTTAATTTTTACAACATTTATACCAAGTTATCGATGCAAACCCCGAGATATTATTACAGTGAAGGATGAACAAAACTCTAGAACTTTGGTTCAAAATCTATTTATTTCTCTTTCGAGCATTTTCTTTATTGAATCGTTTTTTATGGTGTATTTAAAAAAGTTATTCTTTATTATCTATGATTTGATCTTTTGTAAAATTTGAAATTTATCATTTTGAGTTTGAATATTTAATTTTAAAATTTTATATTTTGTCAAGAAAACTTTGAAAAAATACACTACTATTTTTTAGTTTGGAAAATTAAATGAATTTTGATTTTTTTTTGTTACTACATTAATAAGTTATTTTATAAAAATATTTGAATTTTTGGTAATATTTTATAAATTTTTCTCAACAGATTTTGCTATAATTAAAAATAATAATTAAAATTTGGTTTGTCATTAATATTTTAAATGAATTATTTAAGTTTCATAGTTTTCTAATAACATATTTTTTAAATAGTATATGAACTAATGGTTCTTATATATATTATATTTTTGTATATATATATTTTAAATATATTGTTGAGATTTTCATAATTAATAAAAATATATTATATAGTTGTAGATATAAAACTTTAACCTATGTTAATAAATTTATTTTTGTATAAAAACATTTTAAATATATTGTTGAGAGTTTCATAATTAATAAAAATATAGTATATAGTTGTAGATATAAAACTTTAACCTATGTTAATAAATTTATTTTAGTATAAAAATATTATATAGCTTACAAATTTTAACCTATTTTAATGATTAGTGATAATTTATTTAAATGAAACAATTTACAAATTTTTTTTGTTAATTTACCTATTTAATATATTTTTCATATTTAATTCATATAGCATTACTATTTTTTATAACAAAATATAATTATAGAATTTATAAAAAAAATAGTATATAAGTTTTATTTTCTTGTTTTATAATAAAATTTTAGCTAACATTGATTTATAACAATATTATATTACTAATTACGAAATTAATTAATATGTTATTTTATAATAATATTTAAATTTTTAATTAAGATTTTGTTAGATTATTTCTCAACATATTTTGTTATAATAAAAAAAATTCAAATTTATACTTGATTTTTTATTAATGTAAATAATCAAATATGTCATATTAACTAATCTTTTAAGTGTTCCTACTATAACTTATTAATGGTAGATAAAATATGATCCTAAATTAATATTTAGATGTATTACCCATCAGCATGTTTTTAATACGGCTTTCATGACAGATTGCTAAAAAATAGTGATGATGATTGTAATACCCGGCTCCCCCATTTCTAAGTTGGGTTCCCGAGCACGGAGTTAAGGACACACATATCTTCATACTCAACATTTTCTTGTATCCCATTATTGGTCTCAAGAACTCAAGATGCGTTTTCTTCGGTACAATCAACATTTCTACTTACGGTTCTGCGAAAGGGAAAAGAGAGACGAATAAAGAATACTCAATGAAGCGATTCTGGACCAGTCTACCACATGAGGCTCTATACTGCTCAATACGAAACGAGAACCGATTCACTCAATTTAATGCAACTTATATATCTAGCTGCAACAGTTTCATTTCATGTAATGAAGCATTGCAATGGTCTTTGTCATCACTCAGTTCACATAATTCGATTTAAGACTTCAATCATCTTAGAACTCTAGGACCTACACAGGTCGAGCAGTCCATACCACCCATTTCTTGTTGCATTCCTATGGAGTCGCCTGCCCTGGTATGCTCAACATTAGGTTTCTTGGATGTGGTCCGCCCCTGCAGTGTATTACGACCCTTTCCCGCCAAGACTCGGCGTGACTTAATCTTACCGACACCTCTAACTTAATCCACCATTTTTGAACGGTACGGTCATGCGTTTCCTGTCTACCTACCCTTTTCGGATGGTTTACATTTCATTCATTTCTTTCAATTTCCTTCTTTCTTTGTTTCCCTTTTCCCTTCATTTCGTTTTTCCTTTTTCCTTAGAATCATTCATTCTTTCCTTTTTAGAGGCATCCGTTCTCGATGTCACACTCAATTAATTAAACAACAATTCACATAGGTCTTATCATTCATATAACCGGACTGGTTAACAATATTCTATGATTCTAGGTGTAATTCTTTCTATACATCCTAGCTTTCACAAACACACAAGTCAAACAATCAGATCAGAGAATCACATTACACAACCACATCATCGCAAGACAGTCCATTGAAGTCGTTTAACAGTGTGAGCGTTCTTATGCAATATGTATTGTTCAACTATAATCCTAGAATTTCATCATGATCTAATCAACCTAACATCAATCAAGATCTAATCAACCGTAGCTTCCCATTCAACAATATAAAAGGAGCATGATAAGAGATCTTGGTAGAACACCTCACCTTAGCTTTAGATATGGATCTGGAAACAATAGATAAGAGATGTGATCCGGGAACAACATCACCACACAGCCATCACCACCACTCGCGGTTGCTCACGGCGAGGAGAGAGAGAGAGAGAGAGAGAGAGAGAGAGAGAGAGAGAGAGAGAGAGAGAGAGAGAGAGAGAGAGAGAGAGAGAGAGAGAGAGAGAGAGAGAGAGAGAGAGAGAGAGAGAAAGAGAGAGTCGGCGGTGAAGAGAGAGAGATAGAGAGTCAATGGCTAGGGTTTCCTGGCTTCGAGGTTTCTCTACAGAGCTTTGATTCTAAGTTTCTAATGAGAGATAAGAGGGTGGAAGTTTGCTTTTATAAAGAGAAGATAATGAAAGTCCTAGGATTTTTTAATGGTCTTAGAAAAATCACTTTTCTTTAAAAATTTAAAGGGACCGATTTTGGGGTGTTACAATGATGATCGATCGACCATAATAGTACTTTTTTAGTTCTTATATATATATGGTTAATTTGTTTTAGAAGTTTCAACTCAAAAGCCAACTACTTGACTTGCTTTGTTAGAACTTAGAGCCGCTCTACTGTGTTATATTATGTTGGTGTTTCTATTCATGTATGGCACATTTTTTTTTGTCAACTTATTACTAGACCACAACGGGTCGGCCCAATTGGCCCATCAGCCTCACGGCAGAAGGCGCGGGTCAAACCGGAGATGCCTTGATGCCTGGGAGATTGACGTGGTACGCAGACCACCTGTCCTAGAAGCTCCCGGCGTATGGCAAACTACCTCTTGTTAAAATACGATTGATGTTTAAGAAAAAAGTGAATCAGTTGGAAATATGTTAAAAAAATTACCAAAAAAAATGTTCAAAAAATCTTATTGTTTGATAAATCAAGCTCTTTAGTTCAACAAATTCAAAACAATAGAAGGACCGACAGATACTCTAACTCTAAATAGTGACGTTGTAGAACTACATGTTTAAAATGTTGAAAACTACTAGCTAATAATGGTTGAACAAAACACAAATCAATAATCATTATTTATATTATTACTTAGGAAGGACGTGGACAAATTTGAGTTCGGTTTGGAAGGCCAAGCCGACAATATATAACACTAAAAGTAAAATTTTGATCTCCAATCATTATAAATTTGACAAAAGTTGAAATTATCAAAATTGGTCAATTATTGTCAACTTCGAGTACTCGAGTATGAGTAAACCAATCTAAACTGTATAGAATTTCAACCCCACAGATCATATCAGATGAAACATGCACCCACTTAAAATAAGAATAACTATAAAGTAGTGACAACTACAACTTCACATTGTCTACCACTACCACCAATCAAAGGTGACATAGAAGTGCATGTTACTTTTCTACTATTTAGGAAAATTAAAATAGCTCCACCACTTGAATCTGATTGCAAGTAAAAGATAAATTAGTGGGAGAGTTTCAGCAAACACACACAAAATCCATCTTCGCATGATCGCGTGTAAAGAAATCACAAAAATATAAAAACTATGTGCTGATTATATATGTTCACCATTCTTTTTTTTTTTTGCCCTGATTGATATTATTAAAGCTTAAACCCAACAGGAAAAAGCCCAAATAAAATAGAAAGTACAAAGACCCATACAAGGCCAACGAAAAACAACAAAAGAAACACACGCGTCAAGACAACCGCGTGAAAGAACCACGTGTATGACCTCATCTACCGAGGATGACACGCGTCCCAAAACCACCACCGCTTTCATCGTCTCGAGCTTCACCGCCGGAGACCTAACCGACAAAACACCGGAATCCACCGTTCCACACCGGAGACACATCGATGACACACATCTCTATCATCTTCTCCGACAGAAATCATCACCGATCAACCAGAACACTTAAACACCGGAAACTTCCGGGAACTCAGACCACAACTACTGAATAAACTTCCAACGACTGTATTGGAAGAACAAACAATTCAGTAGCAACGAACACAAACCTGAGTTTCGGAGAGCATCAATCGAATAAATCGAGATCTCCTCCTAGCTCAGACCACCAAACACCGTCGAAACATAACAGCTAGCTCCACTCGAGATCAAAACACTTTGATCTTGATATGTTCACCATTCTAATTCGACATAGAGAACGATAATGGATTTAGCGGATATGTAATTGGTACAATATTCTTTTCTAATTTTTTTCTATATGTTTAACCAATCAAAAAAATATTTATTTATCAATTCAATACAAGATTTTGTTTCATAAATTTACATACGAAATAAGGGAAGCTCCCTTTGGTCCAGTAGTTTGACTAAAGATTTATTAATACTTTTACACCATAAAGTTTGAATTTTGGTTCCCACAGAAGACAGAGTTATACGAATTAATGAAAAAAGACTTACAAGAGATCTGCAGCATGTCATAAAATGTACGGTCAAACGTGGATCTCATAGAACAACTCCAATAATGCAGTCAAGTGTGAATCCCATAAAGAAGATATAATTATCGGATGTAGAATCGTCTAAAATATTTCTCATAATATTTTGTAATAGCATAATTATCCACCAATTAAAAAATTTTACATGCCAAACATAGAGTATCTTTTTATGTAGTTTTGCGAGAGTTGAAGTTCCAATGGACATAATTTACATTGATCATTTATTTTGTAGCGTATCAAATTCAGGTGATTAACGAATTTAATAAATACTACGGAATTATAGTGCTTAGTTTAACAACTTGCATTAACTTTCAGTTCATTCTCTTAGATAAATCACTTTGCTCCAATTGTTTCTTTTAATTGCTTTATCGTTTTGTGATTTCTTTATTGCTTACACACTAGTTTACTTGGTTTCTTCCTGCTTGCTTAATCGCACCTACTTTCTTTCCTTTCAATATTTTACTAGTTGAAGATATCCACAAAAATCCCGAAGTACTTACTATTGGGCCAGCTTATATTACATGGGCCTAAATGGTGCCAGTTAACCTGAGATTTATTATGTCTATCTAGTATCTACGACTTCTACTATGAATTTAAATAACCCAATCTTCTCCGTGAGGAGCAAACCTTATTTTGATAATTAGAAAGCACATAGAATATGACTTTAGATAAGATCGCCATGGTGTCCCAAAGATCTAGTTTTAAATTACTTAGTATATTTTTTGGAATAAGCGGTATATAGTATTGTTTTTATAAATTCGCCACTTTTTGTTTTGAAAAAGTGTTAACAACACATTGTTCCACTAATACGACGTCTGAGAGCCTATATGATAAGTGTACCAAATAATTTATATGTTGAAAAATGATGAGGATAATGAAATGGAGGCATGATCCTGACATGTTCTCTAACATGGCTTGATGTGAATCAAACATCCAATATCTACAAAGATGCATGCGTGTTTGGTATCGTTACAGAGAATCCTTAGTGTATAGAAACATTCCCCTCATACCACAATGTGAACTTAAACCACTTCGCTCTCTCTAACAGAAATCCATTATTTATATTAATCAAAATGTATTATTCAACATGCTCACACTATCAAGAGAAGACTAAGACTACACATAAATCATAACTTACAAAAAGACAAAACCTTTTTTCATAAAAACAGCTATTCTTGTTCGAATCATGTCGGATGTAACTTTATACTTTAGATATAAGCTGTCCTTAGCACATTAAATTAATGAAAACAAAAGGATCTTCTTCCACGCACATGCAATTATATATTTATATATATGGTCCACTACACAAGCAAATGCTACGACTCGACAAAACAAAAATTCTCACAAACACTCTCTCTCTCTCTCATTCGAAACTAGGGTTCTTGAGTTGTCCATGGAGAGAGAAGAATGCAGCAGTAGCGAATCCGGCTGGACTACGTATATTTCTTCACCTATGGAGGATGACGAGCAAGAGGTAACTGATGAGGTGTACTATGAAGGGCATATCACCGGAAACGATCAAAGAAAGCATGTTAACGAGTACGAAAACAACAAAGACAGCGACGATTCAATGGCTTCCGATGCTTCTTCCGGGCCAAGTTATCCCCAAACGAGCAATAGAGGGAGAAGCAGAGAATGTATTGTTTTAAGGAATGGGAAAAGTGAAAGTAAGAGTAAGAGTAAGAGTAATGAGGATTATGACCACAAACATAATGCTAAGAATAGTGACAATTATAAATGTAGGATAAAAGAGAAGAAAAAGATTGAAAGTAAAAGTAAGTCTTTTAAAAAGAAGTAAGTTATATCTTGAAGTTGTTTGTATGTAGATTGGATTGTTAATTTCCATTTTTATGTTGGGTTTTTTTGATGCCTCAGGCAAAGGGTGTGTGATGATTTTTATCTGTTTCTTTCCTTTTCAACATGAAATTTGATATTTGTATTCTCTTTTGTCGTTCTTGTATTATCATTCTTATTTCTTACCTTTACTAATAATCCAGCATGAAGATTAATTATTCTTCTTCTCATGATAATGTTAGCTACATGCATGTTTAGGTGGTTGCATACTAAAACTATATTTATATTAGAAGTAGCTTAAAATTACGTTGAACGGCTGTTTCTTACGCTACATGTTCTTTTCATGGGAAGATATATTTAAGCAAAAAGTAGGATTAGATGAATATATCTATAAACGTATACAATTCAAACATATTCCGTACACGAACTCCTTACGAATTTAAAAATTATTTTGTTTAGTATTATAAAGTTCAAGAAGAAACACAAATATTCTGTTTTTTTTTTCTTTTACTTATTTAGAGAAAATAGGCTTGGAAATTATCGGGTGGAAAAGAAATGTTATATTTAAATATAGAATCAAAGTGGTGTAAATGAAAATAGGTATAAAAAGGCATGTGTGGTGGAAACGTATCCTTCGAGGCAACTTCTCCATTATTGATCATATTGTGGCTTTCTATGTGTGTTCGATCAAACTGTCTTAAATATTTATGATGCAAATGTTTTGTTCCTTTGTTTGTTTTGGCTGTAAAGAGGGAAATGGATCCACCGCAGACACATGACAGCAACATGCATGGGAACTCTTCCACAGAAAAATTATTAGTTTTTGTCTGAATGTTCACATTTTTTGGGTGTTACTTATGAATTAGATATAATGTAAACATCTAACTCACCCTCAAACCTTGTAAAAAAAATTCCATTAACATGTAGCACATGTATTAAGTAATTTATATGTTCTGGTCAAAAAGAATGAGTAATTTATTTGTGTACCGAGAGAAGCATATGTGGGATGTAACCACTCTTGTTTATTTTCTCAGTTTATTTCGAGGAAGTGAAATATGTTAAGACACAAAGAGAGCACATTAGGCCATTTACAATAGATAATTATGTGACAACCCTCAAAATCCAAAATAATTATCAATCCAAAAGCGTAGTATTTGAACGAAAAAAATTTGTATGGAATTGCAAAAGAACTAATGGTAAACAATTTTCAGAGGAAGCTCTTGTGGGCCTATTTTGTTGACTTGAGAAAGAAATTAAAACCGGAACACAAACCAAACGTTTGGAAAGAATTAGCCCATGGGCCTTCTTCTCTCATCCCCTGAAAAAGAAACAAACCATCAACAAAACAGCATATATATTTGGCATCTGAGAAAGTACACGAAAACAGTCATTTCGTACTCAACATATCATAATGTTTAATTTATACACCTTGCAAAAAGATACATGCATTTTCGAAAAAGTCAAATAACATAAATTTTATTTACTTTTTTAGCGAAATTATATACTAGCCGCCACATCAACTTTCACTTCATCTAATTTTACTGACGTGATACTACGTCAGCTAATTTTGTTGAAGAAAATATCACATGTACAATAATTTTTTAATAAAACAAAATAGTCAGTTTATAAAAATATTTTTTTTAAAAATGTAAAAGTTTATAAATTTTTATTATATAGTAAAATTAACAAAAAATAATTTAAAAATAAAATTTTCATCTTATATAAAAGATATATTCGTTATAATGTTTTGATCAAATCATAATACCATCTTTATAAGAGTTGTATAAGTGTTGTAATGATTCAAATTCAAAAATAGTGTTGCAGTCGTATTACTCTTGATTAATCTTGGTTATGTTGTTTTCCTTTAAAAAAATTTAGATTAACATATCTAAATTCTTAATCTCTTGAAAAAAATTATTGTCATGATTACACAACCGATCTAAAAAATTTCTATATAAGCACATAAACAAGATTAACATAAGAGTAATTGATTGATCGAAACATTATAACAAATATATCTCGTATACAAGATTAAAATTTATTATCTAATTAATTTTTGTTAATTATACTAAATAATAAAAAAATATAAACATTTAAATTTGTAAACAATATTTTTATAAAACGACAATTTTTTTAAAAAAAGTTTATTGTACGTGTGACATCCTTATCAGCAAAATTAACTAATGTAGCATCCATATAAGCAAAATTAGATGATGTGGCGATTGGTGTATGTTTTTCCCAACAAAATAAACAAAATGTATGTTTTTTTTTGAAAATACATGTATATGTTTTTGCACGGTCATATAAATCGGATATAAATTGAACATATAACTATTTTTCAAAAAGGTACAAATGAGATTTGTAAATGCAAGTGTAAGCATCGAACTCTGCTTTGGCAAATAATATTGGATAAAATGTAAATATATTATATTATGATTACTTTTTTCATGAACCAAATTCTACTTTAAATAGACAAAATGATATGCCATGTAATATGAACAAAACTTAGGTTCACCTATTATTCTAGTATCAATCAAAGTGCCACGTAGATAATTAATTTAAAAATATATTATATTTATTTAAAATAACTAAAAAAAGAATAATACTAATTTTAACAACGATAACGACGCCAACTAAATCGTAAACCCAAAATTTTAAATTCTCAACCCTAAACCGTAAATCTTAAACCCAAACCCTATACCCTATACCCTAAACCCAAATCCTGAACCCTAAATCCAAACCGTATACACTAAATCCAAATCTTAGACCATAAACCCAAACCGTAAACCTTAAATCCAAACCCTATACCCTAAATCTAGACCCTAAACCTAATCCGTACACTCTTAACCCAAATCTTAAACTTAAAAGTTAAAACCCAAACTAGAAACCATAAACCCAAACTCTAAACCTATACGCTATAAGGTTTGGATTTAGGGTCTAGGATTTAGGTTTATGGTATATGGTTTGGGTTTAGGGTTTATAGTTTAGGTTTAGGGTATACAGTTTGGGATTAGGGTATACAATTTGAATTTAGGGTTTAAGATTTGGGTTTAGGGTTTAGGATTTGAGTTTAGAATTTAAGGTTTAGAATTTTAGATTTAAAGTTATAGTTTAGCTAGCGGTGTCATCGTCATTAAAATTGCCATTATTCTTTTTTTAGTTATTATTAAATAAATTTAATATTTTTTGAATTAATTATCTATGTGGAAATTTGATTGGTCTTGAAAGATAGGTGAATTTACGTTTTGTTCATGTAATATGGTCGATAATGTTTCCACAACTTTGAAAACCGTGATAACTCATTTGTCTTAGGTTCTAAAACGAATAACTAGATTTTGACCCGCGCTTGAAAGCGCGAGTTTGATTTTGTTTTGCTTTTCATAATTATGAAATTTAATGTTTGAATCATATAATCTTACATTCAAATCTTGTATAAAGCTTCTATAAGTGTCTTACATGTAACGTGTTTTGTAGTCGATGGTAGTATGTGAGGGAAATGAATATTTCGTTAATGTAACAGTTATAATAGGTTGTGCTTTGGTTTTGGTTCATGTAATGTATTTTGTTTGGGTAGAGTGGTTTAACAATCGGTTTTAATGGTTATGTATAAATAATAATGTATACAATTCGCATGGTTAGAGTAATAATCAGAAGTCTATAGGGTAAAAAAGGTTGTAATTATTGTTATAATATACATGGTAAGTCCAAAAAAATTTAAAAATAATAGGTCCAAACAATTTTCATAGGTAGATTTATTAAAACTTCTTCCTTTTTAATAGTATTGATGTTTTCCAACATTATTATTACTCTCAGTTGAGTAACGATTCTTCGGTAAAATTGGGATTAGAAGAGAAAAAGATGGCTTGTTGTTCTACCTATTATCCAAATGGGTCATAAAGTACTCACTAACATTCACATATTATTACGATGAAAACTCTATTGTTTAAAAAGTTCCAAAGAAAGAAAACAAAATTTTCGTACGAAACGAAAAGGAAATAACCTATCTTCTCAGGTCTCAGATACACCTGTACTTTGTATACACGCTTTTATAGAAAGACAGAGACAAAGATTGAGATGATTCTTGAAACAATACGTAAAGTAAATGAAAAAATTAAAATAAAAGTGAGCAAAGAAACTCCACTGTTGCTGGAAGATGAAAAGGAACCAAAGATTCAAAGATATTTTAGGACCAAAGTGCTGTCATGAATAAAGCTAATCATATGTCTTGTATGTTTCAGTAATCAATTGCATGTAGTCAATACTGAGACTAAAGGCTTTGATTTGTTTCACACTTGCTGACAAAATAATCAGCGACAGCCACTAGCGGAAGGATATAGCTATATGGTTTGTTCGTTTTCCAGGAGCAAGCGATCGACCAGCAAAATCGATCGTTTATTTTGTATATTAATCACTTGTTTGACGACAAAAAATGTTAAACGCTCAAACATTTGATGTCAATCGTCAGCAACTATGAAATGAAAAGCTTAACGTGTCTTTTGTTTTATCTTTTCTTCCAACTTTATTGGGTAATTTACATTTTGAAACGTTGTCTTTCCCTAAGAGTATCTTCAAAAGAAACTCTATAACTTCAAATACAGAGTTTTTTACTTTCCAAAAAGAAGTTTCAAAACTTCAAATTTGAAGTTTCATATTTTTATTTACATTTTGATCCTATAATTAATTGCACATCACATTTATGATTCTTAAGTTTTTTTTTCATTTATCGTTTTAATCCTTAAAATTTTCATATAGCATAAATATTTCAAATTTATTTTTATAAATTAATTTTTACATGAATTTAAATAATTTTTAAAAAATAAGATTAATCATAATTTAAAACTATAATTAGACCAAGAATATTATAGAAGAAACTTAATTAATTACTTTTTTAAGATACATGAAGAAATAATTGTTACACAAGTTTAAATATTACAACAACACTAATATTCTGGTAAATTTTTTCCGAAACCTCCAAAATCTTTAAAATATTGTCAAAACAAATTTTTGTAGCCGAAGATGGAGCATTACAAAAATAATTTTATTGAATAGTGTGGTATTTTGCTTGTAGTTTTATATTTAATTATTTATTCTATTTATAATTATATATATTTAGTGTAAGATTTTATTAATTAGTATTACTTTAATATTTTTATATATGTGCTAGTTATTTGTAAAAATATAGTGGATTTATATTAATTATAACAAATATAAAGGCTATAGTGTAAAATACAAATAATTTTGAAGTTAAATTTGAAGTTTTATTTTTAGAAAAAATATATTTTGAAACTTTAAATTTAGAGCTTTGCAAACACTAAAATATAGAGTTTTTTTAGAGATGCTCTAAGTATAACATTAGCTGCTCCGTAGTTGTTTTATTTGTGTTCTTAGCCTCGGGTTCGAGTAGACTGCAACGTGGAACGGTGGAAGTCTTACTAGGTGTAAATATTTTGGTATTACCAAAGATTAGTCTTTGATCTAGAGAACATCAGATATATACGTCTTCATGAATGACAACAAAGAAAAAAGAAGTTAAAGGTGACTCTATCTTTCTTTAATGTGTCTTTTAGTCTTCCACTACATTACGATCTGCGTGCTCGATTCCACAAAGAGAGAGGAAAGAAAGCTGAAAGATTGATTGATTTTTTTTTCTAAAGCTATATATTAAAGGAAATGTTATGTGCGATCGTAGGTTTCTTGGCTAGTAAGCTTATGGCAAGGAAACTCACAACATCATTTAAAAAAAAGTTTGTTTGTATTGTATGTTGACCACTCATTTCGTAAGATTTTATCGTACGTAAGATTGTTTCTTGGTCTATCTATCGGAGAGGGCATGATAGGTTTGGGCTTACGTTGTAATACATAAAATAGTTTCCAGTTGTAGTTGTTGACCAATCTTTTTTTTAGAAATTTGTTGTTGACCAATCATTAAGAGCACCCACAACCATAAATCTTTAACAGAAAATCTTTAACAACACTTTTTAGAATATTTTATTATTTTTTCTTTTTTTTACCAAATTTTTTTTTAAAAAAGATTAGCCAATCGCAGGCTTCTACGCGGTAGTAGAGCCCGCGCACAGTGAAGAGATTATCAGAAATGAGGTCCGTAAATGAGGACTGGAAGAATCAATTATGGCACAATCCTTAATAAAATGGGAGATCCGTTAAATATCTTAATATTATTTTGCTAAGGATTTTGGCATAAAATCCGCTGTTGCCGTTGGTCTAAAAGCCATTATATATTTGTAGATTTTGATGTGCTCTATTACGTTATACAAGTTTAATTTTTGATTAAACGAGATAGGTGTCGAAGCCGAAACCCTACTAATCATGCTCATGTGGATCAGTCTACAGATGATATGCGAACACGGTTTTTTACGTTGAAATTAGAGATCAAGCAAACTAGCCAAACATGGATTTGGCAGTTTTTAATGGAGGGGAATAGATCCCTATCTTAGACTAATAACGCGATTCTTCATTCCGAGGAAACCACTAAACCATCGAGTTTTCTTCAAAATTTTAAAATGCATTTTTAGTAGATATCACAACTAACGATAACGACGCTAATGTTATACATGTTTATATCAAAAGTGTGCATTTGAAGTGAAAATGTACGTGAACAAAGTTAATGCAGATCCGACGGTACAAACATCTATTCTATTAATTTAGAATCCTATTTTTTATCTACTTATAAATATTATTATTTAAATTTTGGACTTATTCATATTTCACTAGAAATACATATCTATACATTTAAAATAAGATCTTTTTGGATTTCTTTTAATTTACTTTCAATATTATAAATGTGACACTCCTGTTTTTATGGTTAACAACATTAATTTCATCCTAACTATACATTCTTAAAAGTTTCACCATTTCTTTTAATTTGACTATAGACATTATCTTTGTATTTAATTGTTTCTTATTTATTCTAGCATTTAAAAAAAATTCAAAGCCTAATAGAGTTGTTGTATTTTGTTGTGGTGCGTTAGACATATACAACAACATTGCTTCGATTTTGACTATTAATATGAATTTATGATTGATAAATTATAGTTATACAACAATATGATTTTATAATATAATTAACCTTTAATATTTTCATAGCTATAGTGCTATATAAATATATAGTTCCTATATTATATGATTTTATTTATACATATTTTACTCAGATGTCGGCTAACATATTATATCACCATTTCAAAAATGGTTAATTATATTATAAAAATATACTTTTATAGTATAAGTAGATTAATTTTTAAAATATATTGTATACAAAAAAATTAATAAAAATTAAAATATAAAAAATAGATCAGTATATATTTAAGAAATCTAAACAATAAAATTATAGAGTTATACAATATATAAAAATTTAAGTGATATATTTAAAACGTTTAAAATAATAATAAATTTATACATTTATAAATAAAAAAGTATATCCGCACGGACGTATGAGTTCAAATTCTAGTGTAGCATTACAATATTGTTTAAGTGTACGTATGTATGGTACACAACATATAGTAGCACAAACCAGTAGATTACATGCCTTCATCGTCTTAAGCTATGTTGTAACATCCATTTCAATGTTTTAATCTCACAAGTATTTCAAAAAAAAAATTAACAAAAAGGTCTCATTTGATTTTAATTTTTGCGATCTTATATTTTATATCTGTCTGTCTAATTAACAGACTAATAAAACTATTGCAAATTAAAGCTATATATGTGTTTTGCCTTTTTGAACAGGAAAAAATTTCATGACTTTCATATCCTAATTTATCTTCATCAGCAACCTCTCTAGTAGAATCTAAATTAAAATTTGTATAATTTGTCAGCATTCCATATTTAAAATTAACCTCAACAAGATGTATTTGGATATCATATCTCAGTATAAATATGGATTACCAATAGACAATGTTACCACAAATTCCTATAGCATTACTTTTTTTTGTCATATCCTACAGCATTACTTATTCTCATCAATTTCTCATTATGCTCAAGAGACCATAAATAAAAATCCAAGTGAAAAAGAATCGTTTAATAAAATTTTAAATATTGAATTTTAATACTGTTCTCCATGGGTCTACATACTTAACTGTTACAGATAAGCTTCTCCTTGGTCTTTGCCAGTTATAATCAAATTTAGAAAGTTTCACAAAAGAAATCATCATCAATCCACAAAGACATCATCTTTTTGCTTTGTCCAAAAGATAATCACATGTAACTGATGTCAGCATACATAAAATATATGTTAACCTATAAGTGTGTGTGTTGGTTTGTAGTTGGAAATTTGGAAATTTTTGTAATATGAAGCAGAACATACACCACCTTACTCTGTCCCCATCACAAACATGACTCATGATTTGACCAACACCACTTATTTTTTTTTTCCATCGAAATGTTTTTTAAAATTAAAAACGGGCCAAGCCCAGTACAAGAAAATAAGATACAAAAGCCCAGATACATCAAACGGGTAACACACATTTCTCAATTGGGCCAAAACTTCCGGGCCCAACTTGAGGAAAACCCTAGACACTAAACGCGAAAGACAACGGCCGCCTCACATATCAGCCTTACTGATACTTGGCCACGTGTTGCCATCCTCGCCGTCGAGGGGTACACGTGTTGCGAAGACTCCGAGTCACCACCGTTTCTCTTTACCGCCGGCGATCCAAACAACCGATCGTCCGACCACGCCGGACCTCAAAAGCTCCGCCCATCTTCTACTCAAACCATCTTGGGTCTCTAAAACTGGAGAGAGTCAATCGCCGAGGCGAGATCTCATCCACCACCGATAACCGCCGACCTCCAATAAAATAACACATGCATCGACACCCTTTCCGCCTGAGAACTTCTCCCTCCTCCGACGAACCCACAAAACACCCGAACCATGAACAAACCCGAAATAAAACAAAACCCTAAGAGACTAGGGACCTAAAGCCGGCGACGCAAAGCTTTGGAAGCCTTCACCCCCCGGAAACCAGAGCCGATGACGGCGGAACTGAAGGAGCTTCCCCGCCACGGAGACAAAAGGCCGGCGGCGACGGATCTGAGATAGCCTCCATCTCCCGGAATTATTACTCGATCTACTAAAAGGAAAGCAAGAACCTTATCATTTTTCTAAAAGAAAAAAGGTTCCGGCGGCGGCACGGACGCTCACGCGCCGGCCGACCGGCCGACCGACCAACACCACTTATATATATTCTTCAATAATACTAATGTTTTTAGTTTTTAAAATTACTGCATCCTCTTGGAGTCTTGGTAAACTAAAAAAATGCTCCGAGTACAAAACACATAATTCATATATGAACGTCGGTGCATGGGGGTAAAAATGCTCTATTCAATGGGGATTATATCGTCTCTGAAGCAAGAGAAAGGGCTTTGACTTTTCATATCACTAATCACCTGCTTTAACTCAGATGTTTCCCCTTTGAGCTGAACATTCTCTTGAAGAACCTTTTCGTGAGACTCAGAGAGATTGTTAAGCTTATCAAGCAACTGATAGTTCTCGACCCTGAACCACATCACCTGAGACCAAAGCTCGTCAAGGTGTCGCTGCTTCCTCATACGCGATCTCCTTGCTGATTCTCTGTTTGATATCATCCTTCTCTGCTTCCGCTCGTTGATTATGTTTTTGTCCGTCTGCTGCTCTTCTGCTTCATCTGATGTCGAGTTGCTGCTTAGGCTCATGGATTGTGGATTGTTAGTAGCACTTTGAATTCCGTAGAAGGGATTCAGGTTTAGACCGTTGATCGGATATGGCGGGGATATGGGGAAATGGGAAGGATATGGAGATGGGTTCGAGGAGTTTATGTAGTTATGGAGGCTGAAAACGTCTGCTTGCGGCTGCATTTTGGAGTTAACTTGGGAAACAAGTCAGGGTTTTTTTTTCGAGGAGAAAGGTAGGTGAAATAAAAAAAAGCTTTGGGAATTTTGATCGAGTTATTCGGGTTATGAAGAGAGCAGATGGTTTTATAGAGTAAATGAGAGCAGAGGCGTGGGCGTGGAGCCCATTTTCAGCAATTGGGTGAAGCAATAACAAAGTTTCCAACATAAGAATTTAGTAAATATGCACCTAGCTCATGTCACATTAATTTATCTATATATATATGTATTTACATCTTAAACCATAACTGACTTGATTTAAGGTAAAACATATCAAACAAGGTTAAATTTTCAGTCAATTGATAAAAAAATTTACAAACTCGGACAGGGTTGTAAAATTAGTTCAATGAATCTGGTTTCTAAGATATTAAATAATATTGTAATAATATGATGTCTAGAAAGATTATGAATGTTATTGACCAAATATTTTTTTCTCTTTATCCAGTCGAGAAAAATCTCCACACCGTCGTCGCACGGGAAGACGGCCATGGGTGTTAAAAAAAGAACATAAAGCTAACGATAATACCTTTGACAACAGATAGCATGCTAACGATAATGACGCTAGTTATTTTAGAGAAAATCGTGTGTGTGTGTAATAGTTAACTTTTAGTGAGCCAAAGCAGAGTAGTTGGTTTCTATAAGAACAAGATTGGATACAAAGAACTTAATTTTAGTGTGCCAAGACTGTAGTTATTCGACCACATTACATAAAGCAAAGGTATCCGAGGCATCTCAGCCGCAATCTTTGGTCTATCATGGATATATTTATGTGTATGATTTAGTATCATCGATCATCTCCATAAATTTTATAGACAGATATAAACAGGTGCATGGAGAAGTGGATAATCAAAATAATTAAAAGGGAATGATTTTTCTTATACATCAGAGAGAAGAAGATGTTTGCATTATCTTTATCATTTAACATTACGTCTCAAAGCATCCACAGTGTTCAGGGACTGTCTAAAGACTTTCAACCAATTAAAGTTTGTTTTCTTAATTTTTTTAATTTTCTTTTTTTTTTCTTCAAAACTCAGCATCGTCTCTCTATAAAGTTACGTATCTCACATCTTTCTTCTAAATCTGTCATCTCTTTTACTTAATCCTTGTTTTTTTTTTTTTTTTTTTTTTTTTTTTTTTTTTTTGAACACAACTAATTCATTCATTCAAGTTAAGTCTCGGCCATAAAAGCCTCTGCAACCACCAAACATTGTTTTGCTAAGTTGTCAGCCACCGCATTAACATCACGGCTTATCCAATAAAAAGAAACAGAGTTAAAACTAGAGGATAGGAGGATGATGTCTGAGACAATTCCATAAACTTCCAATGGTATCTTCTCTTCATTTATGGCATTTATCAGCTGAGATGAGTCAGATTCAAAGCAGACAGAGTCCAAACCCAATTCAAGGCATTTCGCCATAGCTTCTCTCATTGCAATGCTCTCCGCAACCAGAGGCGAGTGGACATTCAGCTCAAAGGCAGAAAAACTAAGGGGCACATTTCCATCGATGATGTTCCACCCAAGACCCGCAATACTTCCAGAAGCTTTCCAAGCCGCATCAGTCCTGCATTTTATTCTCTCTTCTCTTGTTCTTGCTGGAACTAGGTTCCTTTTTGGTAGTTGTGTCTTCTCTTGTCCATTCTGCCATTCTCTCGCCCCTGCAATCGCTTTTGTGAGGATGTCCTCCGGCTTCGAGGTTCTGTTGTTGAAACAGAGGTTGTTGCGGGCTATCCAAAGCGACCAGAGTATCCAGGGGGGGAGGTTTCCCGTAGCTAGACCTGTCGGGGGTAAGCACGTTAGGTTCTTTAGGTGTTCCCAGCATTCCATTAAATCTATAATTCCGCTACTGTCAAAGCCAAGGTTGAAGGGAGCAGCGAGCCACACATCCTTCGCAAACTGACAGTGGAACAGAAGATGAGTTATAGATTCAGGTTCTCCACATCTCTTGCATCTTGGGTCGACGTTAATATGTCGCTCGATCAGTCTAGTTCCCACAGGGAGGGCTCTACGCAGAGCTTTCCATACAAACATTTTGATTTTGGGTGCAGTGTTCAGACCCCAAACGCATTTGTTCCAGTTGAAGTCAACTATGTTTTGGTTGTTTTGGTCATCTTCATCAACCTGGGACAGGCTTGCAACTGCATATCCAGTTTTTGTCGAGTACTCTCCTGACTTAGTACCTAGCCAAACCATTTTGTCTTTCGCTCCCTTTTTGCTTGGTTTTAAACTCAGAATTTGCTGCTCATAGGCAGGACAGATACGTCTAATTTCCTGCAAATTCCATTCCGTAGTTCCGGTAACCAGCAGGTCAGCAACTGTACTTTGTGTGTACCTCTCTGGTGGGGGGCCAATGGGTCTTTCCGGTTTTACGAAACTGAGCCATGGGTCACTCCATATCTTGATGTCTTGGCCATCTCCGATCACCCAACCTAGATTCTGTAGAAGCAGGTTTCGTCCTATCAATATTCCTCTCCATCCATGGGAGATCGCATCCGTTTCAGGGCAGAGTAAGAAGTCCTCCGCTGCACAGTATTTTCCAAATAAAGTGCGTCCCAAAAGTCCTTCAGGGTGTTGAGTTAGGCGCCAACTCAATTTAGCCAAAAGAGCATCGTTGAAACTTTCAAAGTCTCGGAATCCAAGTCCACCTCTAACCTTTGGCTGAGCAAGCTTATCCCATGCAATCCACGCCATTTTCCTCTCGCCTTCTCTCTTGTCCCACCAAAAACGAGTAACCGTAGACTGTATCCTCTTGCATAGCGAAATGGGGAGTTTAAAGCAAGTCATAGAGTGGGACGGTACAGCGCTGAGAACACTTTGCAGCATGACCATCTTTCCCGCAGTAGAGAGAAATTTTGTTGACCAGCCACTTGCTATTTGCTTGATTCGATCCACTATTGATGCAAAGAGGTCCTTCTTCTTCCTACCGAATTGCTCCGGTAGTCCCAAATATTTTCCAGTACCGCCCTCTTTTTGAATTTGGAGGTCATCCTTGACTGCTTGCTTCAAATCCGAAGGAGTATGCTTCGAGAAGGTGATGGCTGCCTTCTCGGGGTTGATAGTCTGTCCTGAGGCCTCCTCGTATCGTTGTAATATGTCTCGTAAGGCAGCTCGGCAGGTCGAATTAGTGCTCAAAAAGAACATTGTATCATCCGCAAAGAGGAGATGATTTATTCGGGGACACCCCCTTGCAATTCGAACGCCTTGTAGTCTTTCTTCTTCTTGTGCTCTGTTACAAAGTCCCGAGAGCACTTCACTACATAAGATGAATATGTATGGTGAGAGTGGGTCTCCTTGACGGATACCTCTACTCGGTGATACCTTTCCTCTAGGCGAGCCGTTGATGAGAAAAGAATATGTAACAGTGGATATACATTGCATGATCAAGTTTATCCACACTTGATGGAATCCTAGTCGCTGTAAGACCAGTTCAATAAACTCCCACTCCAACCGGTCGTATGCCTTGCTCATGTCAGTTTTAACTGCCATTGAACAATGCTTTTCCGCCTTAGATGTTTTGAGGTAGTGGAGAACTTCATGAGTGATTAGAACATTGTCCGAGATCGCCCTTCCCGGTACAAAAGCCGACTGGTTTTCTGAGATCAGTGATGAGAGCAGGGGCTGGAGTCTCTTTGTTATAATCTTGGAGATTATCTTGTAATACACATTACATAAGGCAATAGGACGGTAGTCAGCAACCGTTTGCGGGTTCTTGTTCTTCGGGATCAGTAGGACGTGGGTGTCATTGATGTGCTCAGGAAGAACTCCAGTGGAGAAGAATCCCTGTACTTCCTTAACTATATCCTCGCCAATATTCTCCCAGTTGCTGTGGAAAAAACTCGCTGAAAAACCGTCCGGACCCGGAGCCTTGTCCGCATGAATGGAGAATGCAGCGTTGCGGATTTCGTGTGGGGAGGGTAGTCTGATGAGATCGTTGTTCTGCTCCTCGGTTATGATTGGTCTGAGTGCGAGGCGGACAGTCTCCTCCCTGTCTCCATCCTGGCTGGTGAACATTTTGTTGAAATATCTAACGATAACCATCGCAATGTCTTCCTCTTTGTGAACCACGGTTCCTTCTTCATTTTCAAGGACAGTAAAGGTGTTGGCGCGTCTCCTCTTTTTGGATGTGGCATGGAAGAAACCCGTGTTCCGATCACCTAATCTCAGCCATAGCAAACGGCTTCTTTGCTTCCAGTATGCCTCTTCGTCCTCATACGCCTTGTTAAGTTCAGCAGAGATTCTCCGTATCAAGCCCGTGTCGTTTTGATCACTTGACAACGCTTCATCAAGTTCGATTCTTTTTCCTTCAATGATAAGTTTGCTGTTGCGAGCTTGTTCTTTGTTCCATTCTGATATTGCTCTTCTCACGTGTGCTATTCTGTCGGAGACAGGTGCATTGCGGTCACCTTGCCAGGCTTCTCGGACTAGTTCCTTCACTTCAGCATTGTCCTTTAGACGTCTATCGTAGCGGAAGAGCCCTTTCCGTTTCTTCCTATTTGGTTCAAAATATGAGATGAGCGGCTTGTGGTCCGATGAAAGATCAAAGCTTAAATATTGACTCCTTGCTGATGGATAATTTTCCGCCCAAGCTGTGTTAGCTGCGGCTCTATCCAGGCGACATCGCACAAGATGAGTGCCTCGTTGTCCTCTCCATGAAAGGGGATCACCGGAGTGTCTAAGGTCAAAGAGGTCTCCTTCGGAATAGAAAGTACGAAGGTCGCTAAAAGAACCTTCAGGCCTGTCTGGACCCCCAGTTTTCTCGTCAGCGCTCAAAATATCGTTGAAATCCCCGGTAATAAACCAGGGCGCGTCTCTCGAGTTAGAAATATCGACCAGGTTATTCCACATCTCTCTACGTTGGATTCTGTCTGTATCTCCATAGATAAAGGAAGAATAGAAAATTTTTCCTTCAAAGGTAATACTGGTGTCAATACAGTTTGCTGAAGCAGAAAGTACAGAAAGATTTATTTCCTTCTTCCACAGTAATGCCAGGCCTCCTGCTCCATGTCCTATGGGAGGTACTAAGACATGTTCTTCATAGTCCAGTTGTTCCAGCTTCTTCAAAACGAACTCGTTTGGGTTTTTAGTTTCTGATAAGAACAGTATATCCGGGAAGATCTGTTTTTTGATTTCCCGTAACCGTCGAACTGTCTCGGGATTCCCCAGCCCTTGACAGTTCCAGCTTGCAATGGCTAAGGAACCCGATCGGATGGATTGTGAAAATCCATCTTCTTCTTTCTCTTGATCGCTGGTATCAGATTACAGATTGGTTGTGAGTCCGATGAGTGTCCGCCACTTGCTGCTTTTGTGTCCTTTGAGCTTGCTGGCTTGCGTCGATTGGAGGTAGCAACTCGAGCAGAGGTTCCAGTCTCAGGGTTGAGTTTTCTTCTGGCCAAGGGAGGCTTGGTTTGTTGGGTCTTTCGCTTGCGCGAGCTGGCTCCAAAACCCACCAAGGGGCTCCCAGCTGTTTGCTTCCTACCTGGAGGTCGGCCTGGCTTTCGTTTGGTTGTACTAGGACTCCGTTCTTGGTCAGGTACTGGTTGTGGTGGGCCTAGTCGGAGTGTTGCCGGAATTCGTTCAGCGCTGAGTGATTCCCTTACTGATGGAGCATCAATAGCTTGGGTGGCTATCGTGGCAAGTGCCAGTTGAGCTGCGGACTCTTGTAGTTGTCCCTGTTCCTCTGCTTGCTTAAGTCTTTCTTTTCTAGCAGCACTCTCAGTCGGATCTGCACAACTTGTATATTGCTTCATCACATCTCGGATTTCGCCCAGAGCTACATCCAGTGCTTCCTGAGGGATAGGTGTTTGTAAGTTCTGTAGGGGAACCCCCCTAGCAGAAGGGCTCTGGTGTGTTCTAGGTGAGCCAACTTCTTCTTGTCTGATAGAAAGGCCCTCTCTCTGGATTTCTCTGTAGGTGGGTCTATGCTGTGATGTTTCTGAGAAGTGTTGCTCATTAGCATCTGGGACTCTGTTCTCTCCCCTAGCATAATAAGATCCAGGTCTGCGATCATACCCATGTCTTCTTGGGTCGTGTTTTGTAGCTCTATGGGAGACATTCTTTTCCTTCCAGACTCTGTGCTCTCTGTTTCGGTCCTGAGACAGTCGGTTGAAAGCAGAAGGCCGGTCATAGTGTCGAGAAGAGTCCGATGTTCGTGATCGGTAGTGAGAGGTAAACTCTTCCTTGCTTCTTGAAGCTGTGAACCGGAAAGGTTCAGCTTGCCTTTTTGTTGTTGTTTCAGGAACTCTCCTGTTAGTTGTTTCCTCAAATAGGCTGTTCTGTTCTTTTTCTTTAGCTTTCTTCTCTGCCCTTGCATCCAGACAGTCTTTAATCTCATGGTCCAGTCGGAAACATTTTGAGCAGTGTTTCTCTAACTTCTCATATATCAGCGTGGCGGTTACTTCTTCTCCAGTTGAATACTCGATGACAGAGGATGTTATGAGGGGTAGTCGGCCGTTTATCTGAACTCTCATACGTACCGAGGTGGGAGTAATCTCGGAGGTTTCAAAGATTCCGATATCCTTACCAATGCTTTTGATTGTACCTTCTTCCCAGAGATGTAAAGGTATACCTTGAACTTTAATCCAAAAAGGTATCAGCGACGGAAAGGAAGGTGAGATAGTAGGCTCCCATCGTTGGAGTATGACCATCCATCTAGCATAGTGGTATGGTCTTTTCTCAAGAACAGCAAGTAGGTCTGATTCCAGTTCAAACTGGAACTGAAACATGCCTTGTCCGAGGTCTGCTCCTATAGGTCTAACTTCAGTGTTCCAGTGTTCAGTGAAAAATGGGATTAGAGACCAGACCTTTTGCACTGAAGGGTTCGTGACTTTCCCAATCAAAGTGAGGGAGTGCTTAGCTATCAGGTTCGTGGTGTCCGGGGCTTGAATCCTGACTCTGGCCTTTCGTGGTGGTTCATGGCTATCCAAAGCTACAGCCTTTCCTTTTTCGGCTGTTGAGAGACGTCTTGCCATTGTTCTGCTTCGGTCCTTTTGGAGATTCAGAGGTTTGTTCTAGATTTTGGGTGTCTCCTTGCTCAGTACACACTGAGAGATTGTAGAAAGGTTGGATCCGTTTAGAAAAGCTTGTCTAGGGAAACCTCCCTTAAAGATTATAAGCTCCTGGTCTCAACCCCTTCCATCTTGGGCCAGCGCGTTTAAGTGCTTCGTCATATCAAGACTGCTTGCCATTGAAGGGAAACCAGAGGAAGTCGGAGCTATCGCCGGCGGTCCCTCCGACCCGGGTCGGGGGAAGAACCCGGTGGTTAAAGAGCTGTTTCGGTTAGTGGCTGGTGGGTAAAGCGTTAAACAGGAAAGAATTTGAAACAACCTCGAAATTTTTCTGCAAGAGTTGCCTAGAACGGTAAAGTCTGGAGGGTAATTGCAGGTGGTAAGAAAAGTTTACTGGATAAAGACTCTTCTTGACTTACGTGCCTGGGAGAAAAGTTTGGTTGTGGTCAAGAGTGCTGGTTTCACAAGTTGTTTTACTTAATCCTTGTTACTAATTGTTTATTAGACTAGAGATTCTCACTAATGATGCTTATATATATATAAATAAGATAACGGGATATCAGAGCATCTGAGTGGTGCTGAACTGCTGTTATGGGGGAGTCATTCGTCTTTCTTAGAAGTTATTCATCGTTCAAACCCAACTGTGTTTTGCGTCAATAAAGGAATTAGGAATCTATCTTTTCTAGGCATTGAGAAAATTTAATCAAATACTATTCAACTTGTCATTAAAACCTTTAGTACCGTATCCATGTTTTAGGTCTTTGGGCATCCTTATCGGTTAGTATCCTGTTTTAGGTATCTAATAAATAAATAAATTATTTATAGTTTAAGCAAATTAGTTACATAATAAAGATAATAGCAATGATCCAATAAACAAATACCAGGTGGCAAAGAAGCATCAAGAAGAGTTTTTAAAGTTGCTTAGCTAACACTACAAAAAAAGTCTACATTGATAGCACATTATTATAGCACGTTTTACTGAACTGCTATCGTAGATGATTTAGAAATTTCCGTATTATATAATAGCATTAGATAAACGCTATGATAGAGAAAAACCTAAAATCTATACTATACTAAAAGCTCTATATACTCCACTCTAAAGCTGTCCACGTCATTTATTAAATTCAACCAATCAGAGAGTATTGTTTGGTCACGTCACCATCAAGCTTCTCAAAAAGCTTCGAGCCTATTTCCATTGATCTTCTCATCTTTTTTTCTCTTGCAAAAACGTTTCTTGAAAGGACTGTCTTCTTATCTCTCAAACCTTCCTCTATCACTCATAATTATATATTGATTCAACTTATAAAGTCACTAATAATAGATTGATTTGTCTGTTTGAGTCGATTTCATCATCTCTCCTTCAGTTCTAAATACAATTTTCCAGTTTAAAATTCACACAACCGACGAATAGTATAGTTCATCAACCGCAGGCCATGTTCGAAAACGCGGCAACTCGGCCGAGTACACGGCCTTGCAACGCTCGGCAGTACAGAACCGCCGCGATTTCATCAAAATCGGACAAAAAATCGGATTCATCAAAAAAGTCCAGGCTTTTGAATTTTAAACGCTTGGAATTTGATGTTACGTCGCAAATCTACAGTTTTTATGCAAAAATTGATAAGAAAACTGCAAGAAAATGATGTTTTATGTTAAAAAAGTTCGAGGCGGCCATGAAAATTTCGCAGTAGAAGTGAAAACCCTAAAAGGAAGAAGACGATTTAATTACAAATTTGCCATTAATGAAAAAAAAAATTCTAAAACAAAAAAGAAGGACCTGCGTTTTGAACCCATGACATCCTCCGTCATAAAACTGTCTTTTGCCACTGGACCACGTTGTCTTTACAAAGAATCGTAGAAAATTATTTAATAGGTTATAGTTTTACGTAAATTAAAAAAAGAAAAAGATAACAAATGAATTGAAAAAATAAAAAGTGGAACCATACATACAAAATAAATATTATGGCCAAAACACAAAAAAAAGAAAAGATGAACCAAATTTTTTTTTTTTGAAACTAAGATGAACCAAAAGTTAAAAACAGAAACATTTAAAATTGGTTCAAATAAAGAATTTAGGCGACAATTAATGACAGAACAAAATAATAAAACTACAATAAATATACTCCAAAAGTTAACACCAACAATTAACACAAAAATCATATAATCACATATTAATCATTGTTGTATCAATCATTCCCAAAAAATAATTACATACTATAACAACAAAGTAACGTTAATATACAAGTGAAACATTAAACAACGACATGTATCCACAAAAAGCTGAATTATAAAACACATAAAACAATCAGTCGAAAAAGAGAGCTTGACAAATTCTTATGTGATACATGAGAAATCAATATGCTAAGAAACAATTAACCGGCTGGTTAGAAGCGTTAATCCAACAATATAAAAAAAAATGAAATCCTACTATCAATTACATTACATTAAAAAAACTATCAATTACAACACATTTAAAAATGAGAAATCAAAAAACTACTATACTTTTATAGTAGGAGCAAAATTCTACAAACAATAAGTTGTATCCGGTGGTTTAGAAGAATATGAACTTCAAAAATATAAATATCATATTTAAATACAATACATAACTGTACATGGACATTAACTTTAGAAGAAAATAAAATGTTACATTTATTGATTTCAAAAATGTATTTTCTCATATACATAAATATGTTATAGTATTCTTGCAACCAGAAACATATATTATTCAAATAAAAATAATACTCTTTGTTAAAATATATATATCTCCTCTTTATAAATAAGTGTATGTTCTTTATTCACCAAAAGATAAAAATTTAAAACGAAAAGGATAAACGAATATCTGACACATGAGAGAAAATGATTACAAATAATAATACATTGCAAACCAATATTACAACAAAGACACACACAAAATCTAATTTAATTTACCACCTACTACATATTTTAAAACCCATCGAAAATAGTGAATAAAAATTAGTATTCACCTGCAAAAGAGGGTGTGACTTCTTTTTGTTTCCATTAGTTAGCGCTAAATTTATATATAAATACACTTAAATCAAACATTAGTTACATGAAAATGGCTATATGTTACATATCAAATTTCTTTTTGTATTCGCTCCTCTATGACATAAAAGATAAGCTGATTTCAACACCATCCTCAGTGTGTTCATAAAATATAGACATATCATAAGACCAAAGCTAAGTGGTGCATATACCAAATTTTTTAAAATTTCTAAATTTATAGAAAACAAAAACGTAAAAAAAATAATAGAAAACTGCTAAAGATACTATTAAACATTAAAATTAAATTTAATACAAAGTAAAAATATTCACATATTAATAATAATTATGAATAATATATTTAAAATTTATAATCCGCGCGTAGCGCGGACAGAGGATCTAGTAGCACTTAATTAATGCTATTTTAAGAATTACGTGAGCGGGAAAAATAAAATCATCATTTCACCAATACTTAGCAGAAATTTAGATTTAAGCGCCAAAAATATTATTTAAGCGGCTTAATAAAACTACGAAAGACTTATAATAGCATTTTTATAATGCTAAGAAAAGCTATTTGAACCCCTAAACCTTAAACGTGGTTTTAAACCCTAAACACAACCCTTAAAACTATAATCTTTTTATATTATAACTTCAAATCTTAAAATTAAACTTAAAATTTAATCTTCTTGATCTAACTATAATTTCCTAACCACATATCCTTAATCTTTAATCAATCTCTATATCCTAAATCATAACTTCAAACATAAATTATACATTCTGTGTAAACATACAACTTTTTAAATGATGACCAAAATGATAATCTTGATATTAATCTAATATTTCCAAACTTAAATATTAATTCTTAAAATAAATATCAATTTATTATGTTAAAAAATAACTTTAAACTTAAATTCCAAAGTACAAAATATACATTTTGAAATAAGATATAAGTAAGAAAAATTATTTACAAAACAAATCATCAAAGATTGAAGGAAAGAAAAAGACAATTTATAAAGAGTATTTTCTTGCTACGATTTAGCTACGAAATTTTTTGTAGGTCTTTATAAAATAGCCACGAAATGCCACGATTTTTTTTGTACATGCTTAAAACCCTAAACCCTAAAATTCTTTTAAACCCTAAATATAAACCTTAAAACTCTATTATTTTTCATAATTTAACTTAAATTTTAAAATTAAATTCATAATTTAATTTCAAATCACAAGTTAAACCCCAAATACTATATTCCAACTCCTAAACTATAAACATAAACACTATACCCCAAATCATAAATCTAAACATAAAATCTTATATTTAAAAATTTAAAATATTAAACTTTACTTTTAGATCTTATCTTCAACCCAAATCCCCTTACTCAAAACTTTATATTCCATATACACTAAACTTTACTATACATACAATACTCTAAATATAAACTTCAAAACTAAAATTTGAAAAATTTAACTACAAATCTTAGACCTAATATTCAAATCTAATATTTTCATACTCTGATCCAAAATCTTAAATCATAGTCTTGATATTAATCAAATATTTTCAAACTTAAACATCAATTCTTAAAATAAATATAAACTTATTATGTTCAAAAAAGAAAACTCTAAACTTAAATTATAAACTCGAAAATACAAAATTTTATATAAGATATAACTAAGAAAATTTACTTAGAAAACAAATTATCAAATATTTAAGAACAAAACAAAAATAGAAATAGAAAAAGAAAGACAAAATTTCTGGCCAATCAGATTCAAATACATAGATCACACTCTTAACCATTGGATTAACTTAGATCTAAAAGTAGAGATTTATTCAATTTTTCTTTTTTTTTCTTCTCTCTCTCCCTCCCTCTCTCACGACAGATCTCATATCATCTCCTTCTCTGCTTTTTTTTTCCCCATTCTCTCTTCTCCACTCTAACCTCTCATTCTCATATCTCATATATCTCTTCTCTCTCATCTCTCTCAACGCCTCTCTCCCATCTCTCTCAACGCCTCTCTCGTCTCACCACCACCGCGTCTCCTTCTCGTCTCACCACCACCGCGTCTCCTCCTCGTCTCACCACCACCGCGTCTCCTTCTCGTCTCACCACCACCGCGTCTCCTCCTCGTCTCACCACCACTGTTTTCCCCTTGTCTCACCACCACCACGGTCGACGTCTCTCTCTCTCTCTCTCTCTCTCTCTCTCTCTCTCTCTCTCTCTTCGTATCTGTGTATCTCCTTCTCTCTGTTGCTCTATTACGAATCTGATTCTGTTTTGTTTTGTTTTTGGTAAAGATAGGTGGAGGAGCCAAGGTTCATGGCGGCCGGAGGAAGCAAGGTTCATGGCGGCTTGAGTATACAAGTCTCGTGGCGGCTGGAGGAATCAAAGTTCAGGGCTGCTGGAAGAGGGACAAGGATATGGAGGAGGCGGCAGGAGTTTTTTCTTTAGGTTTAGGTTTTTTAGGTCTGGTTAAGTGTCCTAAATTGTAGTGGTCTGATTTTATTTTTTAATTTCTGGTTTAGTTTTGTAAACCAGAATTAATCTGTAAACCAAATTTAATTTATTAATAAAATTTATTTTATTTTCAGTTACAAAATAATTTTCGATTTATTTTATAATTATTTAACTTTTAACTAATTAATCCTAATTAAATATTCAAAATAATTTTTAATTGTTATATTTCTAGTTATAGCATTATATCATTGTCATTATATGTACATCATAACACGAATCAAAAGCTATAGTTAAGTTAATAATATCATATAAGTATTGCTATCGTATCGGTATATTTCGTATCGTTCAGAAAACGCTATCATAGGAGGGGTACCTATGATGGCTGCCGCATACATAGCATTTATGAATTCGCTATCAAACATCTAATATAGCATATTTCTCGCGCTAACAATGTACATATTTCTTGTAGTGTAAGAAACGGATCTTGTTACCTCTCTTCATTTTCTAATTTCTTCATGTTATTTTAAAATAGTTAGATATTTCTATAGATATCCATGTTGGACCTGCTCTTAGATCATGTTTTTTTTTTGACAAAGCAAAGGATTAACCAAGCAAGAGGGTTAAGAGCAACTTGAATACATATCTTAGGTCATGATTATTTTCTAAAAATCGGAAAAGAAACAAACAAATAAAAACGAACGGAAACCTGAATCTTTCCTGAGAGATTCATGCTTCATCCAGTATGAATTGTTGAACATTTTTAAATAAAATTTTCAGAAAACACTCGAAAACTTTTTGTTTACATTAGAAGATGAAGCGGAATCAATCTATTTATTAATGTTGACAGGGGATGATGTTCTTTTTAATCGTTTTATCATGGTTCATATGAAATATATGATTTGTTTTTATATTCTTGGATAGTTATATAATTTTAGAATATGGTATCTATTTACAAATTAACATGCACATGTTTCTATACAAAAAAATATAATTAAATTTAGTGACTGTCAAAATAAAAGGGTAAACTAAGACAATTAGATAATGATACATGGTTGTGGTTGTAAACCAAGATTATTACTAATCACTTCATTCTTAGTTAAATATACGTGTTGTACTATCTACCCATATATGGTGGGTAAAGATAAAAGTTGATGTACGTTAACTTTGAAAACGCAATATACGCACCGTATGAAGATAACAACAAAATCAAATCACACTGCTATATATACATATATGTGATTAAGAAATGTTAACAATTCTTAATCATAATTGATTAACATTTCATTTCAAATCTCTCTCTCTCTCTCTCTCTCTCTCTCTCTCTCTCTCTCTCTCTCTCTCTCTCTCTCTCTCTCTCTCTCTCTCTCTCTCTCTCTCTCTCTCTCTCTCTCTCTCTCTCTCTCTCTCTCTCTCTCTCTCTCTCTCTCTCTCTCTCTCTCTCTCTCTCTCTCGAATGGATTAAATGGTCAAAATATCATGAGATAAGGAAAGACTCTTTTATTTCTTTATGACTTGAGTTTGCTCCCTCTTTTATGCCTTTTTACCCCTTTGGTTTTTCTTGCAATTTTGAAGTCAATGATTACAAATTAGATTTAGAAATATGATCAGACTTACCATTTATTAAAGGTGTATATAATAGTGTTTGTTTACACACATGTGCACAAGTCGGTATGGAACCTTGAACAGTTGAATACCTAGTAATGGGGATTTTTGTCTTAATGTACCTACTTTTCTTATATCTATCCACATACATGTGCATCACACATACAAGCTTGGACTCTACTTTATTCATTTTGCAAGAGTACTTCACTCCAAAAATTAATAAAAAAATGAAATACACGTATGCTTGTGAAGGGACTTTCTTACCTTTTTCTAGAGTTGTTCTATACGTGCTGGATGCAACAAATTTTGAAAATTAAATTTAATTCAAATAATTAGTCTGCATTAAAATATTAATATATACATGTCACGCTAGTAAAGAAACATACCGCTAATGCTGCTCTTACACTGTTAACCAAAAAAAAATGTTACACTAAATCTTACCTTGTTGTGGATTGCATTATCTGCATGCTATGGAAATTTCCTACTGATATTGGATTTTTATGCAACGATTCTTTTTTTGCCTCTATGTTATCTTTTTATTTCTGTTGGCAGGAAAAGCAATGATTAAACTGAAACGTTCTTGTGACAAAAAGAAAAGAAAAACTGAAACGTTCAAACTTTTTTTTATATATTTACATGAACAGTACACGGTATAATACCATATCTCCATACGCAAAAGGTAAGGGCATTTGGGAACATTAACGCAGCGACTAAGAACACACCCCTAAAATGACGGCTTTGGTTTTTGCACGGAAAGAGTACTTCGATTTAACTTGTCTTCCAATAACAAATGGAGCACTAAGTAATCAGCCAAAGGAATCTTTGAATACAAAACATTTAAATAATATTTTTCAATTTTTCTAGAACTTTTTAAAAATGATTTCGAGTATGATGGGGAAAATAAGAAATCATATTAGCACTGGTATGTAGATAAAATACTATTCATGATAGATTTTTGAGTCCAACTAAATGTTTGTGTTGGATAAGTGGTGAGCGTGGATATGCAGTTAGACCACAGAAATAAATATGTTGTTCACAATTTTTTTCTTTTAGGATTGTTAGTGACACATATGAGTAACATTGGGAGAACTATTGTTAAAGAGCAATAGTCTAATCTAGAGTCAACAGTTGTTTTGGATAATAAGGATATCCCATCCGTGAATTCTGATAATATTCACTGGTAATCATTTCTTTAAAGATATTTGTTATTGATAACTACTGAGAATTTCATTGTAGTGTGTTAAAACTTGTGGATCTATTGACGATGCATGCCAAGGTTTCAAAGTGTTTTTTTCAATTCCATGCGTTAATCTTAAAATATGACCATAGTCCATAAATGAAATTAAGTACAAATATATATACACTTTAAGAGCACATATACGTGTATAAGTTAGAACTCAACACTAAAGTAGGTGCTGAAAAATTAGTTAAACTAGATTCTCACTTTGGAAAGATTGCGAACTAATGAACTCAATTTTTCTTGTCTAATTATGGAATCATGCAATTACAATGGGTCCAAACAATCAACGGAATCATAAACATCAAGAGTATAATCAGATTCAGATACATTTGCTGATGTCAATTGTGTTTCGGTTGTCAAGTTGTCATAGTTTACTCGTGTTGAGTAACTAGTGGTTGGATTATTCTGACTGGTAGGACAAGTATACAAGCAAAAGATCTTTAATACTCCATTCGATATGTTATGCACTTTGATTTGATTAATAAAAACTAACAACCGTAAGTCTACGTTATTCGATTAAATATAAATAAACAAAAGCTAAAATTTGAAACTCATATATCCAATTCCCTTCAGATATACTGTATATGTTTGAGGTTGTAATACTGCTTCCATTTAATTGAGTATAAGTTTGAGGTTGTAATACTGCTTCCATTTTTCAAGTATCAGTTCCGTATGTATTAGTTGAGTTTGGGAATTATTTGTAAGAGTGAAAATATGACGTTTTATACCGCAAAAGTGTTATTTCATTTTATAGCATTTATAACGTTTTGATGGGAAGACCGATATTACAAAACATGTCAATGTTTTCTTTTGCAATGGGAGATTTTATTATGTAAGTATAATTTAATTGAGGGGATTATAAGCACGTCTGTTGCAAGTTCGGGAAAACTGTGCTCAATGGCATGATCTTTTATCTTCTATACTTAACGAAGTCTAAACCTGCCTATATATCAGTGCAAAGAATGTGTACACTAGAGGTGGCAGTCTCCTATTCGCCGCACAAAACCAAGTATGAATTAGCTAAAAAACTAAGTTTATTCCCCAAAATAAGGTATGGTTGTTTGGTTCAGTATAAAGTCTGTAACCTAGGACATGATATTTTTTTGCCTTCTGAAACATATCATAACTGATATGAAACCAGTACTTGAATGACAAGAGAGGAAACTAACGTTTTTCTATTCCAAAGATTTGAAGTTCTAAAAATCCAAGACATGAAAAGCTTGGATTGGATTGAAATTTATATGAAAGTAACATCCCAATCTTGAGAGTATATGACATAAAACAATGTTATAGTTAAAGATAATATATGCTCTTAGATCTTGTACCCTCAAAAATAGACACTCTCTTATAACATCTTGTCGTTTTCTTCTATTTATCTCACTTAGCCAACGTCTCCTTTTCAATTGATCACACGTTCTTTCTCTATACTTCTTCCAAATGAAAATGGTCTTAACAAATAATAGAGAAGAACACAGAAATTTGACTGAAACTTAAAATGATTTAAATATACACTATACGGTATACATTTCTTACGTAACTAATGTCTATACTATACCTACTATATATGCTTATTAAAAAGCAACAAACAAATTATTTGAAGGAAACTTATCAATAAAACAACAAACAAATTATTTTACATGTCTGAATAGGCTTAAGCATATGTTGACATGTCAGTAGTAATTACAGTCACTCTCATTTCATGTTATTGTGTTTGCTAAATGATTTGACTCGCTATTTTCTTTTGGGATGATATGCGTCTCTTTTGAAATAATTATTTCGTAAGATACTATAGGATCTAATGCATGTTTGTTTTAAAAGTCTTGTTTGCATTAGATCCTAAATAAGTAATCCAGACAATTTGTTACTATTCAGAGATTATGAACTACAGTAAGATGCTTAACTAGCAATTAATTCTCGGTTGGTTAATTAATTATCAGAAGTGCGATGCAATAATTAATTAGGAGTTTTTTTCAAAAAAAAAAAAAATTTAATTAGGAGTCTTTCCTGGCCACGCGAAATAAATTAATGAATCGTGGTGTATCTCCTTTTGGATTTTACTTCTTTTACCTTTACTGTTATACTCGGTGAGATGAGAGAACAAGGTGAATGCTTATTCTTGTAAGATACTATAGGATCTAATGCATGTTTGTTTTAAAAAGTCTTGTGAAACAAAGTTTACGAAATTTGTGTTGTGTGATTCACCATTTAAAGGAACACTTCATCGGCCATTCATACTTCAACAGAGAGTCGCGGTCCCGGTCAGCACATATACTCAAACTATGTACTAAAACATACATCAACACATAATATATTCAAATTTCATATATCAACTAACAAAATTTGGCTTTTACATACACTGACCATTATTCGTTAATAAAAACAATGGAGTCTGAGCTATCGTTAAATATTTGATTACGTGGCTTTTATATTTTAAATAATTAATAATTAATAAAAAATCATTTATTTATAAGACAAGGTGCAATTGGCCGGTTGAAATATTTTTTCAATTGTTGAATGATTACAATGGTAGTTTTGAAAAAAGAAAAAAAGAATACATGGATTAATTCTTGTTGAATCTATTCACCTAGTTGAAAACATAAAAGTGTGATCCACTTGAGAGATATAGACCAATCAAATTCAAGTTGTGTCTTTCAAGCTTTCAAAAAGAGAGTGAAATGTTGGAAAATCTATTTCTTTTAAACATAAATATTATCCCTAAATTATAATTGGTTGTTGAGTTTAGTTATATTTTTTTACCTATTTGTTTCAAATGAAATATTTTGTAGTTAATAATTTTTTTTTCAAAAATTTGTTTACATCATAATTCATCATTTTTATGCTCTATAAATAGAGATTTGATTCATTTAGTTTGGACACATCAATATTTAAAAATAAAATATTAAATGATTATGTGAAAAAGAAAAGGTGATGTGAAAACATAAAAGTGAGATCCACATGAAAGATACGGACCAATCAAATTCAAGGTGTGTCTTTCACGCTTTCAAAAAAAGAGTGAAGTGTTGGAAAGTCTATTTCTTTTAAACGTAAATATTATCCCTAAATTCTAATTCGTTGTTTAGTTTAGTTTTATTCTGTTGACCCTATTTGTTTCAAATGAAATATTTTGTAGTTAATATTTTTTTTCAAAAAATTGTTTACATCATAATTCATCATTTTTATGCTCTATAAATAAATATTTGATAATTTAATTTGGATTAAATTTTTAAAATTAAATATTAAATGATTATGTGGAAAAGAAAATATGGTGTGGATTTTAAAAAGGTAAAAAAGAGTTATTGAATAAAGACAACCATTGTGCGTAATCTAAGGGAGGAGAGGGGGACTCGAACAAAGATCTGAACAATATTTCAACTGGTACATTAACCACTGTGACAGACACAATTTGTTGATTGTATTTTCTATAGTTTTCAATTTATACCTAATAAATATTTCATTCATATATGGCAATTCTCTCAAATAATTATTTGAATAATAATGAAAAATAAAAATTTTGTTCTCTCAAATACTTGTTTTAGAAATATATGTTTTTCAAATCCAAATTTTTTTTCAATCTTTTGAAAAATTTTGTTTTGAAATTCGAAAATGCTTTTTGAAACTATTTTAAAAACTTTTAGTTTGAATTTTTTTAATATTTATTTATTAATTTTTAGAATTCAAAACAACTTCTCAACTTTAAACTCTAAGTCTATATTAGTTAATTCTAAGGATATAAATGTAAATTTACCTTTAATAAAACTTCCATAGTTGAAGAATTAGAGCTCCGGCTATAAAAAAAACTTAAAAATAGTTTCAAAATTTTGATACTTAAAAAAATTGAAAAAGTTTGAATTTAAAATCATATATTTCGAAAATAAAATATATTATTTTTTATTATTTTTTTAAATAATTATTTGCAAGAATTGTCCTATTTGAATGAAATCTTCATTAAGTATAAATAGGAAATAATAAAGAAAAGAATCAACAAATCGTGTTTGGCATAGTGGTTAATAGTCCTGTTGAAATATTGTTGCGACCCAAGTTCGAGTCTTCTTCACCTCTTTTATTGATAGTTTTTACTAACGGGTAATTGGTCAATGTATGTAAAAGCCAAATTTTGTTAGTTGATATTATGAAATTTGAATATATTATGTGTTGATATATGTTTTAGCACAGAGTCTGATTGTATGTACTGATCGGGACCACGGTCCTTTGTTGAGGTATGGAAATATTCTTCCACTTAAATAAATCTAAGAAAATAACTTTGCATATACTTAATTTGTTTGTTTTTGGTCAAATACTTGATTTGGTCTAGCGTTGCTTTCTTATAGTAGCTCACATGGTGTATTCATACGTGGCAAGTAGATTATTGACTGTAAAACTGTCTACATACTATTTCTTAAATTTGTAACATCATAATTAACCAGACATAAAAAATACTTTCGAAGTTTTTAGTTGCTTCATGCCCACTTATTTGGATAAAAAGGTCATCATTAACGTAAATCAAGATTAAACTTAAAAAACTTGACATCAGTGCGATTAGCCTCTATACTAACAAATACACCACATTGCAGCCTTTTTGTAACTACATATTTAAAGCTTTCTAAATATATGCTCGAAAGACAGTAAAACCAATTACAGTTTTGCTTTCTTGCGCACAGTGTAACTATTCGATTCAGCGATGATCCTAAACGCTGCGTCCAGTCTCTCTTAAATCCTATCACCAACCACATAACTATCAAAACAAGTCGTCATCAACAATACAGATACTTTTGATCATTCAGTTTTAGCTATTCACGTTACCCACTATCCAAATACCAAACAAAAACTTGTTTTAAAATATCTTTTACAAATGAGTTTCGTATAATCAAATCAATCATTAGGAGAAAACTCGTGAGGCTATAATCTCATTGTCATATCTCAAATCAATCAGGAGAAAAACTAAAGTCTCCACCTTTATACAATTTCGTTAATTCTCCAAAAGTTGTATACTTTTTCATCTGGGTTACACCAATTTCGATCAAATTCAACTGGGTTTGCGTCAATTTTAGGGTTCTTGATCCCTACTCGTCTAATCAAACCTCGTCTCTGCTCTGTTCTAAGGTCAAAGTTCTCTCCTTTAAGGTGCCTCCAAAGACATTGACTTTTATAATTATTGCTAAAAGGATTCATTTTTATATAATCAGTATCCTCAAATGACGATGGATGATGCTTCTCCGAGTCAAAGGAGAACCAGTGGCTCGTCCTCTAACGATGTTGCTGCTCCGTTACTCCCCAAATCTCAGGGAGAAGAAGTTGCAGCTTACGACGAATTCAACGGAGCTTCGTTTAGTGGAGCGGTTTTCAATCTCTCCACGACCATAATCGGCGCTGGCATCATGGCCTTGCCCGCCACGATGAAGATCCTGGGGCTTGTGCTCGGGATTGCGATGATTGTTGTCATGGCTTTCTTGACTGATGCGTCTATTGAGTTCTTGCTTAGGTTTAGTAAGATTAAGAGGAGTAGGTCTTATGGTGGCTTGATGGGTGATTCTTTTGGGAAACCTGGGAAGGTTTTGCTTCAGGTCGCTGTTTTGGTGAACAACATTGGTGTTTTGATTGTTTACATGATCATCATTGGTATGCATTGGTTGTCTCATTGTCTTTTTTGAGAGTCTAATATGTTTTGTTGTTTCTAGTGTTTAAGAATTATTGATTAGACAGGCGCCTAGACAGTTTTTTAGACTGATTCGTTTCGTTTAAATCTGATTTGCCGATTAGGCGGACTTCTAGATGTTGCCTAAATTGATTTTTTAGAACACTGATGGTGTCTTACACTCTTCTTTGGTTGTTTTGTTGTTGTTGAAGGTGATGTGTTGGCTGGGAAGACAGAAGATGGGACTCATCATCATGGTGTTCTTGAAGGATGGTTTGGTCACCATTGGTGGAACGGAAGAGCTTTTGTTCTTCTCATTACAACTCTTGGTGTGTTTGCTCCGTTGGCTTGCTTCAAGAGAATTGGTTAGTATTTTCAGTTGTAAAGCATCTCTAAGTTTTCTTCTGACATGATGTATGTGTTCTTTGCAGATTCTTTGAGATTTACATCTGCATTATCAGTGGCTCTAGCCGTCGTGTTTCTCGTCATCACAGCGGGGATTTCCATCATGAAACTGATCAGTGGCGGCGTGGCGATGCCAAGATTGCTACCAGATGTTAGTGACTTAACATCCTTCTGGAATCTCTTCACAGTTGTACCTGTTCTTGTCACCGCATTCATTTGCCATTACAATGGTATGTACACTCTGTTCTTTATTAGAATAATCAACAAAAACTCATGTTCTTTGTTTTGCCTTCAGTTCACAGCATACAGAACGAGCTAGACGACCCGTCTCAGATAAGACCTGTAGTCAGATCAGCTCTCATGCTATGCTCATCTGTTTACATAATGACGAGCATTTTCGGGTTCCTCTTGTTTGGTGACGATACTCTTGATGATGTCCTTGCAAACTTCGACACCGACCTTGGAATCCCTTTTGGTTCTGTCCTTAACGACGCGGTTCGAGTCAGCTACGCGCTTCATCTTATGCTCGTGTTCCCCATTGTTTTCTACCCTTTGAGGATCAACATTGACGGCCTCTTTTTCCCTTCCTCTCCATCGTTAACTTCCTCAAATGTGAGGTTCGGTTGTCTCTCTGCAAGTCTCATCACTGTGATCTTCTTGGGTGCAAACTTCATCCCTAGTATTTGGGATGCTTTCCAATTCACTGGAGCTACTGCTGCTGTTTGTCTCGGATTCATATTCCCAGCTTCCGTTATACTAAAGTAAGTTTATTGTTTCTATAAATCTGCACACATATTGTTACTTATAATACCTCTCTTTTCAATATTCAAAAAATAGCTAGGCGGTAACTAGGTGTTTTATAGAAAACTATCGACTAGTTGAGATTATTCGGGAGTTTTGGCGGGGTCTAAACGAATTGCTGATTTAACTTTTATATATTTTACATTTATATTAGATGTTTTTGTTTTTTGTTTTAATTATAATTTCCTTTGATGAATTATAAAAATTAGACGAATTAGTGAATTTGCACTGATAATATTGTTTGATTTAACAGATTTAGATTAATTTAAATCTATATAATTGATTTAAAACGATTTAAATCGCATAAATCAAATTTTAAAATAATTGTTTCTGTTAAGACCGATTTGCCTACCAACTTTTAAAGCCTTGCTCCTAGCTAAATCAGATTTGGTAGTTTATTTGGACTTCTGTTGTGTTCTTTTGCAGGGATCGTCATAGCAGAGCAACAGGCAGGGACACGACCTTAGCCGTTTTCATGATTGTTCTTGCGGTGATGTCCAATGCAGTCGCCATTTACAGCGATGCTTATGCGTTATTCAAAAAGCACACGCATCGTGGATGAAGGAAGCAACATCGTTTTTTTATTCATTCTCTTCATGTAAAAAATCAAATAATTAAAGAAGACGAGACTTCTCTTCTCTTTGTGGTTTGTACCATTTGTCGTTGAGTGTATATGTAGAAACTGTGTATAAAAAAACAAATGTAATACAGATACCTATTTGGTTATATCAACAACCAAATCAAGAAGCTGTTTGAATCCAGTAGATGGGAAGAGTTACAGTGATCAAACATTGACGTGTGACTTGTTACATTCCAAAGAGAGAAGAGAACAAACCAAAACCAAACAATGTTTTGGATACATGTGTGTGTCTGTGAGTTCATGTTCATGTTTCTTCTACCAATTCATTCACTTAGCTGTTGCTGTAGGTTTGAAACAATCTATGTTGCACAGACTTACTGATCTTATCAACCCACCAAACCTGTCATCATACATCATCATTATCATCATCATCATCATCTACTTAAACAAATTTGAGGATTTTGTTTACCTGTCAATGCTATTCCTCGCTTTCTCTGTTTGTATTTGCTGTTCTGTGGCATTACCATCAACACTTTTCCTCGTTCTTTCTCTCTTATCAACGCTGGCTCTCGCTTTATCTTTACTCTCTACACTCAACTTCGGCATCTCTCTTTGATCCATACTTGTTCTTGACTTCTCTCTTTGGTCTGTGCTTGGCCTTGCAGGCTCTCTAACATCAGTACTGCTCCTAGCTTTCTCTGTTTGTGGTGGCACACATGCTTGGCCTTGATGAGGTGACTTCTCAACCGCTGACACAAACTTCTTGAGATGCTTTATGTACTGAGGGTATAGCTCTAAATCGCAGTGGTTCCCTCCTTTGATCCAAAGCGGTTCATACTTTTCTTTGCAAAGATCGAATAGTTGCTTCCCGTGAGACCACTTCACAACATCATCTGATGTTCCCTGCACACCAACCGTAAGCCTTGATCAAGAAATGACTTTGTATGAGAACACAGAAACACGAGATGATACGCACGTGAATCACCAGCACTGGACATTTGACAGAAGATATCTTATCAACATTCTGCAAACGCAAAAACAAATTAGAACATAAGTGATGTCCTGAAGAACGAGAATGTAATGTAAGGTTAAGGAGGAAACCTTGTAAATGTCAAACCAGTAAGTTCGCTTAACAGGGTACATGACTCTAAGACCAGAAGCAATTGCACTGTGAAGAACAACGGCTCTGAGGTTTGGTAACCGAGAAGCTAACTCTAGAGTCGGTCCGCTTCCTACGGATTGTCCATATAAGATAACATCTTGTTCCTTAACATTATATTGCTCCTCCAAGCATCTGTACACTGCTTCTATATCGTAGTACGTGTTCTGCTCACTAGGCTGTTGGAGAGAAACCAAAGTGTAATATCAAATTCATACACACAAGTTGCACATATAAACACACAGTGGATCTTACCTTCCCTGAAGACCTCCCATAACCTGAATAATCATACCTGCATAAAAAAAACAAGAAAATCAAGATTTACAAAAACCAATATTCAAGAAATTGCTATGCGGTGGTTAGACTGCCTTATAGAAAACTATTGTTTAGGCCGAGGAACAAGAAAATCAAGATTTATAAAATTAAATGTTCAAGAAATCGCTATGCGGTGGTTAGGCGTTTTATAGAAAACTATTGTTTAAGCAGAGGCCTACACTGATTTTTTGAACGCATAGACCGATTTAAAAAAAAAAAAAAATCAGATTGAAAAAAAGTTTTATTTAGATTTGGTTTAGACATAAAAACACAACCAAAACATGAACATAACAAGATTTCAAACAATGGATCTCAGTTATGTATGGTGTAAGAACTCAGATCCATTAACAAACTCAACCTCAATTACTCATATTCTTTAGACTTATCTTACAGCCTCAAGATGTGCAGCAGACACTACTTGTCCTAAACAAAAGCTTGTCCTAATTCAAACTGTATCCGCCAACTCATGCAAAGAAAGAGTGAATAATTTTACCCAATTAAGTTGACGCGAAGATGGAGGCTGAGCTCGGAGAAGAGCTCGAACATCTGGCCTAGATCAGCAGCGTTGCCGTGAGAATAAAGAAGCGTGAGTGAGGCTGTAGGGTTCTTAATATACGCCGCAACCACCTGATTCCCTCTCTTAGTCTTCAGCTTCAACACTTCAACGTTCTCCTTCACGTTCTCCACACCCGTTAGCCTCAGCTTCCCTGTCTCTGACGCCACCTCGACACCGTAAGACGGCGGATTCGGTGGGAAAAACGCAAACTTCGCCGCCATAGATGACGTCACACCGCCCATCTTTGAATACCCTTCGCTAGAAACACAAGTTGGAAGAAAAAGAAACGAACTTTCCAAGAAAGTTTTGAAATTTACTCTGTTTTGTTTTGAAATTTACTCTGTTTGGAAGAAACAGAGTAAAAGGGTGTTTCTTTGGAGGAGAAACTGAAGATTTGCTATTACAGATGCAACAGGAAGGAGATGAAAAAATAACAAATAAGTTTTTTTTTTTTTAAGAAACTAATTAATTGAAATTTTAAAAAAAGTTTCAAACTTTGATCTAGATTTGGTTGACTGGATGGATGATTGTGTTTTTTTTTTAAAGTGGATTTGAGAATGAGAAGACGACAAGAACATTTTAGGAGAGAGAGAGAGAGAGAGAGAGAGAGAGAGAGAGAGAGGATTTAGGGTTTGTAATCAGAAGATTTTGAATTAATGCAATTTTCACGGAGGAGAAGCGGCGGAGGAGGAGGAGGTGAAGCACCAGCACGTGATTTTTTTAGTTATTTTAATTCTCTCTTTGTTTGAACAATTAAAATAGATATTACTAACCAATCATATTAAATGAAATAATATTCATAATAGGTTTGGCTATTTGGGATGTGACTGAGTGAAGGTGATGTGTCGGTAAGCTTAGATTAGATAATAAATGACAGAAGTGAAATTACACTACGTGTCACTCTAGGAGATGTGCTAGTTTTTAGATCTTTGCATGAAGAGGAATGATAAATTATTTTGTTTTTGTCCTTTTTTGTTTTTGTTGATCTAACAGAAATGATTTGACTCATCTTTGGTCTTTGGTTTAGATTTTGATTGGTTTAGATAACTGATATTTTTAATTAACAAATGTCTTTTTTTGTTTGTGTCGAGAAAAATTAAAATCCAATAATGATGCAAGAATGATTAAAGGACGATAAAGAAAATCAATGATCATGATACAAATTATAAATGCTAACTTTAGAGTAGTTGGTTTCGAATTTAATATTATTGTTTGTAACGTTATTATTGTCTAATGTTTTGATTAGTGGCACGCACGGGAGAGATGTGGGGGAATAACTTTCCGCCAGAGGATGATTGAATTCGAGTCAAACCGTGCTGTAAAGTATATATGAATGAAAAATTATCATATCTCCGAAGATCGCAGAAAAATATTTTCCGGTTTATACAAATGGCAGTATTTTCTGGTTTATACAAATGGCAACATTTTATTTTCATTAGATAATAAAATGTACTGATTCCACAACATTTCATGCGTTTTGCATTGTAGTTTTGGTTGTATCAAGAGTTCTCTTGTATCAATGTACGAGAAGGTTTGGACATCAATCAATATGTAAAACATAAGTGATGATGTGCTCGTGAGCAATGAGCATAGTGGGCTCAGATGAGGCCTAAACCTAAGGCCTTAACTAATACGGGCTTCTTAACGCATGAAGTTTTCTCTGTCATGGAAATATATTTGGCAGAACCAAGAATCATCCTGGATAAATAATTAACATCCAATCCAAATATCAATATCAGCTGTAGCTCAATTCGTTTTGGTCGATGCATGCGAGTAGTTAAGATAATTACTAGTTACCTTTTTCGTAGTTAATGTGGAAAACTCTAAAATGAAATTTGTAATGAAACTAGTACTTGCACGGTTTTTGGCAAAACAGACGACCAACTAATCCTCAAAGTTCACAAAGTTGTCACTAATCGATTGTGTCATCAAAGTTTTCAGGGACTGTTCTGTTCATAAGTCGGTTAATTAAGAAAAAGTATCTCTAGTAATTAAAACGAGGCTTTCACAGGGAAACCAACACGTAAGAAGAGACCATCCCGGGCAACACGGCATTAGTTATAGACTTATAGTTTTAGAAAACAAATACTAAGAACTTAAGCTCTTTTTAGTTAATTAATTAACCATTGATTTGTTTAGCAATATATGGGTAGAGTCTCTGTAATACTTTTTAGTAAATCTATGTAAAGACACATTTACATGTTCCCAACCCCTGCAATTCGCCCAACCCCTGCACTTCATTTGATGCACTTCCTCGTGCCTTCTTCGTTTGCATCTTGTTATTTTATTTAAATAGTTACGTCTTACACATGTTGTGTCATTAATTCACATTAACCTATTCTGACAACATGTTACTTAACTTATATTATTTGTTCTATATTACAAACAATTTGCCATTTCTCACTTAATCTTTATTTCTTACATCTTATATATAACTTGCCTACGCGTTTTATTTTTATGAAATTATGAGCTCCTAATTCAAAATATACTGAGAATAAATGGAGTGTTCATGTATATTTATTAGCTATAGCGTATTACTCGTTCTTTCAATTTTTTGATATGAAACTCTTAACATACTTTTACATATGTTCCTTCAACTCTTAATCCTTTAATTTTTTTTGATATGGGACTCTCAACGTATTTTTTGTGCTAAGACTCTTAACATATTCTTACATATGCTCCTTGAACTATACTTCAAATCTTATCTCTTATCTCTCTAACCCTATAAAATATGAGGGTTGATATTTATCTTTTTTTTTTAACTTAGCTTTCAAATTAAAAATGCAGAAGAAAAGAAAAAATATACAAGCCATAAGCCAGTGTTTGATATTTATCTTGCCCTTTGGTTTTGTATAGCACACAAAGCCACAAAGGAAAATATACTGAGAATAAATGGAGTGTTCATGTATATTTATTAGCTATAGCGTATTACTCATGTTCCTTTAGTTCTTTCAATTTTTTGATATGAGACTCTTAACATACTTTTACATATGTTGACAGGATGAGGTAGCTCACTTGGTAAGGATCTTGTGGGCCAATTGTCATGCTCACGGGTTCGACGCCAGGCGGAGGCGAACTGCCCATTCTGTCACCAAATGCGGTACTGGGTGTTGGGCCTTGTTCCCAGCCCAGGTAAAGCTCTCCCGGGTGAAGTGGACCGCTGCTTAACCGGGCCCAGGGGAATGACCCACGTAAGTGGGGAACCCCTGGATTATCAAAAAAAAAAAAAAAAAAAAAAAAACATACTTTTACATATGTTCCTTCAACTCTTGATCCTTTAATTTTTTTTGATATGGGACTCTCAACGTATTTTTTTTGTGCTAAGACTCTTAACATATTCTTACACTAAATTTTTCACCCGCACATCCGTACGGGTAGATTTTCATTTTATAAATATATAACATATACCATCGCAAAACTTTCAAAGATATAATTTACATGTTAGTGTTATATATTGTGTAAATCTATAATGTTATTGATTATGTTTCTTATTCGATATTATTAATGTATAATGATTTGTTTTATGTATTTTACTTTACTATTAGTTGTTATTTTATATTAATATATTTTCGAGTTTGGTAATTCACAGTATGAAATAAACAAATTGAGAATCTCCTTCATTTTTTTATAATTTTTACAGACTGAATACAATATATTTTAAAATTTTATTTAGTTATACTATAGAACTGATATTTTCTTAGCATAATTTATATTTCTATGTTATTTATTTTAGTATATTGTGGGATTTTATAAATAAATACATTATAATAATACTATATTATTAATTATGAAATTAATCACTGCATTAATTAAAAAAAAAATTAAAATTTTATCAAGATTTTGTTAGATTGTTTCCAACATATTTTGTTATAAGTAAAAATAAAATTTAAATTTACAGTTAAATTTAAATTTATTAATATCTATGTAATTTATAATATTTTTTCAAAATGTTATATATTAAATAGATTAACTTAAATAATCAAATAGAGGTTATTGATGAAATAGACCTCGTATGAATTTTTTTATGATATTTCTTTTAATAAAGAAGATATATAATACAATTATAAAATTTGAAAATAGCATACAATTTTATTTTATTTTGTTTTATAATGAAATATTATTTAAATTAATGTATAATAGTATATATTATTAATTACGAAATTAATCAATAGTATTGATTTAAATAAAATATTTTAATTTTTAGAAAGATTTTGCTAGATTTTTTCTCAATATTTGGTTATAACTAAAAATAAAATTCAAATTTACAGTTAAAATTGATTTATTATTAGTATCTTTATATATTTAATAAATTAATATAAATAATTAAATAAATGTAATTAATAAAATAGACCTAATAAGGCTAGTATGACTTTTTATGGTATATAAAAATGGTACTTCTCTTTTAATAGAGAATATATGTTCCTTGAAATATACTTCAATCTTATCTCTTATCTCTCTAACCCTATAAAATATGAGGGTTGATATTTATCTTTTTTTCTAACTTAGCTTTCAAATTAAAAATGCAGAAGAAAAGAAAAAAGATACAAGCCATAAGCCAGTGTTTGATATTTATCTTGCCCTTTGGTTTTGTATAGCACACAAAGGAAAAAATCCGTGTGCCGGATTATTAGCTCCGAGGTACAACATCTATATATATAATAATTACGTTGTTGTGTCTGAAGTCTGAACTCTGGACTCTGGATACTGAAGATTCTCAATGATCCATCTTTTGTCTGTATCATATATTTTAACAAGGGAGCTCTAAATCGAACGTCATAAGTTCTTTAAATATGTGTAAGAAACATTTACAATATATACAAAATAAGTGGAAATCGATGTCAAAAAGGTTAGATATAAGTTTGAGGTTAGTTTCTTTTGACGGATTGTTAATGGAAAAAAAAAACAGACGGATTTCTTTTGGCTAGGGCTGGGCAAATAAACCGAACCCGAAAATCTGACCGAACTCGATCCGATAAAAATGAATCCGAACCGATTCGAACCCGACATAAATACCGAATGGGTCTTGTTTTATGGTATTTCTGGTTATGGGTATTATCCGAACCGAACCCGAAATTAAATGGATATCCGATAGAATCCGAAACATTCAAAATGCAAAAAAAGAACTTGTACCAAACATGATCTCAATTTCTGATATGTAGCTAAAATACACTAAGATATTATTAAACATCTACAATAACTATCTACTACATGAAGGTTGATGGTTGAAAGTGGCGGTTGAGGCTTGAAATGTTTAGATTTTGGTTTTATTTTTATTGAATAATTTTATTTTATTTTATGAGAACTTAATTTTTCGTTTTATGATTTCATTTATTGGTTTTCTTTCTATCAATAACAACGTATACCTTTCGTTGACTTTGAATGATCATGTTTGATGTTTTTTTCTTATTTCTGAATCGATTTTACGTATGTTTTGGTTACAAAATAGGTACAAATCAAGTACTTTAAATCCGAAGAACCGATTTTACTTGTTACAAAATATGTATAAATCAAGTACTTTAAAACCGAAGAACCGGTTGGAACCCAAAACCCGAAAGTATACCGGGTTGTACCGGTTCTTTGAATATTTACTAACTTCGATCCGAACCCGATAAAACCCGAACCGGTCCCGAACCGAATTTTTATGTAATCCGAATAGGGCTGATTTTGATAAACCCGAAAACTGAGACCCGATTTGACAAAACCGAAACCCGGTTGAGATCCTGAATGCCGAGGCCTACTTTTGGCCAACCGATCATTACTGAAACTTGAATGAAAGGGTTCGAGTTATGTTTCAAATTTATTGGCGAAACTTTAACCTATTACCTATTACTTACCCCAAAAAAAAAACTTTAACCTATGACACCATCAACTGATTTCTCTTTTTATATGTATCTTTGAAGGGCTAGCATAATGTATATAGTATATTATAATACAGATGCACCTAGAAGTACTAATATTCTTTTTGTTATTACTAGACGACAGAAACCTTGGCCTTTTGACTCGGGTCTTTACTCCCGTGAGACCAAATAAAAAAAAAAAATCAGAACTGTAACTAATCGTATTGAGCTCACTTCCCTCATATGTAGGTATCTCTTCTTCATTAACAACAACTAGAGAGAAGAGAGAGAGAAAAATATTTTGGAAGCATATATCTTTGATAATCATGATGAGATTCACAATCATAGCAGTAGCTTTCCTTATTATCATTCATGCCCTAAAAGACGACCATATCCTAGTCTATGCTCATGAAGGTGCCTTTACATAAAGATCCCTAATTTTACTTTTCTTTCGTTACCTTACTCTTATCTTGCATAATCATTGATTTTTTTTTCTGAAGATTAGCTTACTAAAATAGGACATTAATAACTTTCTTTTTGCACTATATCTCTCGATTTGTTTTGATAGGCGGAGATGCTGGTCATAAAAGTCTTGACTATCGTGGAGATAAAGTATAGGATTTTTTCATTAAATTATTTCTCAAATAATTTGTATATTTAAAATGAAATCAATCCATTATATCAATTTATCCACCATAACAGGATTCCCACGACTTCACCAGCACTGGAGCACCGAGGAAACTAAGGCCCGGGAGAACAATGAGAACCACAGTGGTAATAGCCGAGAAGGAGAAAGTAAGGGCGACGAATAATCATGATTTGAGTATAAAGATTTCATCAGGTGCATCAAAGCAATTGAAGGTGGAGCGAAAATTAGGGTTTCATAAGAGAAGTAAGAGTTCTTCATTTAAATGGAAACCCAAGAAGAAAAAACCTTCTGGTCGATTTGTAGCTTTCTATGATGATTATCGTGGACCAGCACGTCATCCTCCTAGACATAACCTATAATCACAACAGCGAAAATATATAGTTTGTAATATTTGTAGCATTTGTATATTTCCGTTAGTTAGTTTTATGTTTCTTATTTTTGGGTCAAAATTAGTTTTGAGTTTTGTACAAATAACACTTTTTCTATTCTTTATAAAAAATGAAATTCATGTTTCTTTATAATAATTAGTAAAGGTATTGAGCATGTCTTCATTCAAGATATGTTTTGGCTTTATTGCAGGAGAACATAAGAAGACCAATATATTGGCAGATCTTGGCACCACTAAGGTTGGTCTTGTAAAACCTTCTTTAAGATATTTAGTCTCTTCATTATTCCTACAGTATTAATAATTCAGTACATAATAAATATTGGCAGCATGTCGATGATCTCACCAACGGTAATAGCCTACAAAAAGGTGAACTATTTTCTTCAGCCAAGGATATGAAGAAACTTGCTCGACTGTTACGCAGTGATTATCCGATCCATAGTAAGCCTCGAGGAAAGCCTCCTGTCCATAACCGAGCTCCCGACAAGATTTAAGTGATTGTTGATCGGTCGAGAAGAATTTGAGTTATAATTAGAAGTATGATGATCAATTTTGTTAGAAAGGTACGTAGTTAACTATGTTGGTCCCAGTTTTGTTTCTGTGTATAGGGACTTATGTAATACAGTAACAATATAGCAAGCTAGGATTGAGGAGCGCTATCTTTTGTTTCTTGTTTTGAAATAAATTTGTGTACTTTAGGCTTTTTAATATCAAAGTTCTTACAGGGAGAAAGTACATGATTCAAAAAAGATAAGAGTCATAGAGAGTATTTACACACGAAGGTAGTTGGGATAATTTAGTCAATTCAAAAAGTAAAAACTGTTAAATAAACAATATCAATTAAAAGTAAAAAGGAAACTGTGTATAGGGACTTATGTAATACAGTAACAATATAGCAAGCTAGGATTGAGGAGCGCTATCTTTTGTTTCTTGTTTTTGAAATAAATTTGTGTACTTTAGGCTTTTTAATATCAAAGTTCTTACAGGGAGAAAGTACATGATTCAAAAAAGATAAGAGTCATAGAGAGTATTTACACACGAAGATAGTTGGGATTATTATTTAATTTAGTCAATTCAAAAAGTAAAAACTGTTAAATAAACAATATCAATTAAAAGTAAAAAGGAAACGCCCACCGTGGGGCTCGAACCCACGACCACAAGGTTAAGAGCCTTGCGCTCTACCAACTGAGCTAGACGGGCATTTGATAGTATTTCAAAATTAGTATATATAATGTTAACATATTAAAAACTAATTTAACTTTTCATTGGCAGATAAGAACGAAATCTGAACATATTTCATGTCTTTGTAACAGTTTTACGGTTACATTTTCGTTAATGTGACTTTTCTACTAACGTTAACTTAGTCGCCTTAGAGTTCTTTGACCACAAGCAAAAGAAATAATATATACTTCGAAGCAATTATTTTTCAGAAACTGGATGGGCAGCACCATTAAGTTCCTTTGGAGCTGTCCCGCAACCTTCAAGATCGAGATTTAAATGTTCTTGTTGGGTTACTGGTGCCGGCTTGTCCTTGCTTTTCCCCCATAAAAGTATATAAAGTCCCACGATGATGACCGTTGATCCTATCACACTTTTTGTCATGCCACATATCCGTTTCATTTGTCAGAAATAATTTGTAACCAAAATAAAATAACTGATTCATGAATATCTGTTAGGCGAGAGAAAATCATATAAAACATTTCTCAGTCTCCATATTAAAGGTCTTGATAAGTTTCCAATAATATTCTCCAAAGTTAATAATGTTTCAACTTATGTTATGCAGTACGATTTATGCATCAATTTAGTTTAACTCCAGTACACTGCATTCAAAGGATACTTCAGGCAGATGAAAGGGTCTCTTTACTTTTTAGTGTAGGCATATTCTATGCAAGTCAATGAATCCATTTAAATATGTATTACGCAACACTGTATTTATATATGATGCGTTTGAACCAATGCAATTTTAAAATCGTTTGTTTGTACGTACGTTGAAATTAAATTATTAAATCCATAAATCATAAAATAACATCATTAAATATATATATAAATAAAGTAGAAAGAAAATCGTAGGTTACCTTCCGCAGTAAATTTGCTCATGAAGAAAAGAGAAGCTGAAAAAGGCAGCAAAGACTTGAATCAAAGGGATGAAACTCGACGTGAAAACTGGACCTCTTTGCTGGAGACACCACGACACTCCAACGTAGCACAATCCTGATCCCACTATACCCTATACATGTACCGATCATAGTTGGGAAATATATAAGCATATATTTTACTTTAGAAAGATTTCATAAAATCACAATTTCTAGTAATTTTTTACAAGTAAAATTTGATACCAAATGTCAAATGCAAACAAAAATTCATTTTGATTTCGCCTCCTTTGCAACTTGTATAATATTTTTAATAGATAGAATTTCTAGGTGCATATAGTCCGCACATTTCCTTTGTAGATTAAAAGATCATTCACAACGGAATTTGATGAGTTTTAACCAATATACCAAATCGTCACTGGTAATCTTGATTACATGTAAAAGCATTAAGCTTAAGGCACATAATGAATCAGACAGAATAGATTTGGTAGGCAAAGTATATAGTAAATGTGATTTTGCTTACCGAATAAAGTAGAGACAAAACTTGGAACCTCTCTTTAAGGACCCACATGGATATGCTTCTCTCCGAGATCAAACTCAGCAAAGCGGATTGGATCACACCAAAAAAAGAGAGTATCGTGGTGCTCGTGTATTTGCACGGATAAGTTTGGCATATTTTTCCTTGAACGATGAACCATAATGACCATATTAAGATTGATATGATCAGCATGACCGAGCCCACTGCCCACTTTTGAGTTACTGAAGTAGTTGAACCATTTGACGTTTGTGTATGCATTTGAGCGTTTTGTCGAGTTAATGCGGGTCCTTTATACAGTGTAAGCACCAAAGCTCCACAAACGCAAATCATTGTGCCCAACACTTTGGCTCTTCCTATGTTGCTCTTGATGTTCAACGTCTCTTGCCTAATCATTCATCATTTGGTTATATTGTATAATAATTAATAAATAGTTAGAGAATAGAAGAAGCCAAATAGTGTAGAACTGTGTTTTGATCGATTTTCGTTACCTAAAAACGAGAGCCAAAGCAAAAGTGACTGAAGGAACCATGTTGCTAAACGCTAAGGCGAAAGTAGAAGATGTATTATGTAGTCCAACAAGAAAGAAGTATTGCACCAAACTTGTCCTGCCAATTTGTAAATGATAAAAAAATTTAGACAATCTTTTATAAGCCGTTATTGCTGAAAGTATATCAAGAGAATCTTACCCGAGAAGAGCGCTAAAGAAAAGTGAACACAAGATCCTACCCGTGAGTTTTGGCCTGTTATGTCTGCAAAAATAAAACAAAATTTTGTTTTTGTTGATATGCCTTAAATATGGTGTGATAAAAAAATTTCTATAGACGTTGTCAGTTGACGAACCACTTTTTTTCTTCTAGGTATCATCTATTTCCGTGTTATTTTCTTGCATCCTTTATAACAGTTTTCTTTCTAATTGAATACGAACACACATATATATATATATATTCTTACAAAAAGATTACAGATTAACACTTGTTAACTTTATACTACGAAAAAGACAACTTCAAAGATCTGAACTAGCTAATCAACAACCCAAGAAAAGATTGGATGAATTATTTGAATTTTCAAAACGCAGAAGACATGTGACTAGACTCATGAAGCTGTAAATGGTCATTTATCGAAATATGCAAGTAGATATATCATAATTACAGATAAAAACACATACCTTTCCAAGAAAATTGCAAATGGTATCAAGAACAGAGTTCCCGCGGCAAGTCGGTAAGTGGTCGCAACCATACGGTTAATTCCTTGATCAAGCATCTTCTTGAACACAACATTTACAACGCTTAGCGCAATGTTGATTATCGACATCATAAACACAGCTTTCCATAGTTTCGCATCAAACTTCACCATAATTAATTATGTGTATCACAGTATGTGTGCGTGTATGTATATAGATATATGTAGACAGTTGTCTTTATGTAGTTTTCAGAAGTTGGTATGAAATAAAAAGTTTGATGAGGGTGTGACTATATATCGTGACTTAATGCTAAGAATCGTATAATAATCGCATTTTTCTTTAACTAATTATGCTTTTGAACTTGGCTTTTTGGTCATTGTTACGTTCAACTAGTCATGACCAGAAGGAAAGAGAGAGAGAGGAGAAGAAAAAGTTGATTAATTAATTGAAACTCTCGTAGTCTCCAATCTCCATTATCACAACGTGACATCATATTCCAATTCACTATACATATAGAAACTGTTGACCTAAACTTGAGATAACTTGGGATATAAGCTATCCTAATGAGATTAGGATTAGAATAGATTGAGAGTTATCTATAAGATGTGTTTCCTATTGAGAATAAGAATATATAAGTGTTATATAAGGAGATGTTAATTGTGTGGCATAACTTGTGAGTTTGAGTTTGAGAAAGCTATTAATAAAGTGAGTACTTTATATTTGCTTGTGTTATACATTCTTGGATATTGGTTCTTACGATTCAATAATTGGTATCATAGCACTACTATTGAAATCGTCAAACATCCGAGAAAGTTTGTGAGAAGAAAGAAACATGGGGGATAAAGATATTGTCGTATCTACAAGCAAGCCAAGAGAGAGTAGCCATTCAACCATCCAATGCCCAATGCTTACTACCACAAACTATACAGTTTGGAGCATGAGGATGAAGGTGGCTCTCAAAGTGCACAAAGTATGGGAAGTGATTGAGCCAGGCGCAGAAGAAGAAGAGAAGAACGATTTAGCCAGAGCTCTACTATTTCAGTCCATACCAGAAAGCTTGGTCTTGCAGATAGGTAATCTTGATACCTCGAAGGAAGTATGGGAAGCAATAAAATCAAGGAACGTGAGAGTTGAAAGAGTCCGAGAGGCTAGACTACAGACACTGATGGATGAGTTCAACCGGGTCAAGATGAAAGAGACAGATACCATTGATGAGTTCTCTGGTAAACTTTCAGATATATCTGCAAAATCATCATCCTTAGGAGAGATCATCGAAGAACCAAGGATGGTAAAGAAATTCTTGAGTAGTCTCCCAAGAAGGAAGTTCATACACGTCATAGCGGCTCTTGAACAGGTTCTCAACCTCAATACCACGAGCTATGAGGACATTGTTGGGCGTCTAAAGGCTTATGAAGAGCGAGTCAAAAAAGAAGACACTCAAAACGATCAAGGTAAACTTATGTATGCTACCCTTGACTCTCAAGACGCTCAAGATGGTCCTGGTAGAGGAAAAGGACGTGGAGGACGTTTTAATAGAGGGAGAGGACGTGGCAGATGGAACAACCAACGGGACTGGAAGGAAGGAAGAGATACAACGAGGGTTGTGTGCTTCCGATGTGATAAAACGGGTCACTATGCTTATAATTGTCCTGATAGACTTCTCAAGCTACAAGAAGTTCATGAGACCAAGAATGAGAGTACGCGTGAAGCAGAGGAGCTGATGATGCACGAGATTGTGTATCTCAATGAGGAGAAAGTGATACCAAAAGACATAACGACAAGAGATGATGGAGACAACATGTGGTATCTAGACAATAGGGCAAGTAACCACATGTCTGGAAACAGAGAATACTTCTCAAGTCTTGATGAAAGGATCACAGGTAAAGTGAGGTTTGGTGATGACTCTCGCATTGATATTAGAGGAAAGGGTTCAATACTTTTTATTGATAAAGAGGGTAAGAGGAAGGTACTAGCGAGTGTTTACTATATACCAGAGCTACGAAGTAATATCATCAGTTTGGGACAAGCCACTGAGTCCGGATGCGACGTAAGAATGAAAGGAAACTATCTTACCTTACTTGACCGAGATGGAAACCTATTAGTAAGAGCAGTTAGGTCGAAGAACCGACTATATAAGGTAGCCATGGAAGTTGATAAGTGTAAAATAAAATGTCTCAAAGTCTCCTGTGATGGCGTCTCTGCTACTTGGCATGCAAGACTAGGACATGTTGGCTTAGAAACGATGAAAACAATGATCAACAGAGATATTGTCATAGGCATACCTCACATAACCGTCGATAGGGAGACATGTGAATCATGCCTGATGGGTAAACAAACGAGACAGTCTTTTCCAAAGGCAACACTCTATCGAGCTAAGCAAGCACTTGAGCTCATTCACGGAGACCTCTGCGGACTGATATCTCCACCAACAGCAGCAAAGAAAAGGTATGTGTTCGTACTGATTGATGATCACACGTGATACATGTGGACAATTCTGTTAAGAGAAAAGAGTGAGGCACTTGAAAGCTTTAAAAGGTTCAAGAAGAGTGTTGAGCAAGAAACAGGCAACACAATCAAAACACTTCGTACAGATAGGGGTGGAGAGTTTTGCTCAAACGAGTTTCAAGTATTCTGCGACAATCACGGTATAAAGCGTCACCTTACTGCTCCATACTCTCCTCAGCAAAACGGAGTCGTCGAAAGAAGAAATCGAACTCTCATGGAGATGACAAGAAGCATTATGAAGCACATGGATGTACCTAACTACCTGTGGGGAGAAGCAGTAAGACACTCGACCTATTTGATCAATAGAGTCGCAACTAGAACCTTGCCAGGAGTGACTCCATACGAAAGTTTTAAAAACAAGAAACCGAATGTTCAACATCTTCGCGTGTTTGGCTGCGTCTTCTATGCAAGGAACGAGACACCGCACCTAAGGAAGCTAGATGATAGAACAAAAGCACTGGTGCATCTAGGGATTGAGCTGGGATCAAAAGCCTACCGTCTTTACAATTCCACAAATCGACAAATTATCGTTAGCCGGGACGTGATCTTTGATGAGTACAAACGATGGAAGTGGAAAACAATTAGAGAGGAGACTTCTGAGCCTTGCTCAATCACGTTTGACGTTCAACATGGTGGAGAAGAAGAACATAAGAACGAAGAAGGGAATGAGGAGCCAAGTGAGGAAGATGAGGTTCCGAGTGATGAAGAAGAACATGAGGAAGAGGAGATGATCGTGAGAAGATCAGAGAGAGTTAGTACAAAACCAAAGTACTTAGATGATTACGTTCTTCTGATGGAAGAACTTGAGACAGAGTGAATTCTTCTTATGATCAACGAAGAACCATGGGATTGGAATGAGGCAAAAAGAGAGAAAGTGTGGAGGCTTGCGTGCGAAGATGAGATAACATCTATAAAGAAAAACAGAACATGGTCCCTAGTTGATTTGCCGTATGGATGCAAGGCTATTGGTTTAAAATGGGTCTTCAAGTTGAAGCGCAATGCTGATGGAAGTATCAACAAGCACAAGGCTAGGCTTGTAGCAAAAGGTTATGTGCAGCGAGAAGGTATTGATTTTGAGGAAGTGTTTGCTCCCGTTGCAAGGCTAGAAACTGTGAGAGCCATAATTGCATTAGCGGCATCAAATAGTTGGAAGATACATCACCTCGATGTAAAAACGGCGTTCCTTCACGGCGAGCTAGAAGAAGAAGTCTTTGTGTCACAACCAGAAGGATTCAAGGTCAAAGGAAAAGAGGATAAGGTGTATAAACTACACAAAGCTCTCTATGGATTCAAGCAAGCCCCAAGGGCTTGGAGCATCAAGCTTAACTCTATCTTAAAGGAACTTGGATTCGTTAAATGTTCTAAAGAGCCATCACTGTTTAGGAGGATAACGAACGGATCTCTCTTGCTGGTAGCAGTGTATGTTGATGACTTACTTGTCACAGGGTCAAGAGTTGAGGATATACAAGCGTTCAAGCTGGAGATGGAAACTAAATTCGAGATGAGTGATTTCGGACCTCTACATTACTACCTTGGAATTGAAGTAATTCAAGGAAAGGATGGAATAATCTTGAGACAAGAAAGATACGCGACCAGAATATTAGAGGAAGCAGGAATGAGTGAGTGCAATAATGTGCATATACCGATGGATGCTGGCTTGAAGTTATCGAAAGCACCACATGAGGAATCGATCAATGAGAAAGAGTTCAGGAGAAGCATCGGTTGTCTAAGGTACTTGATCCATACTCGACCCGATCTCTCGCATTGTGTTGGAGTGTTAAGTCGTTACATGCACGATCCAAAGATCTCACATGGAGCTGCGTTGAAACAAGTGATGCGTTACTTGAAAGGGACAGTGTCACTCGGTCTCTACTACAAAAACGATGGCAAGAAAGACGTTGAACTTATGGGCTACAGTGATAGCAGTTACAACTCTGATCCGGACGATGGCAAGAGCACAACGGGACACATATTCTATCTAAATGGAAGTCCAATCACCTGGTGTTTACAGAAACAAGAGATTGTCGCTCTGTCCTCTTGTGAAGCAGAATTTATGGCGGCTACAGAGACAGCAAAGCAAGCCATCTGGTTACAAGATCTACTTAGGAAAATCACTGAAGGAGCAATAGCAAAGGCAGTAATACGCATTGACAACAAATCAGCCATTGCATTGACTAAAAATCCAGTCTTCTATGGCCGTAGTAAACATATACACTCGAGATTCCATTTTATAAGGGAGTGCGTTGAAGATGGGTTAGTAGCTGTGGAACATGTAGCAGGAGTAAAGCAAAAGGCCGACATGCTCACAAAGCCTCTCGGAATAAATAAGTTTAAAGAGATGCGAAGTCTTGTTGGGATTCAAGATGTATCAAATGAGGTTCTCAAGCTTAAGGGGAAGAATGTTGACCTAAGCTTGAGATAATTTGAAATATAAGCTATCCTAATGAGATTAGGATTAGAATAGATTGAAAGTTATCTATAAGATGTGTTTCCTATTGAGAATAGGAATATATAAGTGTTATATAAGGAGATGCTAATTGTGTGGCATAACTTGTGAGTTTGAGTTTGAGAAAGCTATTAATAAAGTGAGTACTTTATATTTGCTTGGGTTATACATTCTTGGATATTGGTTCTTATGATTCAATCGAAACAACTTGGTTATGAACATAAATATTTTGGTAATGTTTTTAATAGGTAACAACTTGCCGTCTATCGTATAGAGTATCCAATTCTTATTGATAATATGTTGTGTTGTGTACAACTAACAACATGATTTTAGTTACGAGTTATATATTTATAAACAAAATGTTAAATTACAGAAGCTCGCACCATTAATTTAATATTACGTATGTGTTGTCAAAAAAGTTTACATATGCTTATACTCATTAGCAATATTAAAAAACTACATGAAATTGTGAATTTGTAAAATAAAAGAAACCTAACAATATATAGTTGTTACAATGATCTTAAAGAAAACAGATATCTAATCAGGCACTAAAAAGCATCTATGCGAGTATGCGACCAGCGACCAGCGACCAGCGACCAACACGCACGTTTTAATTTGATTGAATTTAGTTTAGCTTTATGTAGAGCCCATAGCTGAATGCCGTAGTTTGGAATATAGGAATGTCGTTTGGCTTATTGAATAATTGTGTTACTTTCCATTATTCTGATTGTATATTTGTTAATAATATGCATTATACGAACTTAAAATTCAATTAAAATAGTGACAACACTAATACAAAAAAAAACCATAGTAAGAAAACTAGTTTATTATTGAAACTCTTTATTATTCTGCACACATTTGTAAAAAAAAATATTTAAGATAAAGGGTTTGAAGATATTTCATTTAAATCTGCACACATTTGTAAGAAACAATGATAAAACTATAAATATTAGTAATTCGTTGATAGTATTGTTTTAGTACTATCAAAATTTATTTTTAAAATTAGTTGAAATTTTGACTCTAGTCAAAATAATTTCTTAGCGAAATATATCTTTGGAGTCCAAAGTTTGGACTTTTTGGGGGCCATTTTAGACTACTAAAGTTGGCTTGTTTGGCATAAAAGGAAAGACAACCATTGATTTCGATAAAAGGTAGCGATTTGATCAGACAATAAGAAGCATAAATACTTCGTAAATTAATGAAAATATATATATTATTTATTTAATAGTACCATATATTATAAAAATAATATTTGACAAGATTTTCAAAATGTTAATGGAGATAAGAACAATGCGTCCAATCCTGTCTCAATGTGTGATTCTTTTGCTTAGCTCTAAGTATCTTCCATTTGTTTATTTCAATTCGTTTCCTTTACGTTTCTTGACATCCAAGATTGGTAATATCCGAATTTACTTAGCGTTTAAAACATTCACAATAGATTTTGATCTGCGATTAGAAAACACAGATTTGTTTTTCATTTCTTATCCAAAACTGATTTAAAAACTACCTTTATTTTTTTGAATCAAAACAATTGAGTTTTTACGTTTTTATTATTATTATTTTCTTCTTCAAAATATAGTATTTATTCGAAATAGATTTAAAAAATGATATACATGATTTAATAGTATATATATTATATTGAAAAATAGTGTGTTCTCATTACCAAATGTAGTAATGATATGAATTATCTATTTTAAACTGAAAATGAAATTTTCTTGTCATATATTTATATCATAGTTCTCATCATCAGTCTATACTTTTTTATCCCTATTCGATTAAGAGGCTACGACTATATTTGAAAGCGCATATATTTTTTTGTCGAACCATTTTGATAAAATTTGCATAAATTTATAAATTTTTATTAGAAAACAAATAATTTAAAAGTTGTTTTATAATAATGTTTGAATTTTAAGAAGTGATTTTATATCCGACTCAAATTCGTTGTTGAACCTGTAGACCCAGTACCTTGTATATAATTTGGTTCTGATTTAGTGAAAAGTTTGTTAATTAAAAATCCGATAGAACACAGTAACAACGAAACACTTGCTATTAACCATCAGATAAAACACAAAATATCTTTAATATTTTATTATTTCTAAATACTCACAATTGCATATCAATATTATGTACAACATGACATAGTAAATAATATTTTTTAAATTTTTGTGTATATACTCATTTTCGATCGTTAAATAATATTATACATGAAAAATAATATTCAAATATGTATATGATAAATGGTGTAGGATAAAAGGTTTTGGTTTGTATTGAAAATATGCATAATATTCGGATGATCTATTTTGAATAATGATACATAGATTTAAGAAAATGATATTTTGATGTCATTATGTATGTTCATTTATATAGGGTTCATAATATTTGTAGGTCCAATATTTAGATTTAGAATATTTATATTAAATGTAAGATTATCATATCTTATATATATATGTAGGCTCAATAGTTATTAATCTATTTCAGTGTATCTGTAAACCCAAAACTAAAGACACCAATAATAAATTTTTGTAATCCCTTTGAAATATAAGTATTTTTGGCAAATTTGCAATTCTCATTAATGATATAAATTAGGAGTGAACTTGTGTTTAATAGTATTGATGCTCACGAAAAAATAACTTTTACAAAATTATATTGAAACAAAACATAAATTTTATTATAGGGTGTGAATGGTGACCAAAAACCCACGAAGAATAATGTAACAACCATTCACAATGAATAGTTTTTTCTTCTCATTCGCTACTATTTATTTTTGTAGAAAAATAAAAAATAAAATTACTTTTTGTTAAATTTGAGATGTAACAACCATTTCTTTTCATTCATATAATTTTATTTCTTTATGTTTTTTTTCTATTCGTTTTTCTTATTTCAAGAATGATGACCAGTCTGACCATTAATGTCGCCGGTATTATTATTATTTTCTAATAACTTTTGACTTTGTCATTTAATTAACACCTTTCAAGTTTTGTTATTTCATTAATTGGCTCATATACTGTTTCTGCTTTTGCTCTATGGAGGATACCGTCGCATCATAACATATCCGATATGCATAACTATCTTATTTAATTATTTGTTTCAGTTGCCTATATACATTATTAATTTCAACCATCCATTTCATCCCTCTATTCGATCCTTCAACCTTTCTAAATCTACATATCAAAACTTAAAAGTCACTTCTGAATCCTGATGCTTTTATCACATTTTCAAACATATGTAAGTTGTTCGGATTTTATAATTAAGACCTAACTAGACACAAAGTATATGCACCTTTTGGCACTCGTGGCAGCGCGATAATATCCATTTCCCACCCTTCAAATGTTTGCAGATTCTCTTCAAATAAAATTTCTTAATTTTAAACGTGATATAATATAGGGAAATACTCTAGGATAGCACTAAAAAAGTTTCTATCACAAATATAAACTCTAAAAATCAAAATGACCAAAATATTTTATTAAAGAGGTAAATATATACTTATATTCCTAGGGTTAACTAATCCAAACCTTAGACCATTTCCATCCCCACTCCATAATTTACTGCAAAATGGAGTAAAAAATAGAGAAACGAAGAAACAAAAAAATGATTACTCCATAAATAGAGTGATTTTTTATCAATACTATTAAAAGAGAAGGAATGCCTAAAAATCTACCTATGAAAGTTGTTTGGACCCTTTCCTTTTATTATATTTTGGTATTTCCCTATATATTATAACAATATGTGACCATCATCAAAATTTTAAAATGAAAAACAAACACATCTCGATAAAGAATATATGGAGAATATGCTAATGACTATTATTTTACCAAATACAGGAGAAGTTAGATGTTTAAGATTTTAATGCTCTTCCGTCGTATAGCCAAAGGGAATAAAAAGCCCATTAAAGTTTATTGATAATTGTATTTGTACCTCTCAAACCAATTAAACCAATAAAACATGTTTCATCATTTGGCAACATTACCAATCTCTGCATAATTGGGTTCATATAAAAATGTCAACCAAGAGTGTAAAATCAAGGAAATTCAATTTTGTGGAATATCAGGAAATTCAATTTGTTCGAATAAAAACATTAAATGATTTGTATAATTTTAAATAAAAAATATCTGATATTTTGGGTATTTCAATTTTGGGTAATATCGAATAAAAATATCTGATATTTTGAATAAAAAATATTAGGGTATTTCAATTTTGGGTAATTTGGTTTATAAATAGTAGTTTTTAGATATTTGGTTATTTAGAAATCAAATATAATTATTATTTATTGGTATATAATTTGTATTTTAAAACTCAGGTACCCATTTGGTTCTATGTTCGGTTTTAATTTTTGGCTTCAGAGATATCATATCTGTTGGGTTATTTATGAAATTAATTTCAATTTTGGTTTTGGGTTTTTCTGTTTGATATGGTTCGGTGCATGGTTCTATGTAAATGTACCTAGACCTATACACTATTTTTTATTGAAATTTAGTTTTAAAAAATATTTAATTTCGAAAACAAACCCGCGCTTTCTAAACGCGGGTTAAAATCTAGTTGTTTGTTAATACTCCATTTTTCACTCCATATTTGGAGTAAATTATGGAGTTGGGATGGAGATGTCCATAGGGTTTAGAGTTAAGTTAAGGGGTGGGGATTTGGGCTGGAAGTTTAAAATTTTATAAAATAGAAAATAAATATTAAAAAATTAAAAATAAAAATTTTAAAAATAGTTTCAAAAAGTATTTTCGAATTACAAAAAGAAAATTTGAAAAAAAATTAAAAAAAAAGTTTTTCGAAAAAACAAATAAAAAAAAACTTTATAAAAAAAGTTCAAATTTGAAAACATATAATCTAAACCTATAAAAAAATTTATTTTTTTATTTTTTTATTTTTTATTTATATCTAGGGTATTAGTATCATTTTTTTTATTTAAATGAAATATTTTTATCATTTTTTCCTTGTATTCTATTTTTGTGACCAAAACTTATGTCTATTTATGAGAATTTCCCTATAGTATATATACTCTAACCATCATTTCATAAATCGTATTCTGACCAGTATGCATCTATCAAAATGTTTTACACAAGAATAAAAGAAAACTGTTTTAGCGACACTTTTTTTTTCGTCAAACAAATACTAAGGGTTCATTACAGAAGATCCAGAAACAGATTGGGCTAAGGCCACTTAGCTAAAGTATCCGCTACTCGGTTTTCGTTACGTGGGATGAAAGAGAACGATAATCGGAGAAATCAGACAAGATTTGTTGAATGTCTTGAAGGATACCAAAGATTTTTCTGGTCTGCGTGTTGCTATTAATAGCTCTAGTGAGCAGGGGCGAAGCCAGACAGATATTTCAACGGGTGCACATCTGGTATAGTTAAAATAAATGCTAAAAGGGACATCGAATTCGAAACATCAATGGGTGCTCAAGAACACTCTAACCATCTTTCCTAGCTGATCTTTTTGTAAATTTACATACTAAATTCAAAATATCAATAAAATTAGGGGTGCATGTACCACCATTGGTCATGCACTGACTAATGCCCCTGCTAATGAGTGTTTGATTGTCAGAGGCAATCTTGAAGTTCTAGAACCCAAATGTCGTCGCCTTGATAAAATATGATTGTTTATACAAGTTTTTATAAAGTTAAAGTTTAATTAAAAATATGAAATGTTTTCATATTTAAGAATAGAGAAAACATTATATTTCATTCATATAGATTTTTCCCATTATTTAGAAAAGAAAAAAACAGTTATAAAAACCCTGAACTTTTAAATTTAAGCAAGAAAAAACTTTCAATTAAAATTTGAGCCATTAAAATTCTACTTTTTTTAATATTGATTGTTTTAACTCTCAATTTATGTTGACATATCTATTTTAAAAAAATCTAATTATTAGTCAACAGTTAAATTTGATTAAAATTTTTAACACCGTTAAATATGGTATTAGCCGATATCCAACTTATTCAGAAAAAGGAAAAGTTCATTTTTATGTTCACTAAAAAGTAAAAAAAAGGATATAACATCTGAAAATTCAAATTCCACGCTTTTTTTTTGTTGGATAATATTTTCGTTCAAAAGAATATATTGAAAAAAAAATTGCATGACTAACGGTAATATTGAGATCCTCGTTTCGGTCCGTATCTTCTATATAACAACTAATCATATCGTTCGAGTTTCATCATCATCGCTCTCTCTCTCTCTCGATTCGGCGAAACGCGTATTCAGTTCTAATAATCAGATTCGTTCTCTTCGATGGCTGATACCTCCGTCTCCGTGCCCAAATCCGTCTATGATTACGTTTGATTTTTCTTTTTGGTTGATTCAATTCAAAGGTTGTAAATTGAATCGCGGTTGCTTCTCTCCGTGGTGGTAAAGTTTCATATTTTCAGTTTCGTAATCTAATAAGTTCCTTCGTTATTTTCTTTCCTATACTTGAATCGATCCTACAGTGGCATGACAAAATTGGAACTGTATCACAAGTACAAAGATCATGATGAGTTCACCACTTGCTTGTTTGTTTGTTAAGTAAACCATATACATAGATGACAATTGTAGTTTTTTTTTATTTATTTGTCATAATGTGTTTAGTTTTTGAGATCCCTGTAACCAATTTGGTAAAATCAAGAACCTGGTTATAATGAAGAACTTTGTACCCGTATCAAGGCTGATGAGTACCCCTCTATTCATATTGGACTTGATTTATGCATTGCAGGTTGATGGTGACACACGCGGCTGCTCCAAGCGAAGACGGGATTGGCTTGGCTTTTTGGAGACGGAATCAAGATGGAATTGTTATTGACCAACACTACTTCCATTGAGGTAAATTCGGTGCATGTTACAAACTGTTTCTGATCGTACGACGGTGGAGAGACGCTTAAAGCTTGATCAACCTCCGTATCTTGTGGTAACGTTTTTTTAACCCGATTCTGCTTTCTTTTTGGAGTTTTTGTTTTGTTTTTTTGGTGATTCTGATTTTTTTTTAGTTTCTCTCAAAACTATTATTTATGTGTTTTGTGACTGAATTGGTGTGATTCTTTTCTAGCGAAAACGGTTTTTTTTTTCTTTTTATTACAACTTTTTCAATGTTTTTAAAGATAATTTTTATATTAACTTGATTGACCATGGAAATGTAGTGTAAATTTGTGTCAAAGATAGAATATAGTATCCTGTCATTGAGATCGTTAGAGATGGTATGTTCTATTTTTCTTACACTTATGATCACTATGTTTTAAATCAATTTAGTAATAATAAAATTCTCCAAAATATTTCCACTTGCATTTCTTAAAACATAATGTTTTGATTTGTTTACTTGTTTAAAATTTTAGTGTTTTCAAGGTTTTAATGGGAGTTTTTATATTAACTTGATTGATGTGAAAACTTAGTGTAAATTTGTGACAACAAATAGAACATAAGTATTCTGTCAATAAGATCGTTGATGTTGTTCCTTTGGGGACATCCAATAAAATTGGAACGATACATAGAAGATTAGCATGGTCCCTGCGCAAAGATGACACGCACAAATCGAGAAATAGTTCAAATTTCTTAAGCTTTTTTTTCAAAAAAAAAAGATCGTTGATGATATGTTCTATTTTTTTTTACACTTATAAACGCTATGTTTTTGCATATCAGTCTAGTAATTATAAAAAATTTCCACTTGTGTATTTGTTTACTTGTTTTAATGTTTTCTGGTTTGGTTTGTTGTTTTTTTTTTGACAACATCAAACAAAAATTAACTAGAGACTTCTACCGGTCTGACAGTTTGTTTTTTTCGTGTTAATTTTGAACGTTTTATGTTTTAATGATTTCTTATTTGATCGTAGTGATGCTTTTCTAGCCAAACCATATTTCCATCAGATATTTTATTTTTCAAAGAACATAAAATGTTTTTCTTTTAATTGTCACTAATTTCTTTCTTTTTGTTTGCTGCAAGAAAATATGATTGAGAGAATTTGTTGTTAATATACAGGTTTGGTTTTGGTTCATTATGTTCAGAAAAAAATAAAGGTTAATGGCTTAGCTCCTTCGAATCATATGATATAATGATATGAATTCTGTTTATTACAAACAATATGAGAGGATTGATATTGTAATTTGATTATTATTTATAAATATATGAAAATCGGACTAATGACATGTCTGGATTAGACAAGCCGTTGCATTACGAGTTGTTTTTAGTTTAATAAAAAAAAATCAACTGGGATAATACCACTTCTGTTTTAAGGAATGTTCAGCGTCTTTCCTCTAAGCGCATAGTTTATGTCAATATATTTAAGCTAGCCTTCAAAGCAGCAGCTTCTCGTTTCTTGCTCCATACGTCCAACTGCAAAGGAAAATTAAACATCTTGGTCAAGCAAGTATATACTAACTTAAACTGGACATTCTCTCTAACTGAGTTAGCTATATAATGCTGATTGGAGTCAGAATATAATTAACTCTGGTGTCAGCATTCCATGCAAACGGTCTCAGTGCATCTTCAGTTTCCAAAATTGTTGCACATGTGCTTTCTGGAAATAAGCATGAGATAAATGATCAGAAAGTTGAAAAAGTTTAAATGCAGCAGCTGGCCTACAAAATCTTAAGTCCGTTGCTAAACGGTAAGCCTCAAATTATGTCCTTTCTGAACATTATATGCTAAAATAACCAGAAAGAAAAAAGGCAGATAACGAGAGCAACCTTTCGTTCAAGGAACTCGTTGTTTGATCCTTTGGAATGAGTATCTGGCTATCTTCCCATATTACCATTAAACTGATAACTTAATGGCTAGCTCACAACAGAAGAAGAAATCTCCATTACCCGGTTGTTTTCGTACTTATACCTGTAGAATAGATTGACATCAAATAGCTTTCATTGGCTTATCAGTACACTGGAACATGAATTTCAGAGCGTACATATATACCATTCAGTAGAAGAGGAAGAGAAACGCATATAAATATCAATGCCTCTAAGCATCAGCTCTGACATCTACCTTCTCTATCTCTCTGAATATTAGTGTCTTAAGGCGTTGGGTGTGTGCAGCAATAGCCTGAAGGAGTAGAGGAGGACTACTCAGGCAGTTCATCATACTCCGTTCTGGGGTTAGAATGACATCATCAGCTGACAGAGGAATAAACAGCTTCCCTCTCAACGTTCGTGTTAAGCATCTAAACTCAACCTCTCGCTTGAGTAACATATACTTGTAGCCTTTTGTGATACTCAGCAAATATTCTTGCTTCTTGCTGATCATAAGCTTCCAGCATTGCTTTCTTATGCCTGAAAAAACAAAAAAATAAAAATAAACTTTGGAAGTCAAGTACATTCCTTTCAACTACCCCTCTCATCAAGCATCCTCTTACGTTCAACTTCCTCTCTCAAGACTTCAAGCATTCTAGCTTTCAAATCCTTCCTTTGTCCCCTCACAAGGCTCCTCAACCTCTGCAGCTTCTCTTGTTTGTGAAGAACTCAAACTCTCCCCAGAAAAGACCTTTTTCTTTACGCTTCCCTTTACACAAACTCTCATTACTAGCATCACTGGCACTAGTAATACTATTACCACCCTGGACAGTTATGTTACGCCTAATGCTCTCAACGGTCTTCTCTGATTTCGCTCCCTTTATCAAAAAACTCCGAATGGGTATCATGTTCGGATGTTCCCTCTACAAAGCTTTCGAATTGCATCAACGGAAGGCACATGGGTTTCACTCGGGGTTTCCGGGTCCGGGTTGAACCGTTTAGTAGATGAACCATTGGTACGAATAGGTATGGATGATAGTTGGTTATCTGTTCGGGTGTGGTTCTCTTGTGAGACAATTATTGTCACAATCTCCAAAAAAATTTAATATCCCAAAACTAGTTGAAATTATAAATTAACATATTTTTTTTTGATGAATTTACTTTGGCCATGGACATTCGGTTCTGGTTTGGTTCTAGTTTTTGGTTAATTTAGGTTAAAGTTATTAAATGTCAATAAAATTTGGGTTTTCGAATAAAAATTTGGATAGTTCAAATAATTTAAAATATTCCAAAAAATATTATTGTGCTTCATGATTCTTGATATTTTAGTTTACAAAAATATATTTTAAAATTATTTAGTTATTTTAAAATTCGATATAGTTAAGGACAATTGCGGTGGATATACACGTTATAAAGATTATTTAGGTGATCAGATTGGTACTGTTCGACAATGTCGATATGCCTAAAGTAACCTCCATACGTTATAACTGTTCCCTGACACGCCTACAGTACAGTAAACCTATACTGAATACCTAATGTAGAGCAATAATGATCTAAATGACTGTAGATAACAAAAAAAGATTGTAAAGACTGCAAATATTCCTTCCCTTCCATTAGTATCAATGAACTGTTCTCACATGTTTATCAATTCCTTTCTATTTTTTCACCGTTTTCTTGGCGGAGTTTACTAAGTTGAAAATCTGGATTCACAATTCGAAGGTGCAGCTGGAGGCAATGGTGTCTGCACGTCTTGTTGATTGTCCCGATTCACCGGAAGAAGAAGACATGCGTCCAATTCCAGACATGATGTTTGCAGCTGGCGAGGAACCGGTAGGGGTTCGTGTTCTAACGTATCAATCATCTAGCTCTTTAAAACGGATTTTTAATGCTTTAGATGACGAGGAGGTTGAAATTATAAGGCGATCTTCATTTGGGAAATTGATCGAAATCGCCGACAAACCTGTCTTTTCCGGTAGATTCGCTCGATATATGTTATCAAGGCAGCTTAAAACGAAGAAGAAGCATGAAACGTGGTTCCGATTTGCGGGAAAACCGGTTAGGTTTTCACTCAGAGAATTTGCGATTGTGACGGGACTACCATGTGGGAAATTTCCCCCCAAGTCGAAGATGAAGCTAAAGGAAACAATATCTGAGACACCGTATTGGCCTTCTTTATTCGGTAAAGTTGAGGTTGTCACCGTCTCTGCGGTCATCAAGATGCTATACCGGAAAACTGTTAAGGACAGGGAAATCCGTATTAAATACGCATGCTTGGCAATTCTTGAATCCGTTCTTCTCCCAACAAGCCTGAAGATGAAGATTGCTAGAGAGCATGCAGAAGCAATTAAAGATCTTGAAGCATTTTTTTCGTTCCCTTGGGGAAGACTTGCGTTTGACATGCTAATGGCTAGTATTAGAGAGAGAGATGAGATTGCGCTGTCTCAAAACACGATTGCTGTGAAAGGATTTGTTCTTGCTCTACAACTTGTTATGGTTGAAGCTATTCCGGCGTTGACAGAGGTTGTGCAAGATACGTGTTCTTCGTCCGAATCAGACAGCGAAGATATTGACGGTCATGGGCGTGATATGTTTACTAAGAAACAAACTTTGAATCCAGCACACGGCAGAAGTGTTGATAAGAGAAGTGATGTAAGTTGAAGCTTCATATTTTTATGTTAACGTTATTATAATTTTTTTTTTTATAAAATCCGTTCCTGGACACGATTGATTTAGTATAGGAAGCTATATATTAACTACAAGTCGGTGTCAATTATTGTTTGTAACCAGTAGTATAATGTGTATGTTCAGGTTATCGTTCGTAGTGTCTTACCTGAAGACCCATTCCGACCTATTGAGGGGGAATACGTGGTTTATTCCGACGAAGAGCATGATGAGCAAGTGGAGAACATGTTACACCGCCTGAACTCAAACAGTAACTTCAGTACTTCAATGTTTCGTGGTGGGGTTAGGAAGCATGATGTTGATCGTATGCGCGAATCATGTAAATCAACCTCAAAGGCAAAGAGAGCAAATAATGTGCGTATTACTGCTCATGACCTTGATCCATGTTCCATTGCTTCTCTTGTGATAGACAAAATCAAATCTCAGTTTGATGTGATGGAGACGACCATTAAGGTCGCATGTTCCCGGGTTGATGCTTTGGAAGGGAATGTTGTTGGACAAGTGGAGTCTGTTTTATCTAAGTTTAAAGATGAAATGCTTGCATGTGTTAAGGATATGGTGTCTGCGTTGTGTAAAGAGCAAGTTGTTCATCATAATGGGACACACCATATTCCTCCGCTTGGTGTGGGTGAAGTCTCTGTTCGGGCAAACCATACCGATCAAGATCCTGATGTCAATGCCAATACTATCCGAAACGTGTTGTCTCACATAAGTGCATATTCCACGCCGCCAAGAGCCACCAAAAGGAGCCAGGTTTTAATTTTTGTATGCTATTACGTTGATCCTCTGTTTCTACGTCTTTGTTGTCTATTCACCTATGTTTTCTTATAGTCCAAATAATTATGCTTACTCAGGATGAGAATCGTACCCCAACAAAGGAAGTCGATGTGGGTTATGGATATGTTCCTGTTGATCCAGTTTCTGATACATGTGCACCATCAGCTCATAGCGAGAATTGTACTAGGCAAAATGCGTTTCAGCAAAGTTTGGTATGTTGGTTATGTATATGGTAATCGATTACAATATGGGAAAATCGTTAATTGTTTGATTACTATTTGTTCTTCTAGGAAAACGGGGCAAATCATAGGCAACTTCTTAGGGAAACGGATGAGCCGACCTTCTCGCTTGGTCTTACTCAAGAAGAGTAGCTTCAGCCTGATGCTCATGTTATGGCTACGGAGGTTGGTCGAGGGGATCCAATCTCTGACAACAATGGTCGTGACAATATAGAAGAAGGACAAGGATCACGGAAAAGTAAGAGGCAGAAGATGGTGCCATCGGGTCTGCTGGACGATTACCAATGCGGGCCCCATTTACGTTCCCGGTTGAGAGATTCACAGAAGTTTATTTTTGGTTTAGCTGATATAAGTGAAACGACCAGGAAGTATGCCATACTCGCAACCAAACTTAAGGCGAAATTGTAAGTTGTTAAATTTTTTATTCTTTTTGTCTGTCAGTACAATTGCCATTATGTAAGATAAAGTGTATTCACTCAGAACAATTTTGTTCTACCAGTGTATTTAATCTTGGTGGGATAGCAGTCTATCCGAAAGACATTGTCTCCATTGTTGAGAGACCACGCATGTTTTCTGCAAAGGTATGAACTCGTAATCCAGTTTATTTGAATATTACGTAATATGTTGATGTAATACCCAGTTATTTCCCTCCATAACAGGTAGTTGATATTCTTATTCGCGTTTTGCGTTTAACTATCGTTCATCAGTTGCCAACTGAAGGGGCCCAGAGTTCTGAATTTTTTGATACCAAATTTGTCTCCGGTATAATCAAGACGTTTCCCAGGTTTCTCAAGTGTAAGAAAAAAGAGAGTTTCGTTTTCCCTAAGGTTTTGAGCGACGTTTTCCCCACTAAAGATTCTCAAAATATCCACCCGACAAGGTATTACTTTCCATTTAATGTCGCAAATAAACATTGGGTTGGTATATGCTTCGATGCTGCTCGTGGGATTGTCACAGTTCTAGATTGTAATACGGCCAAGTTCAAAGATGCGTCGCTGGATAAATATCTAACGCCTATAGTCCAGATGTTACCATATGTGGCTAGATTTGCATGTCTACCTATAGGAGCTGATCCTATAATCCAGTGTTATGATGTTGCTAGGCCGAAATCACTCCATCAGCATAAGAACCCTTCAGATTGTGGATTGATGGCTGTTTTGTTAATGGCCACCCATGCTCTATATGGTATCGAGGTGTGTAAGAATATCAATAATGATATTCTCGAAGAAGAAGGGATGTGTGCAGCAATATTGGCGTATGAGGTCTATGAGAAGTTGTAGGTTATGGTTTCTGTTGTCGTATCTTTTAAGATATGGTTCAATCAATGCATCTCTGAGTGTATGTCGTTTGCTTCGCATGTTGTAGTTCACATTTTCTCCCGGACTTGTTATATGATCCTTGTGTCAGACGCTTTGGTGTTTCGTTAAGTATGTGTAACTTATATTATCTATATTCGGCCAATACTAACATTATTTTTGTTAGTAAACGCCGTTGATTAATTTTCAAAATCTGGTTAATTTTGCAATGATTTTTTTATATTCATACTTCTTATCTTACTTACGTTATTCAATGGATTTGTGTTTTCAAAATTGTATGCATGATACTTTAATCCTTTCTATTAATATGTCTACCTTCTATATAATGTCGGAGCCTTACCTAGTGTAAGGGTGAGTGTTTGTTGAAAGCACTAATATGTTCACTTTAATGTATTTCTTGTTTTAAAGTACAATAAGTTGTAGTTCCATCAAAATCTGGATTTTCTTTTTTCTGCTCAACAGACATTACATATATTCATGTATGTTTATATAAGGTCGAATATGACAACCAAATTATGGTTCTATATCCGAGCCTTGGAATTTTTCATGCATTTACCAGTTAACATGTTTAAAGCGTTAATATTTATGGCAACCACGAGGCTTACATATGACTTACTGTGGGTCTATAATATATTATCTTCGTGGGCATCTTATTTATTTAACAATCTCGGGAACAAGTACAAACCTGCCTCGTACCAAACATGTATAAAATATTTTACATTAACATGTTTAAATTATGATGTCTATTGACACCCCACCATGCTTATCAAACACCTTCATCATCCGAGAATTGCCTCTTCGACTTTATACGACTTGATGTTCTTATATTGCAACTTTGCAAGTTGCTTTATTGTGTCCATTCCCTTTGCAACGGCTACAAACATGTCTTTTTCTTGGAGTTTTCATCTGCCAAAAAGTATTTGATGTAACCAGCTTGTTGTATTATTTAAAACATAAGATATAGACTTGCTTACCCTAATTTCACCAGTTGATAATATTCGACTTTTGCGAGGTCTGCCAGGGGGTCGTCTTGTTACTGGAGGGAAAATATGGAGTGAGGCTTCTTCTCCTTCGATAGTAACTCCATTTGTATTGTTGGTGATGGGGAGTATATCTTTGGCATATGCAGAGGCAAGAGCTCCTAGTGTGTAATAGTCAGATACAAGAGATTCGATACTAATTCTCTCCTTGATTGCTGAAGCAATTGCATGGGGACAAGGAATGAGGAGAAATTGAAATGCGCAACAGCTGCAGGCCTTTGTTGTTAGGTTAACGTGGAATGAGGAACCATTCTTCTCTTTCACCTCGAACTCGCCCTTGTTAATCCGGTTTACAAGCAACCCCCACTCCGTTCGAAATTGGCTTCCAAAATTTCAGTAACACGTGGAGTCAACCGGCTACTCCCCAACTGTGTAACATCACGACGTTCTGCATACCAGTTCATAAGTTTTGTTCGGATATACTCAACCAAAGGCAATATCGGATACTCCCTTGCCTCGTGCAGTACGGAATTCCATGTTTCCGCAATATTGCTGGTCATTATGTTGTAGCGGTTTCCTGAAAAATGAGCTCGAGACCAGTGCTCCAATCCAATATCTATAAGGTATTCCGCACAAGAAGGATTAATGTTTTTTATTTCATTGAAAGCGGTATAAAATTCCGAGAGCTGGAATGCCCTAGCAGCCTTCCCAATCAAGTAACCAAGGTGCTTGTTTTTGTAATGTGTCTTGATGTTGCGTATCAGGTGTAAAACGCATGCACAGTGTTTAGCTGCAGTGTAGACCTACATGTAAATAGACATGCCATGACATTTACAAGTGTTCTTTTATAAAGACAGGAAAATAATAAATAGTTTAACTAATCTTCTAACCTACGTCACTACTAAGTAATGTAGAATGACTATGTTGTATTAGAGGATCAAACCTTGGATATTGCATTGTATATTGAAGAGTGTCTGTCTGAAACAAAAACAACTTCTTCTTTGTTGGGGATGAATTGCAAAAGCATTTTCATAAACCATTCCCATGCACTGTCATTTTCACCATCAACTATAGCAACAGCTATAGGGAAGACTTGGTAATTCCCATCCTGTGCTGATGCTGTCAATAAGCAACCCGCGTACTTTCCTCTCAAATGTGCCCCATCGATGATAATAACATGACGCATATGATTAAAACCACTAATACAAGCACCCATTGCAAGAAACATATATTTGAACCTATGGCCAACAACAACATCATAAACTGTGTGGATTTGTGCTATAGTGCCGGGATTTGCGACAACCAGTCTGTGGAGGTAATCTGGGAGCATTGTGAATGACGTACCAGATGATCCTTTCGCATATTCGAGGGCAACTTCTCGTGAACGCCACGCTTTCCAATAAGAAATCCTAATATCATGTTCCCCAAGCATTAGTTGAATAATCTCATTCGGCCGAGGCCCACAACCTTGGCCAGCAAATCTGGACTTGATCATTTCGCCAATGACTGAATGTGTCGCCTGTTCCTCATATCCTGTTCATGCGCTTCATTAGTTTTCGGTTATTTGTTATCACCCATTATATAATATGAAAGTAATTGTTGGAAATTATCAAGTATTAGGTAGGTGATAAGCACACTATATGAACAAACACTGCTTTCGATAATCTTTGAGTTATTAAGTTCATTACATTGTTCATATCGGGAGAAAAAAAGTAAACATATTTTTTAATAAGTGATCATTTGTTTGTTCTCATGTATAACTGATCATTTGTTTATTATGATGTTCAATTTTTTTTTTTTAATATATATACGGTTTCGTTTTATACATTAAGACTGTGTATTGTTTCAGCAACATGTGAAATGTAATGGTTATACCTGCTCGATCGTCAACTGAACATGAATGGTACGAAGACAATTTGCGAATCTCATACTTGTCCACATTTTTAAATTTTATAGCATAAACCCTCCAGTTGCATGCAGCACTGACGCAACGAAGCACCATTCCTTCTGCTGAGGAACGCGAGTGTTTAAACCGAAATTTACGGCGTAATGCATATAAGGCCATATGTTGTTTGAAATGGGCTCTACTTGTAAAAACCTTTCCCTCATATAAGTCATCTGAATTGTTTGTTTGGTTTCCTACAATTTGTTTTTCGATTGATGGATTAGTTATATAATGAGATAGAAATGCATCAACATATTTAACATTGATATTTTACATTACATACTGCCGCAAACATAGTGTCTTATGCATCATTAGAGTAAAAGAAACGCCAAAAAGGATATGCCGGAACCCACATATTTCACAACAAAACATAGGCAACTTATTTATCTTATCTATAATTTTAAGAGCCAGTTCATTTTAAAAGAGGGGATCAAACCCACCACTGCCCTCTTCACCTTCAGAGACAGAGTCGTCGACGTCAACCAAGGTAACACCTCTAGAGGTGCTCATGTTTTTTCCCACGCCAAGTGTGAGATCAAGGCTGAGTTCTTCATTACTGGGAATTGGAGCTGCTGGTAAGGCAACGACAACTTCATTCGATGGTGCTGTTTTGTTTTGGTCTACTTCGCCAGACGATTCACCTTAGTGAATCAAGAATTATCCATTAGTTCTGGTTAGAAAAAACAATATGCTTTACAACATCATAATAGTTCCATAACAAAATACCTTTCCTACTAGCTGGTGCACTTTTCGTTTGCTCGTTGGCAATGACTCCAATTTCTTCTGGTGGAGGGGGGTTACTGATATTATCGTTCTCGTTAACCCCCTCAGAAGAGCCGGTGTATGATCCATCATCTTCATCATCGATCATGATTATTGTAGCTGGTTGTGGAGCATTCACCCTTCGATTTGGAGCAAGTGGCAGAGGTTCAACTCCCTGACTTGGGTGTGGTGACTGTGTTACGTAGACCTCATAGTTGTCTTCTTCCTCCATCATACCATCCCAGTATGGCTCTTCTTGCGTATTTCCCCTCCATATGTTAACTGGTTCGACTTCCAAAGGGGTTGGTTGGTGAAGAATGATTGTTCCGGCGAAATTGCGTTCTGCATTTTCCATCTCCTCTAGACTCACCGGTTCTCCGTACAGCACTTGCAACGTTATAAAGTTCATTAGTTTATAATGTAAATACATCTATGAAATGAATGTTGATATGGTGGGCTGAATATTAAGCATCCATATACAGTCTATAACATTCCAAATATTGTCATCTGACAGGTTAACTTGTAGTACGCTATAACCGGTTCATCCAATTAGTAAAATCGATTATTTAAATGTTAACTACTTAAATTGATTTATAATGCGTGAAAATTATTATAGACTACCAATACCTTCATCGCCAGGTTCATAGTTGCTCGGCTCAACCGGTGATAAGGTGTAACCTTGCTCCATATCGATAATGTCATCGATGGTTAGGCTAGGAAAGTCAGCTGGATCTTCAGTTACCCCTTGCTCGTCGGGGAAAGAATAAACCATTTCTATCTCTAGAGCAACGCGGAAGACGATTAGGAGTTGTGGTTCATTGAACATTATCTCCAACATATGCTTGCTACAAACGATTGGATGACCACCAACCAAGTCTTGCAAAAATTTGAAATTAAATACAGTTAGGGCTCCTATAACATTTGCTACCAGTATATAAAGTTTGTGGATTATCAGAACCGAACCTCGTATAGCTTGTCGATGTTGCTCTTCGGTAACTCCTTCTTCGAGATAAGCCTTATCATCTATTGTGAAAGGTGATCGACAGTAGAACTGGTATTTTGCAACTAGCTCAGGTCCACTAGTCACATAAAGCACCGGCTCAGACATGTAGTCTCTGGCGCTTATCATTGTCTCAACATCTTTGTCGTTACACAAAGTGATCGGAGGGACTTTTGAACAATCTGGGACTAGCATCCAGTTCGGAAGTTGATAAGTTAACGCAACCGGCGTTAGAATCCCCAGATTCAGTCTTATACGTATCAATTCCACCAACCCATCAAAAGTGTCAGTCTTGTTTATTATCACCGTTTCTCCGTGATAGGAAGAGGTTTCTTCAAAAGTCCAGTCGCCATTGGCGGACTTACTCCAAAGCCCTAGAAGGAGCTTCACAAACCACCCCATCTCTACAAGATACGCAAAATATTAGTAAAAATAAATTATGCTGAGTGATAAACATGAAGCCGTGAAAAGGAATACAGATTTTTGTGGTAACAGTAGCATAAAATGTGAAACCCTAGAAAAAGATAAGAAAAAAACCTTAAAAGCTCTATCACCAAAGATTTCCGGAATTAAACAAACCAAACTGGATTTTGTTTGTTGCTTGGTTTATCTGATTTGGGATGATGGGGCCCTGTATTTATAGCCAGAAGGAGATAAGAAGGTGGAGTTACTTACACAAAATCCAGATATACGTAAGCTTATTCTGCACCGGCTACCTAGTACTAGACCTCATCATTAGGTGTAGGCTTCAGAAAATATCTCTGACATATTCCAATATTTTATTAGTTTCAATCTTTCTAGACGTTATCATCCGATGGTTTTGTTAAAAATGTCGGACCGGTTTGGTTTTCGGTTCGCATTTAATAGTTTAATTGGTTTTGTTAACCGGTTTTGTTAGTTATTACAAGTATTTGTCACGTTCATGAAATGGGAACCACATATTTCATTTTTAAAAACAATTATATGTGTGGCCCCTTTTCCCGACGCGTGTTATTACAAATAAGCTTCACTTTTATTGTTAACATTGCTATACACGTTTCTTCTTCATCGGAAATCAACTTAACACTTCTTTTCGATGGCTTCTGGTCAGACTTCTTCTTCAGCTTCCATTTCATCTACGGCCTCCATCATTTTTCCCCTTTGTCATTGTTTGCAGCCAACTACACTGTCGATCTCCTGGACAGACGCAAATCCCGGCCGTCGCTTTTTTAAATGCGACGTACATGGGTTCTTAGAGTGGTCAGACAAGGACTTGCCCTGTCAATGGCAGAAGAGAAGCCTCTTGGAAGCTAGGGACAAGATCCGTCGACAAGCTGCAGAAATCAAAGCTCTCCGTGAAGCCTTCTCGACGGCCAATGCTCAGTTAGCGGCGGTTGAGGTTAATCGTTCCACCGGTCCGAACGATGATCTATTGATTCATATTGAAGAAATCGTCAAAGCTCAAATCATTCAGTCCGATAAGAATATTCGTAACTGTGTTTTCTTTTCTTGTGCCGGCTTTTTCGTTGCAACCGTCGTGCTCTTACTGCTTAAGATATGAACTGCAGCTTGTTTATCGGTTTTCAATATTAATTATTTTCACTTTTAATTTTCATTACCATTGTATAATATCGTTTCTTATGTATGTTTCCTGTGAAATTTCCATCCAATCAATGTAAAATATCCACTGTCTAATTACTGTTCCTTATCTTGTTATATATTTATATACGAAGGTTAGCTGCAAAGCGAAGTTCATGTTTTGTCTTAGTTCGCATATCATAAAACATAGGGTTTGTTCCTTAATTGAACCAATTTTGTAGGGACTAAACGATGAATTGTATAACAATAATAGGTTAACTGAATATATTTGTCTTACTCATTTAAAATTTTTTCTCGCGGGAATATATGCGAGACAAAATGTCTTTTCTTCTGACACCATCTGACAGTTGTACCTATATTTGATATGCCTACTTTAGCTCTGCACCCTACCTACTCAAGTTGGATATCGTAAGGGGATATGTGGGTAATTTCGCGACCTACTGTACATCAACGAACCTAATTAACTTTTCGATTGCATGATTCCCTAATTAACTTATGTTTCGTGGTTTTTCAGCCAATTTGGCCTATAGTTAATCCAATATTTATAAGTACATAAAAAATATTATAGTAATTCAGGTATTTATTCGATTCTTGATTTAGATTTGATTTTTCGATTATATAGATATAAGATCTGTTCAAATAATTATTAGAATCAAAACCCGAACCAAAGTCTCATTTTTTGGCTCGGTTTGGTTTGGTTCTTTTGTTCCATAAAAATGTGCTCATGCCTAATTTACTTAACTGTGTTTAATTATTTAAATCATATTTAAGATCTACTGAAATTTGTCCCCTATATTATGTTTAAGTTAATGTCGATTAACATCTCAAAATATTTATAATTTGAACGCATCCTTGATATTTTCGTTGCCACGATCATGGTGTGTATCATTTCTATGGAATAGATTGATATATATATATATATATATATATATATATTATTAAAATTGAAGTACCATTTGGTACTGTCTAGAAACATAGATAATAATATAAATGATAATTATTTGTAAATATTGATAGCAGTATAAGAAAGCAGTATAATATTTTTTTAGTAATTACAATAATTTTTTTTCCATATTTCACTCAGTTTAACAATTTCATTAATTATATTACATTAACAATATATCACATTATTAATTATATTACCATAATAATAATAATAGTGCATATTTTTTATTTATTAGTTAATCAACATTAATTTTGTGCCAATTATAAAATAAAAAATGTAAAATAACTGGGTTTTGCATATGGTTAAACGTTTGGTTTAGTTTGTTTTACTATTTTTTGTTTTAATTTTAGTTTCAATCGATGAAAATTACGTAGCCAAAAAATAATTCAGAAACATGTTTTCTGAATAAAATAATAACTTGAATCAAAATAATAAAAATGTATTATATATATTGTCACTTAATTTCTCACTCCATTTTATTATTTTACTAAATAAAAACTCTTACTATTTCACTTCATATAGCCAAACACATAGAAATCATTTTTTTATTAGTTTATAAAATCAGTTAGACATGAACATTCCATTTAGGTGCGAGTTGTTTTTTTCGGGTATCGTTTTTTTTTTTGAAATTAAGCTCCGTTTAAATATTATAAATTTATGTGTAGGTTTTTAACTGGATCCTTCTGGGTCTGGATGTGTTCGGTTTTGATGTATAGAAACCTATAAATATCTAATAACAAATATATCTGAAACGGATTCGGAAATTTGTATAAAAATAATCATATTATCCAATTCGGTCTAAGTCTATTGAATACAATTAGTTATATTACGACTCATCTAAAATATAACACTAATTATGAAAAATAAATATCAATGTATAAAAATGTAAGATCCAATATCCGCACATCAATCTCTAGTATTATTTATAGGTTAGCCAATGTTAAGCCGTTCATTTTTAAAGACCCTCATTAGTTAACGAACACATATTTCGTTCTTTGTTTTGCATGGTGACTCTCTCTCTCAAGTATTTACCATTCTTCTCCAGTTGTAATTTCCCTATATCAGATGCTTTCGATTAGCCAAGACATGACAAGGGTTCAAGTCATCTAGGCAAATAAGCAGTGATTAAGCCTTAGAGGAGGAACAAAAATGGAAGAGTAAACCTAATTAATGAATAGATGATAGTCAAGGCTATTGGCAACAAGAGTTTTAGAAAGGTTCACCAACTAGAAAGTCTAAGATTAGTCTTATCCGATTTTTTTATGCAGAATGAAAATATAAATGTAGAAAAGGAAACTTATCCGACTCCAAACCTGCAATATTGATGTTGCTGACAAAGAACACAAAATGCAAAGTACAGTCATTAATAAAATATACAAAATCACATTCGGGATACAATTTTCTGAAATTAGTTCGAAGTTTGAAACTTGGAACATCTTACACCGGTTCTAAGAATACCAAAACCGAATATATTTCATGATATTCGGTTTGGTTCTCTACTTAAACCGAGAAGTTATTTAGTTTCTATAAATTTAAGTACTGAAAATAACAAACCAAGATGACCTTGAACCTCTACTCTCCAGTGAGCCGAGGCATCCAGTGCGGCAACGTTGTATTCCCCGAGCGAACTAGGATTCCGGTATCTTTTTCTCCAATTTCATTCATTTGCGATGTGTCCCTATAAGTACTACATAAACGATACACATTATGCACGTGGCTACACAAATATCAAGGATATACAAATTATAATTTTGCAATGTTGATCTACATTAACTTGATATTATTATTAATCAATACTAACACATTATAACTAGTAGTTTCATATATGCGTTGCCTAGTGAAATCTATATATAGAATGTTGAGAATTTATACCCGATAGACAAGGGAGGGTGGGGAGAAATAGGTCCTGGCAACAGGTGCGGTGTCTCACATGGTGGTGTTGAGTCTAACCCTTGGCTGATGTTTTGCGGCTCAATGTCTTCACCTTGATCAACCTGCCAAATTCAATATTCGTATAACTACCTAATATATTTCGTTTGGGAATTCTTTTAACATTCAAACATAAATTAAATATATGCAATCGGGAAATTTTAGACTAATCTCTGAAACTTTAAACTCCACATTAAATAGGATCCAAATCTAGTATGTAGGCATAGTCAAAGGTTTTGTCATCCGTTTCACCTTCTTTGTTAGCTGTTTCTTCAGTTCTTTGAGTTCCTTCTCCTATGCCAACAAAAGATCCCATATTTATTAATTTAATTCAGAAACTTAAGTATTCTAGACCGAAAATATGAATTTGTGTTTCTTATTTGGAAAAAAAATGAAGAACAGCAATCTTGAAGATTGCATATATAGTCCAAGTATTACGATTTGTACAACCCAATCGCGAAAAAGACCTGCGGGTACCTCAAAGACATTTGCAAAGTACAAGACCATTATATGACAACAACAAAGAGTAATTATCTCTAAACCAGTATATTACCTTTTTCTGGAGCTGTGCTAAGGACTCTACCATGAGCTGGTTCTGTGTTCCCAAACCAAAACAATAGCTACATTATTATATGTAGTATATCTATGTATCTATGTAAATATATGCATACAAGATTAGACACAAACCCTTTTGTACAAATGATCTATGCATATAGATCGTAGATGTATACAAAATGTAAGATAATTCTCTTTGTAGAAAGATAAAGAACCTTTCTAGAGCGAGTTCTCCTGAGGGAAGTATCAAGTTGCATCTCCAGACTCTGAAGCTCTCTGATACTTAGAGCATCTACCTCTTCTCCTTTTAAGTGCCTTGTTATATGAAACAAACAAGTTAAAAATGAAGATGCAATTTATTATATTGTTTAAATTTAGAATGTGTGTATTAATGTATGGATGATCCTTTGGTAATATTTTTTTCACCTTAAGCTTATTTGCATAGCATCAATCATCCTCAAGAGCTTCGAACATTCGGTTGAACACTCACCCTACAAACATAAGAAGTAGAAAGCAAAAGTTAGCCAAATTTAGGATAGACAATGATTTATATCTAATAGATATTTATTTATTTATGTGCTCAAGAACCTGCGAATCCAAACTGGGTGTAGGAATGTCTTGACCGGCGTATGAACACCTCTCATATCGATCCAGAATTCTCTCCATGCTAAACATCAATAAATAAAACTTGAATGACCACTCAATGTAAAACTATTATCATACCGCATGTTTAACATAATGAATAATTTATATTTTAAAGTTGGTATACTCTTTTTCTTTCTTATGTTATTTTGGAAAGATAAACAAAAACATTTCAAGATTTATATGCATGTAATGTTTATTTACAATTGAGACATTGATCTACCTTTCCATACATTTTGAACATTATATTTATAGACTTAGGAGTTAGGACATATGATATTTGGATTATTATTTTAAGCCCCTGAAAATTTCAAGAGAGAACATGCCCTTGAGTAAAAGGATTCTCATAAACCTACTGTCGGTAAATCAGTTAAACCGAGGATAAGTGACCAAGTAGCTCACACAGAGAGTTTACACTGTGAAATCAAACTTAAGATAGAAACGAGTTTAATTACGCCCTTCTTTACACCCAGTACAACTGAGCCACCACAGGCGGGATTACAGACACTATTTACAGTAATCCTTAGACTAAAATGATTATTAGATCAAAGTTTAAATTTCTTCATCATGTTTTCACTTTTTTAAAATATTTAGACATATACTACTTAAATCTCACAAGCTAGAAAGTATATGGGTGCGTATATATTTTCATGTGAAGATCGAGGTTAGTCCTAGGTTTGACCAAAAAAAGAATAAAGCAAGGCACAAAGCTCCATGACAAAGGCTTGCCATGCTTCCAACAACATTTTACGGTATATCTTACTTCCTGTTTACTATTATTACAATCATGACTGAAAGCTCACTCCTATATATAGTAGATTTGGTTTCTCTCTTTAGTAATTTTGTGTACATATAGTTATTATCAATACGAATCCATCCCTATAAAGATGATAATTTGCACATGTTCTTCCTATATATAGTAGGGTTACTTATTTTTCCGTTTCATTAGCACTAATTAGTGATAGTGTTTATCAAAAGATGAGAGCTATTGTAATTTACATGAACCTAGGACATCGGGATAATTTGAACGGTTTCATCATAATATGTCTCCTAGTATTAGTTTTACTGTTTCGGCAAACTTTTATCTCATATTCGTAATTACAATAGAAATAAAGGATAATCCATCCTATATTCCTATTACACTATTACAGTATAACTTACAAATAATAAAAGCTAAAACAAACAATTACCTTTCTAATTTGATCTTTCTATGTATGTTCTCCTTAACGATTCATTAAAAAGCAATTGCCTTTTTAGTCAAATTTGTTCATTTATAATTGAATTCTCAGATAAAATAATGACTACAAATTTTAATTCTGCTAAGTTGTTTGTACCAAAATTTGTTAGTTAAAAACTCATCAGACTTATTTTGTATGAAAGATCTTTGAATTCGAGTTACTAAAACATATAAAACAAACTTTAATCTAACACAGGTTACCAAAAAACACTTGAAACTAACATGAGTAATAGCCAAAGTAATCTACCTTTGAACATTATAAGATCTACTCACTGGTGCAAACCCTACAGGTCGGAATTAAAAAAAAAATATTTGTAGATTTTGTAACAAATTTAATTTTTTCTTCAGCCATTTTCCTATAATCCCACCATTTTTGTAAGCTTGAAGAAAAAATACACACGTAAATTAAAAGAAAGATATCTAATTATATTATGGCATATGTATTCAACTTATTTGGTTTACAGTTAGCACATTCTCAACAATCGTTGTTATATCTCGCAGTTTTGGTTTAATCACATAATTATCTATACTCACTTATGTTAATTAATTTGATTTATGTAGTATATATAATATTTCATTTTTATGTTCTTCCCTGATTACTTAGAGATGCAAGAACTAATTAAGCAGATATGTATGAACTAAGCATGTGTATTAATCTCTCTCGCACACATACATGTTTGTGAATCATCTATTTAATTTGATCAAAATATCTCAGTCTATTTCTCATCAATATCCACTACCTAATTAAACCCACCACTCCCCCCCCAATCGGTCAAAACATGAAATATAAGCTCATATATATGTAGGTCGACAAGAATAGATATGAGATCTTTTTCTTAAAAGTAAATTAAGTAATAGTTCTGGAAGAAACTCAAACCTGGAGCCAGCAGAGTACTCAAAGAGCTTGCCTTTTGGAGAAAAGACAATCAAAGCAACATCAGCATCACATAACACTGAGATCTCTTGAGCTTTCTTCACCAAACCTGTTCTTCGCTTTGAAAACGTCACTTGTCTCCGTATCTTATTCTCGATCCGCCGTAGCTGAACCCTTCCCCTTCCCATTTCGTCAAAATTTCCTCAAGAACCAAAGAAGAAAGCTACAAGAAGACCTTAGAACCTTCACTAGGAGAAAACGAAGAAGAACCCTAGATTCTCTCTCTAAAAAGAAAAAAAAGTAGAGTAAGATGAGAAACTATGCAAGATTTTAATGTGTGAACTTGGTTTATATAAATATGTTAGACACACAATGGCATATGGAGGAAAAAAAGAGAAAGTATCAAATGATACAATTAGGGAAAGTGAAAGAAGAAAACTAGTATTTATGTCAATGTGACGGAAATAGTCTTCAACTAGGTAATAACCCGCGCCTTGCGCGGGATGTGATTATTAGTTTTGTTATTTTTAATAAAAAGACATTAAATCTGTTTAATCTAGATATTGGTTCGGTTTTAAGTTTTTTTTTTTGGTTTTTAATCTTTTAAAATATAACTATTATTTTAAATTAATATTCATTTTCGTTTATTCGGTTAAAATGTTTGATTTTTTTGGTTTTTTCCGGTAAAAACAATAAAATAATATTATTTGTTTGTTTTCATGTTATGAATTTTAGATAGTCGTCATGTCGAACCAATAATTTCATATTATAGTTTTTAAACAGATAATACTTTAAGAAAAAAAAACTATTAAGACAAATCATTTTACTACAATTTTGCGGTAGTGAAACAAACATTAAAAAAAAAATATTTCAACTTTCAAAAAAATTAGATACTTTAGTTATGGTGAGTACTTAGTTACAATGTGCTAAAAATCAAGGTGCACATGTATGTGTATGTAAAAAATATATACAAATAGTTGACAAATATATACAGATATTGTTAATTAATATTAAATGACTTTTTTTTTCAAAATAATAAATGAAAAGTAGAACTAAATTAATTTAAAATAAAAAAGGCTTTGCCATTAGTCATTTTTTCATATAAAGAAAATAAAATTGTATCTGTAAATATGGGTGAGCACAGATCAAATATCTGGGTATTTGGAAGCATTCGTGTCGATTCGATCTTTAGCCATCTAGATATTCGGTGACTCGGATATCCGAAATGTTTTGGAATTTTAAAGAATATCTGATTTGATCCGTAAATAAAATAAAATAAAATTTTAAAAATAATTGATAATTTTAATAATAACATTTTATTACATAAATAAAACTTTATTTAACTTTTTTAAATTATAGTACCTAATATAATAAATTTAATTCATAAAAATATTGTAAAACTGATATAAAGTATAATATATATAACATATATATATATATATATAATTCTTTACATATATGTATATAAATCCATATAACAGATCGAATTAGATATATGTTCCTAAATGGTATTTGTGATTTGTTTCTTTTTTGTATATTGTATTTTAGTATTTGATTTGTTTCGTAGAGTTACGGATATCCAGATTTTTTGGTTTAAATCAAAACGGATACGAATCGAATCAAAATTTATGAATATTTTGCTCAACTTTATCCATAAACAATAAAATAATATATATATAGTTTGGCTTTTGATTCGTTATTTATTTTTATTTGAACCAAAAAATTCAGAGTTTTATTGGAACTATGTATGTGAGTTTTATATTAAAAAAAAATACAAAGTACATAGTGTGAACACATTTATGAATATAGTGTGAACGCGTTAACATATTTATTATCAAATCATTGTGAGGCTGCCACGTGTCTATTATAGTGTGAATGCATTTATTACAATGCTTCTCTTTTAATATATAAGGGATTATAATCATTATCAGTTAATGAAGTAATTAATTAACTAATATTGATAGTTTTTATTGTACGGAGTTTGGCCGGTTCTAATTCAATATAGAACCTGTTATTATCAAGATCAAAGATCTACTAACAAATGCTGTGAATCCATTGGATCTTTTGACCGATTGGTCTAAATATATGAATAGATAAGTAGATAGATATTTAAAATATTAATACAGAACTTGACCTATCGTAATGTTAAAACAAATTAATGGAAAATGGAATTAAAAAAAAAAGAACTTGGAGAATATATAGGGTCATGTGATGCAGTTATGCGTAGATCTTCGTAAGGCAGATAGTATTGTCGGTTGTCAAATCATCAATTTAATCTTTCTCATATCATAATTATAAGATCATAATAAATCAGCGTTAAAAAAATAAAATAAAAATAAATGAGAGACAATGAAGGATATAGATGAAAGACCAACTAATAATTTACACATATTGTGTTCACGATAGTTCACGTTAGAACATCTCCCAAAGACACTTTATAACTTTAAATATAAAATCTTTTGCTATCCAAAAATGAATTCAAAAGAGTGAAACTCTATATTTGAAGTTTCACTACTCAAAACTTCAAATTAGAAGTTTCATATTTTTATTTGCATTTTGGTCTTTACAATTACACACACATTTATGACTCAGAAATATTTTTTTCGTTTATTGTTTTAATCCATATCTCATAAATATTTTAAATTTTGTTTACATAATTTAAATTTTACACATAAAATTAAATAAAACTTTAAAATAAGATTTAAAACATTTTAAACTAGATTTAGACAATAATAATATACAAAAAAAAACTTAACAAACAAACTTTAAAAAATTACATGAAGACATAACTATTACACAAATTTAAATATTACAACAACACTAATAATTAGGTAACTTTGATCCAGATCCTTCAAAATTTTCAAATATTGTACAATTTTTTGTTTGTTTAACTGAAGATGGTTGTTGTTGTTTTTGATGTCTTTTTCGTACACTTCTTTCTTGTTCATATCGAATATATTCACGAGTATTAGTATCATCGATAAATTTAGTCTTTCAGCAATATTTTATGTTTTGTTTTTTACTTTCTTGTTCTGATTTAATGTATTTACAATTATTAATATTACCCGATATCAACAATTTTTACCTTATAATCTACAAAGTAAAAATGAAGAGAATCCTTTTTACTGCGAAATGCACTAGTAGATCATATATACATTACGAAAATCATTTTATGGAATAATATGTATTTTGTTTGAAGTTTAATATTAATTAAGATAGTTTATTTAAATATTATATTTTAATATAATATTTTATTAATTAATATTGTTATAATATATTTATATATGTGCTAGTTATTTACTTTTTTTTTATGAATTCAAATTAGTTATTACAAATATAAGAACCATATTATAAAATACAAATAGTTTTAAAGTTGAGTTTGGAGTTTTGTTTTTGGAGAAAAACACTGTTAAACTTCAAATATAGAGTTTTGGAAACTTCAAATATAGAGTTTATTTTTGGAGATGTTCTTAATCATATTGCGATTTAGATTTTATGTATAAACATAAAAGTTTGTGAAAGACTAAACATTTTTGGCAGGTTACGCTTCTTAAAAAGAGAATAACCTCCCTTTATAGTAAAATTGCAAACGAATTATCCCAAATCCAAAACAAAATCAAGGACTAAGAAAACTGTTATTATTAAAACGTAGAATTTTAATTATTTATCGTGAGTTCAAGTACTACAGATAATTGGATTTGATATATAGGTTTTAGACAACATGTCATCACTTAAAATAAGATAGAACATGGTAGCATTAAAAATGGATATATATATATATATATATATATATATATATACTATTTGATTATTATTTTAATAATAGTGTAATAAGAAAATATAAAAAGTATCCAATAATTAGGTACAACGAAAAAATTACAATAAATAAATCTACAGCTTTAAGGGTTTTTTTCTATTCAGCCAATAGCAATGAGACTTATTACAAGTGAATCTCTAAAGAATAATCTCTTCCAACTTTACATCCCCTCTCTTTCCTTACATTTATTTTTAATATTTTAATTAATAAAGATTTTGGTAGAGACTCCAACTGATAATACTCTAAGAGCACTTATAATGCATTTTTATATTTTTATAACAACATTTAGTAATTTAATCCATTCATTTTTCTGAAAATAAAGATTTTTTATTTTTAGAAAAATAATTTTCTATTTTTATTCTAAATATAGGGACATACTATATTTTTTTAAAAATGTACATTAAAAATGATTTCAAATTGAATAGTCCAGCTCCTTGTTGTTTGAAAAAACTCTTAACTTCAATTGGTATTTTTTTCACGAAAAGCAAATAACTATTACCTTGACACCAAAAAAGAGTTCGACCCAATGCACTAAACTGAAGCTATAAACATTTCTGTGATGGAACACCATAATAAACATATTAAGGAGCAAGATCTCCTTCTATCTCTTAAAAAGAAGAGGTCCAACTAAATGTACTGATAAAGGAGAGTAGATGGTTCCACGAGTTATTTAAAACCTCTCCTTACAGTCGAGTTATTTGTAATAGATCAGTGGATCCCCTAAAGTATTGAGCAGAGGTGTAGCATCAGATCCTAAAGACGTTCAGAAAGAGGAAGAATCAATGACTATTCGTTCGCCGGAACCATAAGTCAAAATTTTGGTAGATAGGGATCCCATAAAAACTTTTTTCGAGAAATGGGTTAAACCCGGTCATAGACGCCTAGTGGCATTCTAGCCTTCCTTATCCTTTCAGGACCTATCCTAAACAACCCGACGGTGTGTTACATGTGCTCTACAGGCCACACTCCATCTTTCTTCTTAACGAGCCCATTTATCTTTAGATTTTTATAAAGATAGTATAAGATTAAACTTAACTTTTAGCATTCTTGAAATATAAAATTAATTTAAATTAATGTTTATTATTTTCTCTGTTTCCGAAAGTAAGATTTTTTAGAGTATGCACACTTATTAAGAATTCAATAAATATTTACAATTTAATTTTTTTTTTTTAATTTGTTATACACTTTCTATTAAATTTATAATTTTCCACCAATGAAATTTAATCAATTCAAATATTTTCAATTAATATTCTTCAAAAGTATAAAAAAAATACCTTAACAATATAGAAAATCTATCTTTGTGGAACAAGAAAAATCTAAAAAAAATTATTTTTGGGAACGGAGTGAGTACATATCTAACTAATATGTTTATATCAAAAAGCGAGAAAAAAATAATGACCTCTTCCACCACTCTTGTTGACGTAATTTTCCACCAACGCAAGAAAGACATCGCCCAGGTATATGGTGCACTAAAGAAGCGGCTCTACGTCTTTAGCCAAGATGGAAAACTCATAAGATGTTTAGATCTGGGATTTCGATCGCATCTTATGATTAATAAAAAGATTCTCGATTAGAAATGCTGAACATGATATCGGAAAAACTTTACAATATTGATGTCGAAATTAAAGGTGAAGATGTCTCTTTGATTCTTCTAGTGATATATCTACATGTCTGATGAGAACTTTGTGCAATTATTTATAGTTGGAAAAAAATATTTATAAATGTAACTAAATTAGTTGTTAGTAGTAGTGTTAAGGGACATGGAAACGATAAATACATACTAAAAGTCGTTTCTTCTCAAAGAGTATAAAACTAGCTAGATGATGTTCTACAAATAAGAACTGAAATGCCTTATTTTTTTTTACCCCCCAAAAAAAAGAAACAAAATGAATGCCCTAAGATGTATATAACTTCTCAGTATCATTCAAATGATGTTTAAGAGAAGATTTTTCCTTTCAATTAAGTTTCACTTTTTCTATTTCTGTCCAAAATTAATATTTAAATAACAAATACTTATTTATGTTTTAAGAGTGTTATTTTGACATTTTTTCTTTCAACGCAAATTATATTTACTTTCCGCTGCTATTAGTTGCAAACAGAATTAATTTTATAAATAATTTTATTTATCTCAAATACTATTTGTTTAATATGTGAAATTAATAAAAACAAAAATACATTCCAATCATTTTTAATATGTGTGAAAAGTGTCTAAGTGACATTCTTTGTGAAACGGAAGAACTAATGTTTTAGCCAAAAATAAATATAATTTTAAATTTGTTTGCAAAAAAATTAAACATTCTTCAAATGAAACAAATGAATTAAACTCTTTCTTGATATGAGAAAAAAGCTTATATATCATCTATCAAAAGAGAATATTCTAGTTTTCCCATTTGATTAATTTTATCCCATACTCCATTCGCTTTGCAAAGAGTTTCATTTTGATATTTTTGAAACATATTAAGAAAATGGTTAAAATACATTTATATTCTTATTAATTGCACATATTTAGCCAATTAATACAATACTAAAAGTTGAATAAGAGCTCCATTGAGCCTATCCACGTCAGATTAAAAATTCACCCAATGAAAACCTTGGTTTTTGCCACGTCACACCGTTTTGGGCAGTATTGGACTGATTTTGTTTTTGATCCGTGAAATAATTATTTGGCCCAAAAACTCTGTCCAAGAGAAACCCTAAAATGAGGCTGGGTCGATGATTTTCTTCCACATCTCCACTTTTGAACGGATCCTCTATCTCCTAGATCTGCCGTTTCCTCTTCTTCAATAGATCGTCGATCTCCTATCTATTCCCGAGCAGAAAAGGTTTCTACACGCAGACAACAAAGAAAGGTATCTCCAGGTCAAAGCCTTCTTCCCGGAAAGCCCCTCCCAAACACGCAGCCATCCAAGTTTCTGATGCTACACAGCAGGAGATGTTGATTTCGCACGCCTCAAAGTTGTCACTAGCCAAGCTTTTGCCTCAGCAGGTCGTTGCCGTCTTGCTTACGTGCTGACCAACGTCGCCGGCGAAGCTATCCATGGTTGGTTCCAGTTTCGATCGGACGCATTTGGAAAGCTAATAAAAGTTTACCACATTCACAGTTTCAAACACAATTCTCTCTGATATTTTCATCCCCATGACCTTTGCTTGATTTCTCTTTATTTGCTTTTCTGTTAAGGTAAAGGGGCGAGAAGAAAGCATATATGACATACCACCATGTAAGACTTTTAATTTTGTGTAGATACTTACAATTTTAAGACTTGATTAATTTAATCTAAGTTTTTTTTTCTCTTTTTGTTATCAGTCTCTCTACTATAGGAGAAGCACACGCATGAGCCTGGCAAGTGGCAACTCCACCAGTAGCAGTAATGGTGCATGCATGGTTTGCTTTCATGCTTATTGCTCTTATATGGGAATTTGACTTCTCAGCGTTCATGGTTCTGATTATTGCCATCCTTAATGACGGTGAGCAAATGGCTTTACTTTACTATATAGACTTCTAATACTTTATCTGCATTATCTTATATCTTATGGTATTGATTGTTGCTATCTTTTAGGTACCATCATGACAATCTCAAAGGATAGAGTCAAGCCATCTCCCACACCTGATAGCTGGAAGCTCAAAGAAATTTTCGCCACCGGAATTGTGCTTGGAGGTTACCAAGCCAATTAATAAAAGTTGAATAAGAGCTCCATTGAGCCTATCCACGTCAGATTAAAAATTCACCCAATGAAAACCTTGGTTTTTGCCACGTCACACCGTTTTGGGCAGTATTGGACTGATTTTGTTTTTGATCCGTGAAATAATTATTTGGCCCAAAAACTCTGTCCAAGAGAAACCCTAAAATGAGGCTGGGTCGATGATTTTCTTCCACATCTCCACTTTTGAACGGATCCTCTATCTCCTAGATCTGCCGTTTCCTCTTCTTCAATAGATCGTCGATCTCCTATCTATTCCCGAGCAGAAAAGGTTTCTACACGCAGACAACAAAGAAAGGTATCTCCAGGTCAAAGCCTTCTTCCCGGAAAGCCCCTCCCAAACACGCAGCCATCCAAGTTTCTGATGCTACACAGCAGGAGATGTTGATTTCGCACGCCTCAAAGTTGTCACTAGCCAAGCTTTTGCCTCAGCAGGTCGTTGCCGTCTTGCTTACGTGCTGACCAACGTCGCCGGCGAAGCTATCCATGGTTGGTTCCAGTTTCGATCGGACGCATTTGGAAAGCTAATAAAAGTTTACCACATTCACAGTTTCAAACACAATTCTCTCTGATATTTTCATCCCCATGACCTTTGCTTGATTTCTCTTTATTTGCTTTTCTGTTAAGGTAAAGGGGCGAGAAGAAAGCATATATGACATACCACCATGTAAGACTTTTAATTTTGTGTAGATACTTACAATTTTAAGACTTGATTAATTTAATCTAAGTTTTTTTTTCTCTTTTTGTTATCAGTCTCTCTACTATAGGAGAAGCACACGCATGAGCCTGGCAAGTGGCAACTCCACCAGTAGCAGTAATGGTGCATGCATGGTTTGCTTTCATGCTTATTGCTCTTATATGGGAATTTGACTTCTCAGCGTTCATGGTTCTGATTATTGCCATCCTTAATGACGGTGAGCAAATGGCTTTACTTTACTATATAGACTTCTAATACTTTATCTGCATTATCTTATATCTTATGGTATTGATTGTTGCTATCTTTTAGGTACCATCATGACAATCTCAAAGGATAGAGTCAAGCCATCTCCCACACCTGATAGCTGGAAGCTCAAAGAAATTTTCGCCACCGGAATTGTGCTTGGAGGTTACCAAGCCGTTATGAGTGTTGTTTTCTTCTGGTCGATTCACAAGACCGACTTTTTCTCCGTTAGCTTCATCAGCTCATTTTCTTTTCATCTTTTGTGTAAAGATACTTGAGGGATTATGTAAATATATATTGCCTTAGGAAGCTAAAATTCACCGTTGATATGCAGGACAAGTTTGGTGTGAGGTCAATCATGGACAACAATGATGAGCTAATGGGTGCTGTGTACCTTCAAGTTAGTATCATCAGTCAAGTGCCATCTTCGTCACGAGGTCAAGGAGCTGGTCGTTCGTTGAACGTCCTGGGGCGTTTCTGATGATTGCTTTCGTCATTGCACAACTTGTAAGAACATCAAAACCCCCATAGTTTCCTGAATTCTAGAAAAGAAACCCACTGAGATTCATCTAACTCTTCTTACCATATGCAGGTTACGACTTTGATTGCAGTGTACGCTGACTCTGGACGTTTGCTAAGGTAAAGGGTATCGGTTGGGGATGGGCTGGTGTGATTTGGGTTTACAGCATTGTTACATACTTCCCACAAGACCTTTTGAAGTTTGCCATTCGCTACATCTTGAGTGGAAAGGCTTGGACCAGCTTCTTCGACAACAGGGTACATAGAACTAACTCTCTCTGGTAGCAAGGTAAGTCTACTTTGATATCTAAACTTGGAAGAAACTGGAGTTTGCTTGATTCTGATTAGTGAATATGCTTTGTTGTGACAGGCTTAGGGAGCTTCACACACTGAAGGGACATGTTGAATCAGTCGCAAAGCTGAAGGGCTTGGACATTGACACAGCTGGGCATCACTACATGTGTAGTTGCAGTTGCACGTACACATTTTACCAAAACCAACCCATCATGACACTGGTGGAGTTTCTCTGCTTATATGTTTTTTTTTCTTCTTTTTTATAAATATGTGTTTCATTATGTATAGATTCAAATGTTGTTGGTCAGATTTTTTTTCAATTCAGAGGAAAGATTTGATATGTTTTTCTTTCTGAGGATTTTGCAGATCAGACAAGGGATGTACACTAGCGTGTTCGGTGCACGAGAGCCTGAAACAGGAAGAATACTGGCTTTCAAGAAGGCTAGGTTTGACAATTTTGAGGCAGATAGTGTTAGGTCCATCACAAGACAGATTGTGATACTTAGGAAACTTAATCAAGTTTTTCTCTTTAATCAAAAGCTAATGGTAGGACTTAGCATTTGGGGAATTCGAGCATATATAAAGGTATAGGTTTTAAGAAAGAATGGGAAAGTTAAATGTTTTATGAGTCATAGTATTCTAGCATGACTAAGGTACGTTCTCATATGTATTCACACCAATCTTTGGCTTTTTTTTTCTTAATTAGAAACCGACGGAATTAAATTTTTGGTCAGGGGTTAGAAGAGATTCATGCAAGATGTAGATGCTTGTGTGCGTAAGCTAAAAGTAGAAGCACTAGCACGTGCCAGGAAAGAGTTTGTGCATACAAGTAACGGGTTTGTTCTTTGCAGAAAGTCTAATAAAGTGGAGAAAGATCATGAAAAGAGCTACATTTGGTGGCTGGTGGTCAAAAGGGTTTTGTAAATTTGGTATCATTTTGGTTGGGGAAAAGAAACATGAGGCAATGTAAGTTTATATTATGTTATGAACTCCAAAGTTACACCCGGCAACTTCAAAAGCACAAGAGAAGTGAATAAGTGATGTACTACTATGAAAACCTTCTGTAATTTTAACTCAATAATAACAATGAAGGTAAATAATAATTCTTTTTTGGTTACAACATAGGACCAGCACAAACATGTCTTATTGCCAAAGATTTACAACAATGATATTATTTTATTTGTTACATGATTGGCCTACAACTGCCTTTGGGGGTTTTTCTAAAGAAATATCTACACACATATTAGTTAGCGCCATAGCTGCTATATAAGAGGCGTAAAATTGTGAATTTGTAACAAAACTAAAGAAATATTTATATAATAAAGCTACAAGCTAAATTATAATTTTATGTAGGTGTATAGGCGAATGATCTTAAAAAGTATTCAAAGAATCTATTTATACCAATAATGCAGTGTCGATGTCGGTTAAGGCCAACTATTTTAAAAAAAAATTATGTCTAGACTACATATTTCAAATATACCTATATGTGATATGACATTTTACAAATTACAATACTTTAAACAGTTTATGTACAGTGTTAAAGCATAACAGAAGTACTAAGATGTAAAACATATATCTATTTTTTTAGTTTGGTTTTATTTGATCCACGAAAGACGATAAACTGTGAAAGAATTGGACAGTGGAAATAAAAAAGCTTGAATCTATTGAAACCATTTTCAGAATCTTCACTATCTTTGAAAATGACCTCTTTTCAGTACCAATAAAACAACTGAGATTATTATAGAATAGGTAAGAACGAGAAAATAATTGAAGTCTATGCCAGCATTTGGCCTTTTGAGATTTTCTTATTTATACTAACGCAACATGTCACAAGCTTTTATATGTTATAGGCGTGTAATAAATATTCTTTTTATGGTTTTACCTTATTGTTTGTTACTTACCATTTTATGTATTTCTCATTCATATCTAATTCTTATATCTCAATTTTTTTTTACATGATAATAATAGGGAAAATATTAATCACACCATAAGATTAAAATATCATTACATTCTCGGGCAAGAGTTTTTGATAGAGTGTGTTTTGCACTGCTCAAAGCATAGAAACGACCTCTTACTATTTTAGTTATCAAAAATGCCCTAACCATGTTTCAAAAACTTCCTGTTTGAATTAATAAGAAGATAAGGACATTTAGTTTATTAGTTGTGGAATCAGAAGATAAAGAAAAAAATAATATATATCTATTTATTGAAAATAAAAAATTAAATTTCCAGAAAGTCAGTTTCGATAAAAAAGACAATTACTGTTTTAATTTTTGGTTTTATCATCAAACTATATGTTTGATTTTATTTATAGTACTACATAAATACTGAAGATAAATTTTTGGATTACATTATTCATAAATTCTTTTAATTAAAGGAATTCAAAAAACAAAAAGATAATCTACATAAAAAAGTTACTAAAATTTATGCGATGAGCTATTCAATTTTAAATAGATTATCCGCGCATAGCGCGGAAATGGATCTAGTATGATTAAAATACATTTATGTTATTATTGAATTGCATTTTTGTAATTAATATTAAACTTAAAATAAGTATAAATTGTTTTGAAATTCTAAAATTGAACTCTTTGTGTAACAAGAAAACAAATGTTAAAATGATACTCTTTATGAAATAGAAGAAATATTATAAAATATAAGATTGTTGGAATAATTAAGAGATATGTCTAAGAAATTAAATTAGATTGGAAACCAAATTAATTTTGTGTTCGTGAGTTATCTAAGAATATCCAGCACCATTCATGTAATTATTTACGTTTCATTTTTTTCTTTGTAAATATTTACTTTTAATTTTTCTTTGTAATTAGAAGTTTCACATTAAACAAAGGATAACCCTAGCCGTCCATGGCCTATATGGGCTTTAGCAGTGTTAAAGAAATCAACTCGCCTATGATAGAAAATAAGCCAGTGTCTGTTACTTGAATTTCGAACTGGTCTATGTTTCTTAAAATTCTTGATCAAACTCTAAAATCTCAACCAAATAGTTTATGAACCCTAATATTCTGAAAAGTATATCAAACTGACCATAAGTAAAACACATGTTGTGCCAGTCGGCATACTTAATTACGACAATGCAGTATAAGTACCAATTGCATGTAGACAGAATATGTTTACTGCATCAGTCCAAAACGGTATAACCTAGAAGAACTAGACTTTTTAGTTGAACTTCCTAATTTACACCATTGACATAAAATGCTCTATATATAAAAAAAAAATTTGACATTAAATGCTCTATATAAACTGGGAGCAGCCTTTATTTGAAAAAATAAAACGAAGCATATAACCGATTATTTCATGTTAGAGATCAGACCTAAATAGCACTACTTCGGCAGATATTTTTCTTTTGAGTAAATCAGGTTGGAAATATATGGAGATAAAACTAAAATAGTCAGTGATTTAACTATTTATGTAATGTAGGTGTTTTTATGTAGAGGTTTATTTTATAAAAATGACGTCTAATATCACAGCCGTCAAAAAAACTCTAAACTCTAGACTCATTTTATAAACTAGACCCGTAACAAACCAACGTTGAGTTGGCCTAGTGGTAAAGGGGTTGCGGCTGTAACTTCCGTCACTTGGGTTCAATTCACGGTGAGAGAGACTATTTACAATGCTTGGATTTCCGGCAAAGATGTGAAAACACATTTTTAATGTTTACCAAAAAAAAAAAACTAGACCCGTAACAATTAAATTAAGGAGTAAAAAAATTAATATTATTGTTGCTATTTGTTTCCAAATTATTGTCGTCCCACGTAATTATTTATTCTTTAGGTGAGTGGGTAATTAAACTTTCAGTCTTTCACGAAAGAATTTTAAATATTTTTTATTGTGGGAATTAATTATTAACAAAATAATGTATTTAATAGACATAAATATACACTATAATATATTAAATACTCTCTCCGTCTCTTAATGATAGACTTTATAAAAAAAGATTTGTTTCAGAAAGATGTATTTTGTGTTTTCTAAGAAAAAATTATAACTTCAAAAAAATTAATTGACTTTTGAATTACTATTGGTTAAAAGTTATTAAAAATTAAAAATTACAGAAAATGATATATTTATTATAATAGTTTAATGTGTTTTCTTAATATGTGTGAAAATACTAAAAAGTCTATCTTTGTGGAACGGATGTAGTATATAATTAGTTATTTGTTTTTCCATTTAACACCACTGGTTTCAATATAAAATTTTTATAAAGGTATACTATTGAAAGGCATGATAAAAATTATACAAGTTATGATTTTGAGTTCATACCGTAATAAAGTAATTGACAACAATAATATTAAGTGCACCCATACGCTAGTAGTAGCTGTTGAAACAAAAAGAGTGAGCAATGAAAGAGCTAGAAAGTCTCACAAGTGACCCCTAGCTAGCAGTGGATTTAGAATTAGGCTTATATTATCTAGAAGACCCAATTTATCTGCATAGTAGGAATAGCGTAAATGCTATAAATTTAACTTTTTTTGGTCGAACCTTTTATCATTGCTACCTTAAACATTCAATACAGAGTTTCTCATCCCTAAGGGAGAGTTTGAAAACAAAAACAGCAATACGATCTGCAACCTGGTTACAAACACGAGAGATGAACTGAAAAGAGATAGAGTTTAGGGAATTGCAACACACTGATCTCGTGGATGATCCCTTTGAGTGCAACCACAGAAGAGACTCCTGTGAGCAGGCCAACTAGACATTTGGAGTCTGAGAAACAGACTACGTCCTTGAACCCCAAACATAAAATCTAAGAAGATTTAACTATGAACATAAAATCTAAGAAGATTGACCATCCCATAAAAGGCCAAACTATAGGGGTTGTAAATCGTAATTGACGTAGCAAAATGTAATTTATTAAACAAGTACTTTTATATAATATATAAGATATGAATGCATGGGACAATACATACATATGTACACAACCCTTTATGCTTACATATTTTGTGGTTCATGTATAGAAATAAATGTAAGTGCATATGTGTATCTGTATACATTCTGAAGTTGTGGTCCATTATAAATTTATAATAAGTTAATTTGGGCTAATGCGATTTAGTACTAGATTAGTAATAAAAACTTGAGCGCGATAGACCTTTCATGGGTTCACATTCAAATGTGGTCCACTACACTAAAATATAACATATCAAGATCTTGTCACTTTTTTTTTTTTGAAAATTCAGTATTAAGTGAAAACTGTGTACCATTACCATCTTCCTAAAGATGGTGTACAGTTACCAACTTATAAATCGAACAATATGGGGACCATGATGCATAAATTAGGCTTCCGAATTGTACTAAACCCTAATATTCAAATCTCACGCTGAGCTTTCAGAGGTTGGGGACCATCCGATTTCGCGGTCCCAGTAGTTAACAATTTAAAAGATAACATTTTTTGGCAGACAAAGAAAAGTAGAAAACGTTCTATCATCAAATACGATATACATTTCTTCATTAGTGGGATTATAAGACATGGATACTAGGATGATGGATGACATGCTCATTGGGAACAGATAGTGTATATATATATATATGAAGAATCAAGTAGATGTGGTACCACAATTGTAGGCCAAAGGGGAACTCGTACACGATGTTGCAATTCCGAAGACAAGTAGGTTGTATACTGGAATTGACCCTTTGATGAGATTTAGGGCCATAGTGTTGACCAATAACAGCAAAGTTAGGTTTAATCTTATTATCAAAAAAATATTTCAGTTAATTTTCGTGAGGGCAAATTTCTTAGACAGCAGGACAAAAGATATATGACAAAATATTACACAAAGAGAAAAACTCCTAAAATAGCACTAACCATATTTCCTAAATACTATACCATAAATACCAAACTATAAATCGTAATCATTAAGCTTAAACTCAAATATGAAATAAAATATCTTTTAACTTTTAATTAATGATGCTATTTTGGAGAAAAATTGTGTTCTTTTTAGAACAAAAATATATTTCAGTGCTATGTCAGACAACTTCTATTTCGGTAAAACCTAAACATATTTGTAATAAAAAACAATATAAAACTTATCATGATTGCAAATTTATATTCAAAATCGTTAGATGAAAATAGATCAGAGCAGTAGAACATCTTTATAACACAAATAGTTCTAGAAAACAATAATAGCTTACTAAATAATTAAAGCATAAGAAGATTCTTAAACCAAATTAAAGAAAGATAGTTGATGACTGAGAAAGATGATGTGCATAGCCCTTTTTTCAAAAAAAAAAAGATGATGTGCATATAATTGGGCACCATTCTTGAATGCTCAGTTTGCACCATCAACCTTTTTCAACTTTTTTTCCTTTTGAGCATTGATCACAACAATTATGAAGCGAACCCTCTTTTGGAAAATTAAGCTCGGTTATTATATTCAAGTGGGTAGTATGACCTATTGAAACAATTAGCAAACTTACAATTTTATCAGCATCCATATATCAAATTACAGACTACAGGAACTGTGGGAATTGTAGGAACTAACTCTATTTTAACATAAAATGAAAAATAACATTAATATGCTCAAATAACAATTATACGTAAATTAAAAGAAAAACTAATGCTTATAAAACACCCTAAAAATAAGGCATGTACTAGAGAGAGTCAAAAGGAATATTATTGCCTGTTCAAATTGTTATATGGTTTTTGAATAATTCTAAAACATATTATATATAGAAGTGTAGTGAAGAATCTATAGTAATTAAGAAAAATCAGCGTGGGTATTATTTCCCCGCTTTCATCAAAAATATTTCTTTTTAAATATACGAATTGTGTTACAAAAATATAAGAACAAGAGTACGATAAAGCAATAATTATATGAAGAATGATTTTAACAAAGTACGATCACTGACTTTCATGAAAACAGCTCAACATATAAGATATATTATTTTGCTCATATACTTCAATGTCTTTGTGATAATAACAAAACAACAATTTCATATTGGTGCTTTACTTTATATAATTTATATAAAATGGTTAAAAGCACGCTACTTTTTGTCAATATTTTGTTCGAGTGGGATTTGTTCGAGGGCCTATTTTGATAGTTTTATCCCCTTGATCATCTTAAGCTTTTATTTTCTGAACACAGCTTGATCACCCTAAGCTACTTGTATTTATTGTACGTATTTTAGTTCATGGATGCAATACGTTTTAAGTTTGTATTTTGGGTTTAGTACTGGTTTTGGATTAGTTATTTCTTATTCGGTTGGCCCATTTCAATTAATAGTCTTAACAAAATTTATGAAAGCAAGCGTGTCGATATGAAATAAATTTTAATTCATTTTAAATCACAAACGCGCGAAAGTCATTTGTAGAACTCAATAAGATTGAGAATTAACTCCTCAAAGTTACTAGAGATTTTTTTCGCGCTTTTCGCTGATTGTGTATTTTCAAATATTTACTATTTTTACTTATATATAAATTGTTGCATTTATATTATATTTAATTTTAGGTTTAGTATAGTCAATTTAGAGCTATTGTTTTATTTGTGTATGTGGCTTGAATCATCTAAATTTTTTTTCAATACACAATAAATGCAGTAAAATACACAATAGTTAAAAACAAAGTGAAATTCGTCAACTTAAAGGATTACAACAAAAAATCTTTAAAATATTCTTTGTTGTCTTACACATTTTATAATTTTTTGGTGCAAATAATCTAAGCAATTTTTAAATATAAAAATAATAAGACACAGTCCGCATTAGGCATGAGCGTTTAGATACACATTTGGGTTTGAAGCGGATATTTCAGATTTTGAGGGTATTTCGGTAATGGGGGTCTAGAACCCGTTCGAGTATTTTACATATCGGGTCAGGTTATGATATCTTTTAGTTTGGTTTTAATATTTCGGGCCGGGATCAGATATTTAGATTTAGACAAAAATAAATAAATCCTTCATTGCTCAAGTTTTTGTACTAAATTTTTTACCATTAACTTAACTGATTTTGTTTTTTATTGGTTGGACGATTAACAAATTTAGAGATAGAAATAATTTAAAATTCAAAAATTAATCTGGTTGTTATTTTGAGATTTTGAGTTCAATTTTTATTAATGTATGAAAAAAGCATTTTAAGTGAGAAGTAAATCACTTTGTCCATAATTATATACATATTATCTAATCTCTGAACCATATACAACATCAATATAAATATTTTGAATAAATAAAAGAACTAAAGTAGAAACATAGGGTTAAGTATACATATGTTATGTTATCTTCGGATATCCATTCGGTTCGAATATTATCTATTCGGGTTCGGATATCTAGTGTCTCCTAACTTAATATCCGTTATGGTATTTTTGCCACTTCGGTCGGATTTCGGTTTGGATTTTTCGAATCAGATTTGGGTATGAATTAAGATATCGAATAACATGTCCACTCCTAATCCGTGCATAGCGCGGAAAAAAAATCTAAATTGATATGAATGTGAAAAAGGCCACGGTAAAATACAGGAATTTCATATATTTGTTTATATTTATCATTTGAACAATTTAGATGAAAAAACGGAAACTTTCGTTAAACTAACTTTTATTGATCTGTGGCCACGGATCTAGTATTGCATAAAGGTACGGGAATATAGCCTATTTGATCACTTCACTGTTATTGTTAGACTAAATTTAAATTTCAAAAATCTGGTTTAGTTGTGCTATTCTAAAAAAAATGTTGGAATATTCTAATATGTCACATGTAGTTTTTATTGTGAATGCTATTTCGTAAGCAATTTTATTAATGTAAGAGAGTTGTATATCTAATCATATCTATTAATAAAAAAATGATAGGTCCATAAATGACAATCTCTTAGTAGTAGATAAAAAATAGTACTTTAAATTAATAGATTAGATTATTAACATATATATAGTATATATTTTATATGACTATTTATTAAATGAAGCTTTCTACTTATATGATTTTATGACCAGAGTTGTATTTTTTTTAAACAAAATTTGTATCTCCTGTACAAGCCACTGATATCTCAAAGGTATGGTTTATGTAATTGTTTAGAAATTTTGCACATTTGTTTGCATGTTCCAGAACAATTTGATTCACATTTTTCTCAGATATGGGTTCCTTCAAATCCAAAAGGAGCTGAGACATTACCACCCGGTATTATTACATCCGAGTCAGACTTGTATTTGCGCAGGTTTTGGGGGAACCCTGAAGAGGTTTGATTCTCAAACACACAATCTAATTCTTGGATTTTACAGTTTATTTTCTTCTCTCTGTTTCCTCAGAATTTGAAAAAGAAACCGAGATATCTAATAACATTTACAGTGGGTTACAAACAGAGACAAAACATAGATGCATGTGTTAAGATGGCTGTCCTTTTTGTTTTTTTTTCTAAATTTTTATTTTTATTTTTATTTTAATGGTAATCTCATTTATGTTTTGTCTTCCTTTTTTTTTGAACACCATGTTTTGTCTTCCTAAAAACAGTTTTCAGACAACTTTACCATTGTTCTGTTTCATTACAATGGAAGAACATAAGTGTTAAGAAGCAGACAAAATGGTAGCTTTGCTTATACCTCTCTATCTTTTGCCCCTAGATTTCCCAGACACGATTTCAACTTAATCATATTCTGAAAGTTAGAGCTGGGAGATTACACATAACATTAACAGTTCTAAATTCCAAAAAAAAAAAAGATTGTTTGTGAGATGTTATGACTCTAAATTTATGTTTGGTTTCTAATGAAATTGGTACATAAACACTACCTTGGATGGATATGGAGCTGGAACTCTCATAATCTGACTAATTGGTATGACGGGATGAGAAAGACCTGGGAGATAGATTTAAAAGAGAGTGAATTGGTGAGCTGATGTGGTTGATACGATAACATGACCTGAGTGGAAAGAGTCACAAAGAGGCATGACGTTGGGACTATCAAGAAAGTGATGAACCTGAGAGATGGAAGGATGGAGGAGTTGAAGTGAACGCATGAGTTAAAAGGTATGACTTTTCGGTAGTGGCGATTGACAACATTGTGGAATTTGTATCGCTGGTGTGTGAATAGGGAAGAAGTGAAATGGGATAGTGAGTTATATATGGCTAGACTGGGAAATTGAAGGGATTATGACTATTTGGATGTTACAGTATTGAAGAGTGCTTGAATAACTTCAAGGAAGGACTGTCATTAGGCCTGAGGATGACGTTAAGGTTGTATCGTGAGGATAGGGAAGAGGAAGAGGGATTGTTAGATCGGGTGCCGTCGAAGAGAAATATATTGAATGATTCAGAGTGGTTGTAATAACGGTGAATTGCAGATAATTTGAAAGGATGACGACGAATTGGAAGGGTCGGAGACGATAAGGAAAATTATGGTAGGCGAGATAGGCATGATATGGGCTATTGCGGACTTTTAGAAGTCCATATGGATGGCCCGGATCTAAGTTGACTGAAGCAGTGCTGACGTGTCCAATTAAATGCTCCTCATTGGCTGATTTTTTTTTGAGAACGTGACAGCCTCACCATTGAATTTTTTTTTTTTTTTTTTTTTGTAACAACCTAACAAACTAATAGTTAACTTACTAAACTTAGGCATTTAAAGCTTTTATAATTTGTAACAACCTAACAAACTAATTGTAGTGAAGAATTAATTAAGCAAAACATAATCAAACCAAACCATGAAAGAAAACAGGCAATCATAGCAAACTACTAAACAAGAAAGCAAATTCAATTATCAATGAGAAATATTGGGTCATAGGGTTTAGCAATGGAAAATTCTTGGTTGGCCAAATGTTTTTAATTCCAGTGGTAATTAATTTGGAATGTTTGGTTATTGTTGACTAAATTTAGAATAATATGGTTTGAGGGATTTTAAGTGAGAAGGAAAAAAAATAGTTTTCTTTCTACATTTTCCATAAATAAATGGATTTTGACTATTTTAAATAGTTTTAGTTATTTTCTTAACATCAATATACAAGAATCTGAATTGAAAAACAAAATTATTCCATATTTTGATATCTCCATTTTTCTCAAAACTAACTTATTATATTTTTACAAAATTGTGAAAAGGTTTTATCCATTTCCATTTTTCTATCCCCACAGTTTTACTTATCATTTATAATTCCTTAAATCCAAATTTTGAAAATTAAAAAAAAAAACAAATTTTTGGAAAGAAAAAATTTTAGTTTCTTATATTATATTTGTTGATTAATTAGGTCGTTTTAGTTATAACATCAATCACTGTTATAGGTAAACCAAAGTTGGGAATTAATGAAAGACAATATTATTGCAACTTTTTTACAATGACAAGGTTAGAATTTGTTTTAGTCAAAGTGTGTGGTTAAGATTTTTGGTTTTTCTTAAAAGAATAATCACTAGAAAAATTATCTCATACAGTTCTATCATAAAAAGTAGAATTGTGGAGACATGTTCCGAACCATTTTATTAGCCTCGCTATCCGATCTATAATTTTCTATTAACCGTACGAAGACACAGCTTTCTTATATCTCCGTCAGTGCATACTAGTTAAAAAATATAACCTCCCGTGTAAAATCCATTATAATTATACTACCCTGATCCACACGGCGGAGCCTCAATTCTGTCACCATTAAACTTCTCAGAAATATCAGCAGCTATTCTCTGTTCCCAGCCACCACCAAATCGGTGTGGACGATCTTCATCGTTTAGACTCCACAAGCTGCCCCACAAGTTACCTTCATCGGTCATGGAGTGATCGCTTGAGGTTGCTGTAACACTTTGAGGCATATGAAATTGGTCGTGAATGACACTAGTCGGGTAAGAGAAAGAGGAAGCTATGTTTTGCTCGTTGTCGTGATTCATGTGGTTTCGAGATACCATCTGAGATCGTTGATTATGTGGTTGCGGTTGCATACCTAGTTGTTTCCGGGATCTTTTAAATTTGTCTTGTTTCGAAAAAGATTTATCTTTCTTCTTGTAATGGGTTCTCCAATAGTTCTTGATTTCATTATCTGTTCGTCCTGGTAAATATCTTGCAATTGTAGACCACCTATATATATATATATTGTGAAAGTTATATGTAAATGCATGCCCATGAAATGTATGACTCCGTAAATAAAGTTAACATAACTACAAATGAAAGATAATAAAGGGGATCGAATCAAGCAGTTGTGAGCCATCTATACTATTAAAGCAAAATTCCTATTAGAATTCTGTCCTTAGTTTTTCAAGTTATTTACATTTCAATATCACTGTCATTTTTTATTATTTTAAATAAATTTCTGTAACAATAAATACAACCAATCAGATTTTTTTTATGATTAATCAAATATTTTAAAGATACTTTAGTATCCACTATATATGGAAAATAACAATACTAACTATATTTTGAAATACAATATCTAGAAAGTTACGATTAAATATGATGCATGTGTTTTCCTAAAACTGAATACCCTATTTTTACTGGTCTCACCAAACGCTTTATTGACAAACCATAACACAAAAAAAAAAAAATTATCCAATGACTGTTAATATGTTGGTCGATTACTCACGTCAGCTATTCCATAATCTCAATTAGGGCTGTTCAATATGGTAAAACCGAACCGTACCGAACCGAACCGAACCGAAATAGATAATATGGTTTGGTTTTGGTATATACCATATAAACCGAATGGATATAATTTTATAAAAACCGTAGGATTTGGATATGGTTTGGTATATAACCGATTAAACCGAATAAACCGAACAAAACTGATTAAAAGTAGAAACATGTAAATATGTATCTATTTTATAACAATACATGAAAATATATTTGTTACATAAGTTAAATTTATGTTAATAACTATTACCATAATTTTATAGTAATAAAGAACCTTAATTTGTAAAACACTTGAACTATAATTAAATAACAATACATCGTAATTCAGACATCTTATTTTCTAAGTCTTCTTTTGATCATTTTGCTTTATTTTAGTCTTCACTAAATTAATATGAAGATTATAAATTTGATGGACAATAATTAATAGAAAATTTTAATAACTTTTTTCTTATCTGTAAACAAACAGAGTTTCGTGTTCAGTTAAAAAAACATGACTTTAATGAACACTAAGAACACTAATATGGAAGAATGAAAAAACTTTTCTTTCATGTTTCTGTTTTGTTTCATATTTTTATTTTCAAAATTTCAAGCTTTGATTTTAGTTATAGATTTGATTATTTTATTTGATGGTAGAAACATTTTTTCTTTTTTTGTTCATTTATTTGAACATGTAATATATTTTTAATAAATGATTGTGTTGACAATATGGCTCTAAAATTCATATAATATGAACTCAAACTAAATAATTATGTTTTTTGGTATAAAGCCGAATAAACCAAAAACCGACGATATATAAACCGAACCAAACCGAAGTAAATATGGATTTAGAATGGTACTTATATTTTACTAACCGAAATACCAAAAACCAAAAAAATCCGAACCTAAACCGAACCGATATCTGGATTGAACACCCCTAATCTGAATTGATACCAATTTTATATGATTAAGGATTGCGTATTAGATTTAGGGATTTAAAAAAAATATATATAATAATTTTTTTAATAACAAATAAATTATGTAAAAGTTATTACATAATAAAATTTATATTATTAAACTCTTAAAAACTAATTTCTATGAGTATAAATATGCAACTTTTTATATTATGTATTTATGCCTAACACATATGAATTCACAAACAACACAATTTGTAAATAAGATTAGATTATGTTATATAAAAATTATTTAATCTTATAACTAACAAATATTTATAAAAAAATAAAAAGAACAAATTCCGTGCTTTTAAAGCGCAGATCAAAATCTAGTGCATATTTATCTGAGAGAAAAAAAAAACAAACTATTATTGTACATCAAGCATGTTGTCAGATTTTACTAGTAGTAGCGTTTAGCGTCTGGGTTTTAATTAGCGTCATCAAAAATAAAATACAAAAATAAGGAGCTTACTTGTTACCCCAAAGGAAGTGAAGTTCAAGGATGATTCCTTCTTCTTGAGGAGTGATTTGTCCTCTCTTTAGCCCTGGCCTCAAGTAGTTCACCCACCTTAGTCTACAGCTTTTGCCACTTCTATTCAACCCTAATTTTCAATTCCATGACAAACACAAAATATTGAAAAGAGCACTGGGAATGGTTTGACAAAACATGTATATGTAAAGTTTACTGCAACTTGATGATCTTTATCCTTTTAATAAGATATAGTATATGAACTTCGCAGTAAAATGTTCGAATAAAAAAGATTGTATACGTACAAATGTTCTACACTGATCTAAGTCAACTCCACAAAACAAGGAATCATAAGATCATCTTTTGATTTTCAACAAAAACAAACCCTTTAAAAGCTTATTCTACCATGTCATTTTCCTGTTTCTAACTATAAAAGTGTGAGACTGCTTATACATAAAAAAGAAAGAAACATGAATGAAATCTATTATTGGGAGCTATTTAAGTCAACTATACCCCAAATATATGGAGGTAATTGGTTGGGCTGTATAAAATAAAATGGTTTTAGCTTTAATTTTTATCTATAACCATTTAAATTATCAATTATACTTTAACTAGTTTTTAAAGACAAAGCCAAAATAAAATAAAAATAATAATGGTTGTAGGAGCCTAAGCAAAATAATTTCATTTATTTATTCATTTAATTTCTACAACTACATTAAAACAGATACATCAAAAATTCTAAAGACTAAATTATACAGTAAAATTTCTACAGTTACATCATAACCAATCATCCCCTTCCCCCAACTTGTCTTTATTAATCGTCACTAAAGCAAGTATACTAACTAATTGTATTAATTCTGTATAAATTGTAAATCAAATCTATTCTGAAACGGCTTTCATTAAAGGAAATAGTTCAATAAGAAAGATATCAGTGGAATAATACAAAATAGATTCGCTTACTAATATGTCTGTACGAGCTTATGATAAAGCAACGATGAAGATTATAGAGTAATTCAGCAAAAAAAAAAATAGATGTGTAAGACGTACACATATGTACATATAGAAGCAAATATATATGTATACATGATCAAATAAAAGGGTTTACCTGCACACTTAGCAACAGAGCTCCATTTTCCTTCACCATTGGAAGTAACATACTCGGTAAGAAGCTTGTCTTCTGCAGGTGTCCATGGACCCTTTCTAAATCCTTGTAATTGTTGCTGTTGTTTTTGATAAGGATCATGATCATGGGTTAGCTGATGGACTTGATCAGCTCCCAAATCAAGCATACCTCTTCAATTGTCAGGAACTCTTTCAGTCACAAATAAATACTACAGCTTATGTATGGGTCTGTATGTGATCGTCAGAGTATGTGCTTGATTTGTTCTACTATGTTCATGTTTGTGGTTGAACATGTGCGTGTATATATATGTATTATCCGTTGGAGAAAAAAATCTCACACTAGAAATATATAATGGACTTGATTTGTATATAAAGGGTTAAATCCAATCCACTAATGACCGATTGTTTTTAAATTAGAAACCCATAATTAACTCAAATTTAACATGGTATCAGAGCTCAGATCATAAATACGCTCCCTAATTAATATAATCCTAACCGACCGGGTATAAAGATCGTAATTAACTCGCTCGACCGGATATAACTGTTTTAAAGTTCCGAAATTTATGGCCGATAAGAACCATCATCTCGATGAAATGTATTAGCGATAAAGTATCCAGTTGGAAGTCCATAATAAATCTGAATTTAACATTATTTGTATTGTGTTGCTAATTAAGAATATATTCTTTCTTTTTACGGACGTTTAACTCAATATATTTTATTTCATTTACTTTACTTAGAGCATTTCCAATGTAAAACTCCATTTTTTCGAAGTAGAGTAAAAGTAAAAATAGAATAAAATTGCTATAACCCTACTCCATTTACCACTTCATAATGGAGTGATGAACAAACAAAAAATAAATTACTCTATTTATGGAGTAAATTTCATTATGGAATGAGATATGGAGTTTTTTTGGAGCATTTCTTAGTTTATATTCACTTTTACTCTATTTTAGAGGAAAAATAGAGTGAGAATAAAGATGCCCTTAAAGACCTTTATAATCAGGTAGCATATATATGTGAATTTATGGTCTATCATTAGCCTACTTAATTATATAAATTCTAGCTTCAGTTCCTCGACCACCCAGATAATCTTGGCAAGCCACTATCAAACAAGTGTTGATACATAATGAGAACCAGCTCATTCTATTTCTTACCCAATTAAGATTTTACAAGTACCCTATTACCAATTTCGTACAAATAACTTTATTCGTCATCACTAAAAAAATATTCTTGAACAACAATGGTTTGTCTTTGGATACTTAAAAGTTTTTTAACATCATCATAGAACATAAGATCATGTCCATCGCAGGGTTGAGGAGGGGCTCTTTACTCCTTTTTTTTTTTTGTGCACCGGCTCTTTACTCCTTAAAATAATGAAAAAAATAAGAAAAAGAGAAGAGAAGAAAAAAACAGGTTCTAAGAGCATCTCCAAAAGAAACTCTATAACTCCAAATATAGAATTTTTTGCTCTCCAAAAAGGAACTTCAAAACTTCAATATAGAGTTTCACTTTTCAAAACTTCAAATTTGAAGTTTCATCTTTTTATTTGCATTTTGGTCCTTATAATTATACATCATATTTATAATTCTTAAATATTTTTTTTGTTTATTGTTTTAATCCTTAAAACTTTTATATCTCATAAATATTTCAAATTTGTTATATAAACTTAAGTTTTACACATGAAATTAAATAATAAAAAATTAAAACAAGATTTATAATATTTTAAAACTAGAATTAAACAACAAGAATATTACAAAAAACCATAATAAAAACTTATTAAAAAGACACATGAAGACATAATTATTACTCAAATTTAAATATTATAACAACACTAATAGTCTGGTAAATTTGCTCCGGAACCTCCAAAATCTCCAAAATATTGTTCAACAAATTTTGTGTAACCGAAGATGATTGTTGTTGTTGCTCTTGACGCATTTTTTGTATGATTCTTTCTTGTTCAGATCGAATGTATTCACGAATATTAACATCATTGATAGAAGCTAAGTTTTTTAGCAATATTTTATTTTCCTCTTTTATTTCTTTAAAAGCTAACTTTTTTGCTTCATTTTGCAGTCGTAATTCAATCATCTCATGACCTTTTTCCCTGCTTGTTGTACTTTCGTTTAAAAGATCAAGGATTTTTTCGTTTGATGATATCAAATATCAGCAGACATATTATGAGGATATCCGGTTTCAACAATTTTTGGCTCGTAATCTACAAATAAAAAATAAAGAGAATCATTTCTTACTTCGAAATGCACTAGTTGATCATATATGGGAGCATTATGGAAATAATTTTATGCAATAATGTAATATTTGCTTGCAGTTTAGTATTTAATTATGTACTTTTATTTATAATTTTATATTTTAGTGTAAGATTTTTTTTAGTTAATATTTCTGTAATATTTATATATATGTATTTGTAATTTATAGAAGTTTTATAAATTTACATCAACTATGACAAATATAAGGATCATAGTGTAAAATATAAATAATTTTGAAGTTAGATTTGAAGTTTTATTTTTGGAGAATAACACATTGAAACTTCAAATATAAAGTTTGGAAACTTCAAAATAGAGTTCCTTTTTGGAGATGCTCTAAAGTAGGTGATTTCAGAACCGGTATTAACCCTCTACAGCCACTTGTCTTTTAGTTATTGGTTAAGTTTGATAAAGTTTTATTGTTTAATTTAACTATATTAGCAATATTTAGATTAAACTGTTAAGAACTTCAAAATAGATTTCAACCGATGGAGTTGCTCTAACTTTGTTCTGGACTCAGTTCTAGAGGAAAATGTATATTATAAAAAAATTAGTGGGTTGTCTTTATTTTCCGGAAAAGAACTTTGAGCCAGTAAAACCTCAACACATGTCTAATAAAATAATGAAAAGAAGACATGCTTTAAGAGTAATTCTTCATTAGTTTATTGATAAATTATAAATATGTACAATTATGCTCGAAATAATGGGCTTAATGAAGTGTATACTATTTCGGGAATAAGAAAACTGAAAGTTCCTTCCATACAATAAAGTATTGATGACTCAACTTGTATTCATGTGGCCTTTCGCCATTACACATCAACATTTATGGCAATGTTCGGGTTTTCTTGAATTGGTTAAACTGATTCAACCTTATTTTATAAGATTTGAACATTTTTTTTCTTTTGAAAAACATTAGCTTTAAAAAATAATAATCAATTTATCTGGGAGATTGCAACTTCCCCTTGCTCACGAAATTTAAAGATGATGTTTCATTACTGGTTATAAGTGATCAGAATCATGATTTTTTAATAATTACTTTGTAATCTTAACTGTGATTTTGGATTCCTAAATTATAATTAGAAAGCTTTTCATGCAGCTTTCACTTTAGATTTCGAAGTAAAATGTGGGCGGATGGTATTAGATAAGCATCAAACACAAAAATCTCTAATGACGTAAGAAACTTGATATAATACAATCAACACATTAATAGAGCAAGGTTCTCTCCTGGTGTTGACACATCAGACTTTTAGAGTCATAAGAGGTTGACATGTCATTAACTGAAAAAACTTGAAGAACCAATCAATTTATTTCGTTTCTCAATTTATTTCGTTTCTACACATCATTTGTGTATTGTTATGTTTTTTCTTTCGTTTTCTGAGCAAAATATTTTACTTTCTTCTCTGTTAACCCCCATTGTCGATGTTTTAGGTTAGGGTTCGCGAGAAAGAGAAGTGATAGAGAGTTGAATCCAAGTCCTGGTCCGAGAGTCTTCTTCTTCTTCTTCTTCTTCTTCTTCTCTTCTTCTTCTTCTTCTTCTTTCTTCTTCTTCAGGATCTTCTTCTTCTTCTTCTTCTCGAGGCTTCTTTCGTCTTCTTCTTCTTCTTCTTTCTTCTTCTCTTCTTTCTTCGCTGATTCTTCTTCTTCTCTTCTTCGTCTTCTCTTCGTCTTTCTTCTTCTCTTTTCTGATTCTTCTTCTTCTTCTTCTTCTTCGTCTGGTTCTTCTTCTTCGTGCTTCTTCTTCTTCTTCTCTTCTTCTGCTGCTTCTTCTTCTTCTTTCTTCTTCTTCTTCTTCTTCTTCTTCTTCTTCTTCTTCTTTCTTCTTCTTCTTTCTTCTTCTTCTTTTCTTCTTCTTCTTCTTCTTCTTCTTCTTCTTCATTCTTCTTCTTCTTCTTCTTCTTCTTTTCTTCTTCTTCTTCTTCTTCTTCTTCTCTTCTTCTTCTTCTTCTTCTTCTTCTTCTTCTCTCTTCTTCTTCTTCTTCTTCTTTTCTTCTTCTTCTTCTTCTTCTTCTTCTTCTTCTTCTTCTTTTCTTCTTCTTCTCTTCTTCTTCATCTTCATCTGAGCATCATGAAGCTCTAGCCCTAGCCCATATTCTTCTTCGTCTGTCTCTCAGGGAGGTTTCCGTTACGGTCTGGAACAAAGTTTTAGTTTTAGTTTAATGTTTGTTTCCATCGCCGATTGAGTTAGTAGTTGGTTTTACCCAAGTTTCGATTTTGCGAATTCTGAGAACCCATTTCAATTTTTGAACTGCAGATCCAGAAAGCTTAATCATTTCCACTTGTTTGATCTTGTATCCCTATGTGGAGGAAGATAAAGAGAGTTTCGCTGATGGCGTGAGGGGATGTTATCAACTCTATCGCTTGTCTGTGGCCTTCATCGGGCAGGTCCGTTGATGTTGGCGGCAAGAGAACTCACATGCGCTTTCTGCTGCTAAGACAGAGAATTGAGGTTCGGAATCCGTTTCTTTGTTATATGATCTTGAGTGTTGCTCAACAATGTGTGTCCGTGTGATATTTGTTGTGTTATGTAGTTTCCAAGTGATAAGCCCAACCACGCCGATGATCTAGGACTAAGGTGTCAGGAAGCAAACCGTCAAAAGGTCTCCTCCTCAGGTCGAGGTCAAGAATCAAATGGGAATGGTGATCATAATATGATTGATCCTAACTCAAACCCTCAAAGAGTACACGAGCCTGGATCAAATCACCAAGTACGTGTCTCTAATCTTGGCTCTCAACTATTCTATATGGTGTCTAAGTCTAAACTGTTGTACCTGTTGGAGCGTTTAAAAGAGTCTTAGTGACTAGAGATACACAAAGATCAAGTAAGAAGTATGTAGGTATGCAAGAACACTATCATTATTGTGCATTATGGTTTTGTTTTTGAAGAAATATTAGCTTAAAAGGCTCAGAGGAAACAATAAAGATAAAGATCTGAAACAAAATAAGTTTTAATTCTTCTGGATCTCTTCTTTGTTTCTTTCGTTTTGTGGATTGATTGATTGATTAGATAACAAAACTTGGAAGAGAATGTGTATAAACGACTCTTCAGAGTTAATGTCTCAAATGGAACTATGATTAACAAAATGTCACATTCAGACACCACTTTGATAGAGATTTGGAGGCAGTCTCTATTAACAATTGATGCAACTCTCCTCATAACTGGATTTTTGTGACACAAGTACAGAATTTTGCAGGATTTATAGGTAAGAGCTTGCTTCTCCGACTCTCCTGCAAAGCTCTAGATGAAGATAAGGGAGTAAAAAGGTGACACAAGAACACTCATTTCTCCGCCTTCCAAAACAAAGGATTCTCTTTGTGAATGAAACAACATGATTTAACAACATCTCTTCTTCAGCGATGCATTCAGAAACCCTCTTGAGATTATCATGAATGAATTAAGAAGATAAATACTTACAAACGACGTCTTGTAGGTACGTAGAAGGAGGTGAGGTCTAAAAACACTCATATTCTCAAGAGATTTCGAGACAGCTTGTATCCAAAGGTTTTTTTCAGTTTTGTTGTCTTCTTTTATCTCTACCATGAGCTCCTGCATAATTCCAGAGTCCAAAATTATAATCAGGTTGGTAACCTTATGTTTGATTTGATCATATATTAATATGCATTTATGGTTTTATGGATATGACACATTTTATTTGATTTTATTTAGATTCTCTACTTGCGGTAATCTTCTCAAGCTTTTTTTGAATAAGTAATAGTTTGTTATTTGGGTTATGCAATTTTTTCTGGCTATGTAATCTATAATAATAAAGTTGCCCAGAAACTCTCCTCCTTGAGCCACCTCAGCAGAGGCTATTCCAAAATTGAACACGTGTCCACTTCTTAAAAAAGCTTTCGTAATGTTCGTTTCTGTTTATGAGCCAATTGTTTTGGATTCTGCTTAATTTATAAGGCCCAACTTTATTTTTCATACACTCAATAACTTAAGTTTTGTCCAGCTCGGTGGCCCACCTTCTTAGGAGAGACGACGTAGCTCCTAAAGTCTTGACGCCTCCAGCAATGGCTGTGTAACCGCTACCGTTTGCATTCCTCTGGCGTATTAAATCAAACAGGTATGTGGTTCGTCCCACTTCTACCACTTTCTTATGCATTTAATCGCCATCATCGTAGTCGAAGGTAACAGCTAAAACCTCCGGCTATAAATTTGCTCCAAATCTGCGATGAATTTCCTCACCCCCAACGAATTCAGTCAAGATCAATCTGTCAATGACGAACTTTACCAATGGAGATGATGACTTGAAAGCTGTGTGTTGTTCAAACACTAGGAGGCACGGAATGACAAGAAAGGTGTCAAACTCATGGGACTTCACATGCTCCTATCGTTGGTGTTATCGGAATTGAGACGAACCATAATCTTCATTTCTTCCTGGACAAGAAACCTTTATAAAACCTGAAACTTAATCCCAGAAAGTCAATTGCGTGTAAGCAGTGTTCCGGCCAGAGTAAAGAGAATCAGATCAAGATCGAGTTTCCTATGGAAGTATCACATTGCATAGAATCAATTTCAGTTTGTTGTCATTTGGAGGTAAAATCCATCTGGCATTTGATCTGTGACTCGAGAGAAAGTCATTGTTTTCTGAATCAGAAACTTGGGTTTAACAAACCAAGTCTTTCAGTTTCATAGAAGGGTTTTGCGAGGTCATTACACGACGTACCAGAGAGAGACAAAGAGTGATAAAGATGTTTATGGAAATGTATTACTGCATAAAATTCATAGAAAGTGAAATCTTATCAATCGGATTTAAAGTCAATGCATAAAATGATTTGTAAGTTGATCCATAATCCTCTGAATATGGAGAAATGGAGAAAACTGTTATGATGCAGCAACTTCAAGAGATCGTTGGTGGTTCTTATGTGTCCAGATCGGACTGAAAGTTTGTGTACATCTACAAGACATTACAGGCTTATGGTTCAACGGTGGGATCGAATTTCCAATGGTTGAATTCTGAGTTATATACGTGTATTTAAGGCAGCTGGAAGAGGTGTTCTTTTTTCATCAAAATGGCCAAGATGTGCAGGTGCGCTCTAAGCGCAAGAACTAAGGCTCAAGGCGATCTGGGAACAGACGTTATAATTGTTCCTTTTGCTTTTTTTGTTGTGAACTTTATTTCCTCATAACTATGATCTCACTCTCTCGAGTTTTGGACCTGACAACAACAAAAGAACCAAAAAAATTAAAAAATAATTTCAGAAGACAGACACGAGGAGATTCTCTACTCAAAAGCTATTCAAACTGCAAACTTCCACCTACGACTACTGAAACGGGATATTGTGGTTAAAGAATCAAAGAGAGAACACTCTGAAGAGTTAAAACCTCAGATCCTTATTAGAACACTGAACTGAGTGAAAGAAAATAAAAAGTTTTAAATAAAGATTTAACAAAACCAAATTTCATGAGAATGATAAGGAATTTTCCCTGCCATTCAATTATAAACCAATGAGACCGACTAATTGATAGATAAAATACACACAAATGATGAGTGTCTTGCAAAGACTTGCACACCCGAGAAAGATGAAGCCCTATGGGTAAGTGGAAATTTGAAGTGTCTATACGATTCAAGGATCTTACAGTCTCTTCATTATGTGTTTAGTTTACTTACACATTCATCTATTCATACTAACAATCTAATATTTTTTTTGACAGCGGGGTGCTCCATTTTGTGTCCATGAAGGACTGGAAGAAAGATGTTTAGCTATGGAGTTATGTCTTTGCATCTAAAAACTAGATTTGATTATCATTTTTAAGTTTGTGTTGATCCTTCTGTTTATGTACAACACTTGGAACTTAGAGTGTGAGTATGTACTTGGAACATAGACTTTTACAAGTATAGAATTGTACAAGGTGAGTCACAACATGGCTGTTTTTATTGAACAAACCTTTTATATTATACTCCTACAGATGATCTAAAAAGTTTATCATCTTAACTTACACATTAAGATGATCCCCTGAATCCAGTTGTAACCGGGGTCATTCAGAATGATGTTGTGGCTTTTTGTTTTTTAACAAGTCTGTGTAATGACACTTATATTGATGTGTTTTTATCCTATCTTCAGATTCACTTCTTCTACTTCAGAAAAAGACTCTGAGAAGTATTATCTTGAACATAAGCCATTAGAAGACATGGCAAGGTAAAAACTTAGCCTCTCCTCGCACTAGCTTTGTTTTTTTTTTTGCAAAAGAAAATTGCTACAGCAATGGACCATGTGATAACAATAGAAATTATTCTTCCTTCTATAAAAATTAATCCACTACATCGGTTATACAAGACTCCCTTTCTCTACAACATGATTAGAACATTTTTGACCCAAAAAAAAGATTTGATTATTTTGAAGTTTTTACATTCATAGTCACTCCTTAATAGAGGATTGAAATGTTATAAAAGAATTTTGTGACACCAAACTTTGAATTTAAATTTCGTTAATAAACACTAGGATATTATAACAATTATTAAACTAAACACTATGCTTTATCAAAAGTAACCATCCCGCGCGAAGCGCGGAAAAACCACTAGTTGTTATATATTATAGATATAGAAGTGTATATTAGGTTTTATGTTGTGGGATTATAAGTAGCTTTACACTAAATAAATTAGCATTGTTTAATTTTTGTAACTGAATAAAATCTTGTCTAACGTCTTAAAATACATAAATCAATTCTTCTTGCTATTTGAATAAATCTTTCATATATTATGTCATGGTGAAACTTATTTTTGTTTAGTCTCATATACACAAAGCTAACATAAAGCTAACATAAAAGATTTTCGCTTTTGTGGCAGCCAATTAAAGTATAAAACTTTAAATTCTTCTCATAAGCATTAGGAAAGTGGAAAATGATGAGTAGTAATGACAAAAAAAAGTTAATTTCTCTTCATTTTCTTGGCATTGATTGGGGATTCGAATATAATATTCACGGTAAGTGAGATAGATATGGATAAGTTCTTCTATAGAATAAATAATAGATTTTTCTTCATTCTTCATAATATAATTAACTAAGTTGACAAAAAGTAAATAAATTCTAAAATATGAGAAACATAAAAAGACATCAAAATGAACATAAAATGTAATATATATTAATATATAAAATTCAAAGAGAATATACATATAATAGAATTTTATCTTTCATCAGTTTGTTTGATATAAAAATAAAGAATTCAATGTTTTATCAATTTGTTGATAAGACAAGATAGACAAGGAGGAGAACTATCCAAATTTGATACATGACAAAAAAACATAAAATCCTTACTTAAAATAATTTTCATATACTAAACCAACACGTAGAGCAGGTGATCCTTTAGATCACTTTAACTTTTGTTAACCCTATTTCTAATTCTTAGCAATGTGTAACATATGTTTAGATTATCAATTCGAAGTACAAAACTTATGAATGGTATTAATAAAATTATTTACTTACACAAAAGAACGTAATTTCATCATATTAAACTATAATCGTAAAGAAAGATCCCGCGGCGTAGCCCGGGTTATTACCTAGTATTTATAAAGCCGTTCTGATATAGACTGTACACGACAATTTTATTTTTGTAACACTTGCAATAATTTTTCAACTGTATTTATACATAACAATAATTCAAGTAAACTAAGCACTCTGATTTTTTCGTGCATATATATTATATACACACATATATATAAGTTAAGGCTGGCAAACCATTGCAAAATCATATTTATACGACAGGATCCACAACTCAAGAAAAAGTTATTGAAATTACATCTTGAAAACAAATACTACAATATATACTTAAAATAATAATACTAATAACTAAATCTAAATTTATTTTTAAGATTTAAGAAGCTTCTAGAAAGATTACCATGGTACATAGTGATGCCATCGTGTAGTTATTTGCTTAGATTGCTTACCATTTTAGATCTGTATTATAAATTTATTTATTTACATTTATAGGTCTAAAATTTTATAAATTTATTTATTTACATAATCCCCTAAACAGATAAATTATTGATCTTTATGAGATTATGTAAATATATACGGATCTAAGAAATTATAAATTATTTACACAATTCCCTAAACAGATATTTGTTTCAATAGCGTTTATTCTCTTTAACCTTTTTACTTTCTTTAAGGTTAATTTGCGTTTGTTTACAATACCCTTAGCTACTGTAAGCAGTTGCAAGATCATGCTTCTATATTCTAGCTTGGCACACCGTTATCTATGAGTTGTGGAAGGAGAGGAACAATCGGTATCACACTGATCAGTCCAGCTTACCTTCTCACATTATTCTCCAACCAGAGGACAAGCAACTCTGCAACAGAGCTTCTTCATTCAGGCCATCGAATCCGACCTTTCTAGTAGCTTCTCCAACTGTGGTATAATCAAGAAAAAACACATATCACTAAATTATGATTCTGTGAACTAGTAAACCTCAAATCACTGTGGCGACATCATAAGACTGGATAGCTGGTCGACACATCATACATTGAAGATGTTTCGATGATTTTCCACACATGAAGGATTAGGACCACAACATAATTAAATATAGTATAAAGCAAGGATATTAAAAGTATATTTTTACTAAAAATAAGTTAATTGAATTGAGGGTGAATGAGGTGTAAGACCCATTGAAAGAAGTTTTAAAACTAAAAGCTAACGTGTAATGTCTAAGAGAAGTAAGTATTAAATATTCAGTCTAATGTCTCAATTATTTACGTGTGCGGACGATTAAAAAGTTGAAAAAAACAAGAGAATGTATGCATACATATACATATATAATTGAGAAATACTTTAGATTAGCACCAAAACACTTAATTTATTATTCCAAATTAGCATACAAATAAGAAAATGAAAAAATAGCACTAATTTAAATTTAAATTTTACTTCTATTTTAATTTGAGTTTAATGATTAATATTTATAGTTTAGTATTTAGGCAGTAAGAGTTTAAAGTTTAAAATAATTTAATCATTTTATTTTTTAATTAGTGCTAATTTAGCCCTTTTCTCCTTATGTACTAATTTTGTCATATTCTTGTGTGTTCTTGTCTTAGTCATTTGTACTACATAATTAGATTAGTGTGAATGACTAAGGCAAGACTCGCGGTAATTCGTTGTTCTTTCAGTTGACAATATTTCCGTGCATTTAACTCTTTGTAGGATTAGTCTCGTGGTAATTCGTTTTCCGTGCATTTCACTTGAGCTCAGTACGCGGTAATTCGTTTTTCTTTCAGTTGATAATATTTCCGTGTATTCAAGTTTTTCCACAGCATAATTGGAGCCTTTGAGAAAGGAGGAATCGAATCTGACGAATTTTGGCAGTGAATGACCACATCTCGGACGTAGAATTGATGCAAGAAGAGGTTGTGAAACTAAATGGTTTGCCTTCGAATCGTGAGTTGGGCTGTCTTATCTAATTGACTAATTTGGATTGTGGGGATTCGTTTTTAAGTATACTTGTCGTCAATAAGTCCAATGGGGGCTATGATGGGCTCAGTCAAGTGCATAAACTATTAGTCAGTCCGATTTATTTGATCATAAATGTTAAGCCCGTTTTCCCATGATCATATCATAAATGATTAACTTTAAAAAAAAAAAATGATTAACTAATTACTGTATTCATTGTCAATAGTTTTGGTGGGTTCAAATTACGTATTTCTGTTACTTTTTTCTTTGTTTGTCAAACAGATGTACATCTCTGTTACTCTTAAAGTTAACTCTATAATGTACTATCATCATATTGTTCCACGAACATGTGATTTTCAGATTAAAAAAACATTAAACATCAGAAAACGTATAACAAGTATTGTTATTGGAACAAAATTAGTCATGGGTTGCAACTTTACAAGATAAGAGACTGAGCTCAACATTTTAAAATATATTATTTTCTATTAGCTTCTTCTATATTCCTCTGTACATAATCCATCTCCTCTAAGACCTTGAGAGTAAAATAGGTTAATTAACCCTAACAAAAACCTAACTTTATCTTCATAATTTTAATATTAGGACAAAACAAAGTCAGTAAGGCAAAACCCTAAGATGGTATCCTTTTGGTGCAGAAACTCTTGGAAACACCATAAGTTTCTCTCCTCCCTTCTCCTCCCATCTGCACAAAAATCAGAACATTAAGATCTCAAATCATCAATCACAACAACAACAAACAAATCAGATATTTACACATTAAAGAAACATGAATTAAGAACATACTTGTATTTTGTAACAAAGTAGTGAATGAAGCTGGAGACTTCAGAAATTCCTAGTTCCTTTCCAGGGCAATGTCTTGCTCCACCCCCAAAGAGTAAGAAAAAGCTCTTTGATTCCAAATTCTTTTCCTGCGTATTTAAATATCCAAAGAAGCCCTCTCTGTGAGCCAAATGTTTTCAAACAGCAAAACAAAAGAGGAGAAAAAACCAACAAGGTATTGCAATACTAACCATCCATCTCCATGGGTTAAAGATCATAGGATCTTCATACAGAGATATATCATAGTTGATCTCTCTTGTGTATACGTAAATTCTCCAACCTTTTGGGATTGAATACCCTGTAATTATTTATAAAACACACATATTAATACAGATACAATCATTTTTATTAAAACTGTAAAATAAAAATAAATAGCTTGATCTTTTCCTGTCAAAGTAATTGAAAAAAAAACATGGAGAGTCACGGGAGATGATTGCTTTGCTGGATTGGTTGGTTTAAATGTGTAACTAATTGATATAATATAAGGTCCACATGCCCAATTTTTATTCCCTCTTTTAAATCACACACATACCCAAAAAAGGAAACTAATAATAATGATAAAAATTCCTTTTAGATTTAATTTTGATAATCGAAATTACAATTGTATATTACCGTTGAGTTCCAAGTCGTGAGTAGTTTTTCTCAGGACACCATTAACTACCGTTGCCAATCTTGATGTCTCAAAGATCACCTATTAAGATAGTCCAAAAATATAAAATCACAATGTCAAAATCAAGAATAATAAATATTAATAAATTAATTTGTGTACGAAAATACTCACAGCTCGTGTGAATTTCATCGATTTTATATCGTCGAGATTGAGCGGTTCGTCAGGTCGTTTTCTATCTCTTATGGCCAAATGTTCTTTCTGCAATCCGAAACCAAGAATCAATAACCGAACCAGATAAAACCATATAAACCCTAAAATCCGGTTTAATATTTCTTAAAAAATAAAAGCATACCCTGAGTTCTTCAAGAGCTTTAGGATGATCATGGAGATACTTAAGAGCCATCATGGAAGTTGTAGAGACCGTCTCATAACCCGAATACAAGATCGTTACCACTTGATCTCTTATCTCTTTATCAGATAGCAAGTATCGGTTATCTTCTTCCTTCATCAAGTAACCCAACATGTCTGTGAAAGTTTCTCCCGACTCTCTTCGTTCTTGCATCAGCTTTGTCAATAACCTATCTATATTGTTTCTTGCCTAAAAAGCAACAAGAAAAACATCAGTATGTTTCATTTTTTTCTCCTTTTTATGTTTTTCGATGTCGAGCGAGATTCTGAGTAACTTACTTGGATTCCGCATCGGTAATTTGTCCCCGGGAGATCGATTGGGACAGAAAGAGTTCCTACAACAAGCTTGAAGAACTCTGTTCTATATTCTTCAACCTCTGGTTTTGTCAAAGTTTCTGCTATCTGTAACAACGATGATAAAAATGCCATCTGCACAACAACAACAAAAATGAGTAAACATTAATTTCATTTTTTCACAAAAAAAATGATAATAATTAATTTATTTAAGTGCGTTCGAAACAAAAAAAAATTAATTTATTTAAGAAAAAAACAAGAAATTCTTGATATATTAAAAATCAAGGTTCAAGAAATATTTAATCAGTAATTAGGCGATATATATGAGATTAGTGTTTAGTAGGGCGTAGCCTAAACCAATTTTTTGATAAATCGTTTTAAATATCGTTTTGTTTATGTCCAATTTGCCACATAGGCCCAACCAATTTTTAGAACATTGTAAAAAACATTAAGGAACAGAGCAGATATTCAGATTCAATGTCTAAACACAAAGAAAGAAGAAAGCGAAATGAAGGCAAGGACGTACATGTTTGGTCTTTTCTTGAATATCAACGGTCTCAAGCTCATCCCAACCACAAAGATAGCTTCTCATGAAGTCATCAATCTTAGGCAAGAGATGATCATTCATCATAGCTGGGCTTATTAGAGAGAGCAATGAGCCTCTCATGAGCCGGTGGCCCGGACCATGAACCGCCGCGATGTTGCATGTCCCAAGGATATCAAGCATCGATTGTGGGTAACCAGCGACTAGCCCTTTTGATTCGTTCATCAAAATGTATCTGTTGAGTTCTGCGTCCATTGAGACTATTGTTGGGCAGCCAAGAATGTGAGATTTGAAGAAACTCCCATATCTTGATTTGATCCAAAAAAAAGGAAGAAAAATATTAGGCAAGAACCAAATGGCTCATGAGCAGAGTTTGCTAATAAAATAGAAACTTAAGGTACCTGAGTCTCTGGTTCTTCATGAAATCTGGTCCTTGTTTGAGAAACTCGGTGGTTTCACCAAAAACTGGCCAACCCATGGTTCCAGGAGGGAGACCTTTCTTGGAATATCGCATCTGGTTCCATTGGAGAAGAGCAGAGCAGATGCATACAATGATCAGAAGAAGACCCAAAATCACCATCATTATACCCATCTTCTCTTATTTTTTTTCCTCTGTTTCGAACAGAACCAGTGATAGATAGAGAGAAAGAGAGAGAGAGATGGTTAAGGTTCTCTGATTTGGGTCTAAATGGTTCTGTGTGGCATTGTTTATATAGGCACCTAAAGGGCACCACTATGTTAAGAGAGAGAGAGACTAGATAGATTTACATTTATAGTGGAACGGAGATAGTATTTACGTTGCATCAGTTTTGTTTTAATCATGTTTTCAAAGACGACGTTATTTCTTGAAAAGTTCATTTACGTTTCCGCGACAAGGTTTTCTAAGCTGAAATTCAAAAGATAAATAACTAAAAAATTTAAGTCACTATTAAGATTAGGAAAAAAGGGGATGCAGAGCACTGCTCTTTCCGTTTCGCAATTGACATATTCCACGTGGATTAAAACTGATAACAAAATATATATTTTTTATAATAGTGGGGATCATAAAAGCTTTACAGTTCAAAAACTAATTTCACAAAACTCATAGAATCCGAGTTTTTTTGCCATTTAAAACGTCTAGAGATGGCCAATACTACTCAAACCTAAGGCAGAAACTCCAACCGGAACTTTTTTATCACTAAACTAAAAATATATAATATAATATACTCTTATTTAAATTAAAATGAATTAAATAAACATCTATTAATTAGTTTAAAAAGAATATTATGTATAAAAAATTATATTAAAAATATAAAATGATACTTTTTTAAATACAAGGAAAAAATGTTATAATGACATTTTCTAAAAAAGAAGAGATAGGATGGGAGTATAACTTAAACCACGATCTCATTCTTCAGGATCTCAGACATGAATGCTTGTTTGGTAGTGGGTGGGGGAAGATTCTTCTTTTCAGGTAATTAAGTTTATTACTTTGTTGTTGCATCATTATGGGTTTTGTAACTTTTGTTATAAACAAAAACATTAATGATTTCTATATAATTGGGATGAAAGAAAGGTATAGGTATTATGTACCTTCAGTACGCATACCTCAGTAAGTTTAGATAATGTTTATATATGTAAAATGATAGCAGCTCTTTGTTTTATAGACTTTATCATATTCAGTCGTAAGAGTTTAGGTACGACTTTCAAAGCAACTTTCGATGGGAGAATCCAAGCTATTCAGGAAGAATCGCAGCAATTCACCAATCCTAACGAAGTAGTTTTTCCAGAATCCAATGAACAACAATGATTTACATTACTATCAAAACTAAGGTATAGTTGATATCTAACCTTATTTTCTCACCAGAACTCAGAATTAAGGTTTATTATTGAAGTTGACACTATGATAGTGTAAAATCATTAAAAGTTTTATTTTACACACCAGCTTCAGTATATGTTCTAGTATTTTGCAACCAAAGACAAGTTCACTAGTCACGTCACTATATTAAAGTGATTTCGTGTGAAAATTACAAACATACAAGGGCCTTTGATTTGATAAAAAAATTAGTCCTTTGATATAATTATTTTTTCTCCTGATTATCATTTTTACTTCTTATATGTTTTTTTCTTTTTAATATGAGGTATTCCAAATTTTAGAAGATTTTAGATTAATCTCCAAAAGATGTGCAATCCACAAATGATTTTTTTCTTCGGATAGTCAAATGAACGTTGCAATGAATTTATATCAGCGTGGCCACACAATGGAACGTAGTGAGATATCTTCGAATTCAGATTATTTAACAACTCAAAGCTCGCTTGCCACTAAAACCTCATCGGTTCTTTCCACTTATTCAAGTGTTTGCGTTGTCGATTGATTGCTGGTCGTGTAAATAAACTAGAATGACTCATAATAGTACAGAAGGAAGATATGTGTCGGTTGATTTGTTAGTTTTCAGAATATATTTACGTAGGGAAATGAAATTATTGCACAAGAGTACAAGAAATGTGAGACTTCAAAACACATACGTTCAATTTAAAAGGGATGTGTCAAGTTGAGCACCTTTCCGTTTTTTTCCTGGTCGTCCATCTTATCATTATATCAATAATGTTTATATTCTAGTCAGGCCTTTCATCGTTTCACTATTCTAGTCAGTTTTAACCTTTGCCAGGATCATTGCACGTATTGCGATTTAAAACTTGTTAGGAAATTTATCAATCCAAATTAGAATACATGTCCAATTTTTCTTAAGTCCTAGATATATTGTGAAGAAAATTTTAAAGAGTGACATGACCCATACATTCATAAATGCAAATGAATGTCGATGTGACAAAAACGATGTCTATCGTGTGAACTATGGTAGCTAGAATAGAACTCATGTACGTGTACATCGATTGAGACCAGAGGAGGAATGCCCATCCACACGCGCAGATTAAAAAGTAGTATGCTTTATCTGCACATCAGTGAGAATTGAAGTAGCAAATTAATAGAATATATCAATTCTTCTTATCAAAAACTCGATTTATTTTTATGGAGCCATTAACTAAAAGCTGCACTGTAGTACAGTACATTGAAAATTTCCCAGTTGCACGAGGGCCTCTTTTTGTCCTCTTGTGTTCCCATCCCTTTCTTTCTCTCTCTCTCTCAAATAATTTTCCATTTTCATTATTGCAAAATCTGGTGTTGATTGGTTGGTCTTTTTGGTTGTGTTCGTGTGGTTCATGCATGTGTGCAATATACTACTCCAGTTTATTAGCCGCTGATAAAAGTTTAATTATTAATAAATTATAAATCCATGAAAACTCGATTCCCTATCTTATTCGACTTATTGGTTGCACAAAAGAAAAATTACTCTATTGGTACAAAACTTCATGTGAAGTTATATATCAGAGATGAAAGTTTACAGTTCACGATTTAATATGCTTGAAGTATTTCCACCAAAATAGTAGTATCTAAATGTGCTTGAAGTATTTCCACCAAAATAGTAGTATCTAAATAGCATGTTATTCTTGAACCTTACGTTGATTAATTATCCCTATAATGTATGGATTTGTGTTTCTAAGTTGTCAACGAAGTATACTGTTACGAAAAAAAGAAGTATACTGTTATGAACGAACGCAGATCAATTCGAAGAAAACAAAGAATTTAACAGAAAAATGTATTGAGATAAATATGTGTTCTAGAATTTGTATATTATTATATAAATGAATAAATTTATATTTTATAGGAATTTTAAAATCTGAATTTTTTAGTTTTTTCTTTAACTCAAAATTTTATTAAATTTTTTATACATCGTGGATTACAAAAATCGGCAGAAAATGATAATATCAATAGCTCAAAAAAGGGAGATAATAATAACGAGGTAGGATAATATGAAAAATAAATATTAGAGAGTTACATCTACTAAAATTGAAACTAATTGACTGATTATAATTCGTTCACACTCGTGAGAAACATGAGATCGAAGATAACAAAAAACCCAATGATTTAGGCAAACTTAATCTTGAAGGATACACAACCAAGTTAAAACATACACAATATCGGGACAAACATGTGTGAGGATAAACTTACAACAACATCAGAGATTGTTGCAAATTGGAGCCCATGCAAAACCAAATCAAAACTAAACACCTGAGTTCAAAGACACAAAAACTTGAAATGCTAAAAAAAACACCGGAAAAAATTTACAAGTCTTATACGCGGACACTCGTTAGGTAGAATATCGATCTACAAAACTAAAACTGGTCACCTATTCGTAAGAGAAAACCTACAAATCAAACTCACTATTTCGTCTCAAAACGTCGTCCATGGTAGATAAAAGAAAGGTCTAGTAGATAGTTCCACAGTAAATATATTTCACACTGGTAAATCTAAAAAGCTAGAACAAGGTGAAAAAGAATTTACCATAACTGCACTTATTTATTTTATAATTTTTTTTTCTAGTTTTAAAAGCTGTATCACCCCGCATACCGAAGATATCAGTTTTGATAGCGAATTCGTCTTCTTTAGGTCTACGATGACCATATTCGTGCACACAATTAATAAGGAATACTGGAGTTTAAGAAAAAAAAGAGAGGCATATAGTTGTATAATAAATGTAAACAATCAATATGAGAAAACAAGCTAAACATCTTTTGATTCTTTTCAATTTGCGCAGTCTTGAGACTCGCAATTTCGACTTCCAACCTGCAGAATAATAAAATGCATTTTTTTCTGTCAGAACTATCTATTTGCACTGTGTTAAAAACTTCACACTAATAAACTATCAAATGTGCACTGAGATCAAATTTCTGTAATGCACATTTGACAGTTTAACAATTGAGCGAAAGAATAATTTTTTTTATTAAACTATAAGTTTCAATGTTTATGATTTTGCAAACTAGAACATCGTTTTGAGAACACTATGACAGTTATATCGATTTATTTTGGACAAATTAAATACTGGTCGAAGAACAGGCTAATATTGTTTGTGGTTATAAGTACTGCTTAAGATCAGACTTGTTTTGGCATTAATATTTTACATTTATAATTTAAGATTTAGTTTATAACTTTTAAAAATTTCTTAACAAATTATTATTTTTAAATTATACGCTAAACATTTTTTATCTCTTTGTTTTTATAATGACATTTTTGATTTTTTTTTTTTCGTTTTACAGAAAATGTTACTAAACATGTTTTTATACAGTTATGATGTTTTTGGCATTCTTGTCTCAGATCATTGTCAGTAACAGTTCTTGTAAGGGGAGAAATAAAAATTGTTACTATAAAAATAGAGATAAAAATGTTTAATTTCTAATTTCAAAAATTTATAAAGGAAATCTTAAACTCTAAGTGTAAAACATTAATGCCAAATACAAGTTTACTGGTGTACTTTTATCAAAAATGTCATTTAGATATTAGTTTTACATAGGACCAAAAATATTAGAATACTAAATATCAAACATATAGTAAAACATATAACATCACACAGATCAATGTTACACTTTGACAGTTAACAAATAAAATATCCTATTTAGATATTTAGATTTAACGTAAAAAAAATATCGAGAAATTGATGTAACTTAATATCAACACACATAAAATTTAAAGTATTTGTAGAGTTTTGGAAGAAATAAAGTGCAAAAACATTCCGGTTTTATAAATTAGTATATCAAGTCACAAGAAAAACTTAGTATATTCCAGTAATCTCCACTTTTTTCATAAATCTCGAAATTAATACTTAGTGAAGAAACTTAGTAAATAGCTAAATGCTCGTTTGATTTGGTTGTAAACAAAAAAAAAAACAAGAAATTGAATAGAATCAGAAAAGAAAAGGGCAGGAGAATGGGACATGAAGTAAGTAATTTAAAGAATGTTAGTTGGTTTGTCTGGAAGTACTCGTCGCCTTCCGGTGAGAATAAGAATTTTGATATATTTATTTATTGAAAGCATATTATTATATGTGTATGTATGCATGTATAAGTTTGATGATTGAGCGCACGTGTGGCTACTGGTATCCACGTACCCATGTCTTTATGCACTGAAGTTGACCACAATGTCTCCTCTCTCTGTCACCCTTATCCTTCACGGACTTTCTTCTAGTCTTTACTGGTCACTCTGGTTTAGTTAGTCTACAAGATTAAACCGGACTAAGGTTTCATTTTCTTTATTTCTTTATTTCTTTCTTGGGCTGCTTAACTTTTTCACATAACAAGTAAAAACAAACAAAACCATCCAAATTCAAATCCACATATTATATTATTCAAAAACTAAATAAAATATTGACAGTATACAAAGACATAAGTTTTTTTTTTTGGTAAAAAAGACAAGTTTTTTACAGTCGAATGTGGAAAAACATGCATTTGTACTTGTCTTTCTCAATTATCTTTACTCTTTTCATGAAAGTTAAACCTCGTTATAACTTATAAGTACTGTGGCATACATGTAAATACTTGGAAAAAGAGTAATCAGTAATGAAACTGAATTCTAATGTCGAACCGAAATGCGCAAGGTTCAATAAATGCACGGTTTAGCCATTTTTGAACAAAATGTCGAAAAGTCAAAAATAGAAGTTTCAATTCATATTTGCAACTCCATTCTATTTCACTTTTTTCATCCTTCTGTACACTACCACACTAGTAGTGAGTAGCCCATCACCTATTCTGATTTGCAATATATCAGATTTGTTTTCAAAGTACTAAGCCTAGATTCCACGTTATCCCATGTGAATCTCAATTGAACTTGGATTTAGATTTTTGTCAATAAACATACTGTCTCTTCTCCTCAAAATCTAATGTTTAGATCACTTGATTCCGCCAGTTTCTAGTGGGTGTTTTTCCTTAAATGGTAGTAGTAAATTAGTTAGACAAATATACTAATTCTGTCGTTTAAAAAATAAATAAAACACCGTGTTTTCAAATCTTAAATAAAATATGAAAATTCATCTTCGTGTATTGACATGTCATCTTTTTTGTATCCAAAATTGCATTAGTAGCTACGAACTTGAGATTCTTGATCTGAAATAAGAATATAATATAATTAGTTTACAAAAAAAAAAAGAAATAAGAATATAATTTGACTTGACAAGTAGAAAGAGAAGCATGTTATTGTAATATAGAGTTTGATTGGTAGCTGTGATTTTATTTTTTAATTGTAGCTGTGATTTTTTTTTTGTTTTGATTTTAAATTTTAAAAAAATTTAAAATCTTTAAATTTGGAATGTAAAAGTTTTTTTTTTTTTTGTAAATCCTCTGCCTTCTCTCTAGAGACCCCAACCAGTTCTTATGTTCTCCGGCTCCGGCTGCTCTCATAGAGCCGGAGTTCGGTTTAGTTCTTTCAGATCTGTTTTCTTTTGTGTTTGTCGGGTTAGATCTCTTTTGGTTCTCTTGTCTCTCTCAACGGTTGAATCTAGATCTTGTTCTAGTCTTTTTCCTATATGGAGTGATTGGGGCTCGCTCTTGATCTTCCTTTGTTCATCACCTTGATGCATGTGCTTTCTGACTGACCCTTCGATGTTCTATTTGGTCCCTGGTTCTGTCGGATCATTTGCATGTTGGTCTCAAGATTTCTTTGCTTCGTCTCTGGTTCGATCTTCTGCCTTGCTCGTCTTCTGGTGAGTGGTGAAATCCCGAGGTGAAAAGTTCGCTCCTTGTCATTAACTTATAGATCTGTTCGAGATCTAATCTTTAATCAAGCTTCAGTTTGGTGGTTCGAATCAAATCTCTTCGTTTCCGCCGAGTCCGGTTTCCTTCTCATGAACTTTTGTAGTTCAATGTTGCCTGTCTCCGAAGCTGTTGTTCTCAATATGTTTGGGCTTATTCACTATAGGAGGATTCGCTAGTCTTTGGACTAATCAATTGGAGTCCATTGATTCTTCTCCGTCAAAAAAATCTCTTGATGACTACATGCATGTTTCGATTTTAGGTTATGGGCATCAATAGAATTATCCTTTGTTCTTCATTAGGGTCTGTTGTAATCAAGGTTTATGTGTATGGTTTTTATGTCTCTGGGAAAACTTGTTGTTTTCGCCGGCTACTTTTACCGGAGTTATTCATTTGTACTGTCGGTCTGTATCTATTCCACCTTTGTATATTTCAATGTTGAATGAAACTTTTAGTGTGAAAAAAAAAAAGAATGTAAAAGTTTATCTATGCGGAACAATTATAAATACATGAATTTAAAAAAGTATTGTGGATTTAAAAAAGACTGTAAATTTAAAAAAAATACAAATCTAAATTGGTGTAGATATAGAACTGTAGATATAATTGTGGCGGCAGAGAGCATTGATAATCGATATCAATACTCTTCATGTGAAAATTATTATAATAAATTGGGTTCCATGTGAAAATTTGACTTTGATTTGACAAAGTCAAAATTGGACTAAATATCACAACGCTCGAGGATATTTTCAATCAGGATGACTTGACTAAGCGCATCAAAGTGGCTAGGGCGCGATGCGCAGGTGCACATGGTTTGAATGGTAAACACCAAAACATGTGGTATAAATTAAGTAGATCCCATGTTCGGAATCGCGCTAGGCATGAGTCGGGCGGTCGGTCTGGGCCTAGCGAGTTGGAGAAAAATCAGAGATTAATCGCTGATTAATCGGGGATTAATTTTTAATGAATATTCAATTTTCTGATAAATTATAGATATGTATATGTGATTTCCGTTTCTGGTATTGATATTATCTATGGCAAAGTGGTTTCTGAAGCTTAAATATAAGTGACAGTTCGCGAGTTCGATACCTGTCTCCGTTTTTTGCTATTTTTTTTTGTTTTTTCATTAATGGCATAGTTGTAAATTTAATCATCTTCTTCTCCAATATGTTTTAGGGTTTCGCAAACTTAATTGCAGAGCCGCCACAGCTTTGTTCCACCGATTTCATCCGTTTCTTTTGCGTTTTTCTTGATGTTTATACTTAATACTTATAGATTTAACATCTAGAACTCGATTATAAGCTCAAAACCTCAAAAACTTAATTTTTTTTTGACGACTCCGAGTTATTGGCCGAATAAAACGAAATCGCCTCGCTCAACCTCCGCCTAGCGTTTCCTCACCGCTTAATCGGGCGGTGCGGCCGCGTTTTAGAACCTGGAGTAGATCATATGAAGAAACATAATCACTTCCGAAGATATATACCATGTATGGTTTGATACGAAATAAGTTGGCTTAATAACTGTTGATTCGGGGAATCTACAATGTTATTTTGATGGAATATTTGTCTTTTATTTTCCTGAGATTCTCCCCCGAACTAATATTAAATAGTCCTCTCAAAATCTTTGACTCCCAGATCCTACGGTCAAAATCCCCAAATAGGAGGAATATTTTACGTGGCTCTAAACAAAGATTAGTAATAATGATAAGAAGCCTTTTCAAAGGAAACAAAAGGCAAAGTTGAAGAAGACTAAAGTGGCATAATATTTCGTTGTAAGCTAAAAGTCCAAGCCTAGCGAAATGGCTAAGCACTAATCCTACAGTGTGACACATAGTTTTTTACATATATAATCTCTGCATCAAAATTTAATTATAATTTTTCTCAGATTTTATTTTATAAGATTGGTCTATTAAAGGAAATCAAAAGAGTAAATTAACTCGATATACTCAAAAGAGTGGGATACCATTAAATTGGCCAGTATATGGTGGTTTCGGCCATCCTTGTGGTGGCTGCGTTGCATCCATAACGAATCTGCGGGCTTCAGCTAAATTTATGATTTAAATATGCAATTATTTTATATATTGGTACATTATTTATTTTTTTTTATTTTTTTTTGTCAAAAGTACATTATTTATTTATACACCTTTGCTGTATAAGAAGCTGGCAACAATGAATCTGTAATGGATTTTTCGAATGATAAAGAAATATAGCTTATATTATATAAGTTTAGGATAAGCTCATAAGCACACTCGTTTTGGTTTTATGTAAAAGCGTCATTGTCTCTTAGTTTTAGGGTCAGATATCAGATTTAGGGCTTGAAACATTTTTTAAGAAGTCTAGTAAATTTTTCTTTTTATGTACTTTAGAGGTTTATAATAATATATAGAAATTTTTAAAAGAAATTGGAGATTATAGTCTAAAGCTAATGTTTCATCGTTCTGTGCCAAAATCTGGCCCTTCTTAGTTTAACATGGAAAATTTTAAGCAAAAGAAAACCGACACATGTTTGCTTGATTCCACCAATAAGGAAAAATATTAAACCCCCACCCATAATTTACTAGAGAAACATTAGAACGTTCGTAACTTAATTTGATATTATTACTTTAGTTGTTAGCTCTTAATTACGAAGAAAAGGATATAAGTCATAATACTTTGATATCATATCTATGTAGGGATCTATATATAATTAGACATGGATTTGATGGATGCACAAGTTCAACCAAAGTCACATGCATCACAATGTTTTGCAACTACCCACACTTTTTGTCTGTTAAAAACTGCTAAGGGCTTTACGCATTACAATCGTAGATGAAGAAGCCATACATCTTATTTTTAAAGAAAAAGTGATAAGAAGTTAAAAAAACTTTTTCATCAATGTTGAAACTAAGAAGAATAACCAACACACTGCTAGAAAATATTCTTATAGCTGAGCTTTGGGGTTGGCTCCACTATAGTTCTCTTTATAACACCCATGTGTGAAGGTCCCCATTACATTTTCTTTTGGTTGTTTCATGTCCAAGTGCTTGTCTTGGCTGTTGTTTCTTTTTCTCTATCGTCTTCAGCTTTTCTTCATTTTCAAATATTCAGTATTAATAGATATGTGTGTACATTTATTTTTAGAAAGGATACGAATATATTATATCCTCTCATCCATATCAACAATGGTTCTATCAAATGAGCAAAAATAATAATCTGAAATGATGAGTAAACTAGTTGCATTCCCCCACCCCCCCCCCCCCCCCCCCCCCCCCCCCCCCCCCCCCCCCCCCCCCCCCCCCCCCTCCTTTCTTTTTCTTTTCTTTTTCTTTCTTTTTTCTTCTAGGCGCACATCTATATTAACCTCTGTTTTCTTTATCAAATATATGGAAAAGTAAGTTATCATTTGTTTAGCCATGCGAAATTATTTGTTTACACCTCATTTAAAAATTAGAGTTGGATTATTCATCGGCTTCGACGTCTTAGGGGTTTATTCAGACTCGGTCGAGACATCCACACTAACAACAAAATATCGAAAGTATGTATTGATATGACAAGTCATATTCATAGGGTTTGATAGATATATTACAATCTAGGTTTGGTAGCTTTGTGTTATGGACGTCGTCTGCTAGTTCCGTTAAGTCATAGTTCTTGTACTAGTTGACTTCACTAATTTCGGATTTAGTTTGAATTAGCATGAAGGGTTATAAGATTTTTTTTTGCCAAGAACATAAAAATTTATTAACCTGTAATGGAAGTCTGATTACAATAAACTTGAAATCTCATATGCTTAAAAGCTATTTAGATCCTAATTACTGCAATAACAAAGAACTAAGAATATAGATGAACAAAATTTAGAACTAAGCTTATTGCAATAAACATCACCTTTTGTTTCTTGCACAAGCACTTAATAATACCTGGACTAAGCTTGAAGTATCTAGGAGCATGATAAGTGGAGTTGATTTGCTGAAGACAACCCCAAAGCTTCTTTCAAGCTACGATGACATCAAAAAACCCATTCGGAAGACTTCGATTAAAAACAACACCACTAACCACTCGGAACGCTCACTTATAGACTAATCAAGATGTTCACACTTGCCAAAAAAATGAAGGATGAGACCATGATCAAGTGCATGGGGTATAAATGCTCATGAATCCGGCCACGCGACGCAATGGAAAATCAGAGGATAAGCGAAGACTTCAAATCTGCAACAAAAAAACATCCTAGAGCTTGACGGATGAGATGAAGAGCAGGAGAAGCCAGAAGACCTCTCAAAAGCAGGTGAATCCCAGTGCACGTAACACTCAAGCATTGTGACTTGGATGAAACACATCAAGACTATCCTCACAAGTGTTTACAAGTGAAGGGTTAGAGTCATGCTCTGCAAAGTCAGCCTTGTGCCCACGGGGCGAATTGTCACATAACAATCGATTTTTATTGTAACAACATGTCCTGTGGACCCCATCCTCCCGTGGACTCTATGCTGGCTCTGCAGAGCACCGACCTTAACCCTTCACCTATTTGGAGAGAGCTTAGAGCTTACATGTGAGGGGTTAGGATCGGTGCTCTGCAGGATCAGTTTGGGGTCCAAAAGACAAGTTGTTATAGATTCTCTTCGGGTCTCATCTCTCCTTTACCACAAGTATCTTTTGTTATGTTTTAGCTGTCTTCGGATTTCACCTAGCCATCGAGTATACCTCTGATATATGGTGTTTTATACATCTTGTATATATTCTTTTAAATTGGTTTTCAAGTCTTTATCGAGTCTTCCTAGTCTTTTTTGAGTCATTACAGGTCTGGAGTTGCATTAGATGGGAGATGGACCAGCTGGAACAAAAGAGGCAGAAAACAATGCAATTTGGTAGTTTTCACGCAGAACAGTCTTGATGACTGTTCCGGATAGCGGAGCAACCCGAGTGACTGTTCCGAGTGAGTGTTCCAGCGGCAAAGATTTTTAAGGAAACTACAATCATTACGGGATTTGCCCTAATTATCCCTATTTTCTCTCCCAGCCGCCTGTGGCTTTGATATATCATATTTTTCTCTTTCTTTTTACATTCTACGCTGTTTTGGAGACAAGAAACCAGACCTTAGAGTTGGAGACTTGAGATTCTGCTACTTTGTAAAGGGAGAAGGCCATCTCTCTCGATTTAGAGAAGAACCCCCTGAACCCTATTACTTTATTTCAGTCATATTTCATGTTGCTTTATATCTCTGTCTCTGTGTTTTCTTGCTCCATGGCTGAGTAGTCAGCTTGCTTAGTCTAGGGTGTTAGGGTGTTAGATCCGTGAGCTTGACATAAATAAGTTATAAATCGATTGTCTTCATTCATTGTTGTTCTTAAGGCTTGCATCAAGTTAACCACTTAGTGCCTGATTCTAGGTTTAATCTATTCATCAAAAGTGTTATAGGTTGCTAGACATAACTTGAATGAGCATTGCATCCCTAACCAGCGAAAGTAGATGTTAGGGTGTTTTGTGAACATATCGGACTTGACCTCTATTGCTTGCTGTCGCATCTTGATCCAAACGAGAGTTTAGGTATCAAGATCGATCAGCATATGGAGCAGTACCACGACAGTGGGCTGTTCTACTTGAGTGATTCGAGTTCTAGACTTGCTCTTAATTAAACTTGAATAATTGTTTGGCTCACACTTCTTTAACGCTCGATCAAACCACCCTAGGCTAGCATTTTTAATCATCTGAAATTTTTAATTAATCTTTTTACTTGCTTGTTACGAAATCAACTTTAAAACCCCAATATTGTTTTAGCTTGATATTGATCCCATAAAGATAAAGTGTAATAGTTGGTCTCTGTGGATTCGATCCTAAAGTGCCACATCGACATACCATTCGATTGTGGTAGTGTGCACATTAGGTTAATTGGTGTGCGTATACACGTAATATCAATTTGGCGCCGTTGCCGGGGACCATCTTTTTACCTTTATTTTTCGGTTATTTATTTAGTCTAAGACCTCTAACTTGCCTTATCCTTTTTGTTGCAGCTAATGTTCCAGGTGCAGGACCAGTAGACATACTCGAAGAAACGCACAAGGAGAGTTAGTTACATTTACCAACCAGGAGCTAGCAAGGTTAGAAAGAACAAATCGTCAACAGCCAAGGCAAACTGACACCACTATGGGTGATCACGCCAATCAGGATGATCTCGCTGCGGCTATGGCACTCATCCTGCAGTAGATGCAACAAATGCAGCAGACCATCCAAGCTCAGCAGGATGCTGCTGAACAGACTGCTCTCGCGCAGTAGGAACAACATGCGCAGACTGTTCCAATCGGGCAGAGAAACCTTCCGCGTAACATCCCTACTACGCGCTCTGCCATTGTTCCTCCACTCTGCACCAGGTAGGACTTTGAGATCAAGCCTGCTTTGATCGGTCTAGTACAGAGAAAGGTGTTCTCTGGTCTCTCTACAGAAATTCCAATGGAGCATATTGAGAGCTTCGAAAAAGTTTGCAGTTTCACTCGCGTGAATGGTGTTCCAACAGACTACATCACGTGCATGTTATTCCCATTCTCTCTTGATGGAAAAGTTGCACGGTGGTTGAACTCTCTCCCTACCGGCTCTCTCACTTCATGGGAACAGGTCCGATCAGCGTTCCTCAGCCATTTCTACTCTAAGGCGAGAACAGCTGCATTGAGGAACAAGATCACCTCCTTCAGACAGCTCATTAATGAGCCTTTCTGCGACACATGGGAGCGCTTCAATGACTATCGCAGAGAATGTCCTCACCATGGATTTGATGATGATTATCTCCTGGACATATTCTATGATGGAGTGGACTGGAAATACCAAGGTGCTCTAAACTCTGCGAGCAATGGAGATTTCATGACTCAAACCACTGCTGGAGCGTTTAAGCTGATTGAGAACATGGCTGCTAGCTCAGCTAATAAAAAAGAAGAGAGTGATTGTTCCATGAAAGGGAACAGTTCTGACGCCTAGAAAATAGATGAGCTGACTGCCAAGGTTGATCAGCTACTGAAAAACAACCAAGGGCACGTCTTCAGCATGGAGCAAGCTATGGCTGGGGATATTCAGAACCAGAACAAGCGGCAACCGCAGAGCAATCAGCAAGCTATTCCAGCTGACGGGAACAGTCAACCAGATGAGCTGAAGGGTCTGGGTATGATGATGCAACAATTGTTGCAGGGTCAGCAGGTTCAGGCCAAGGCGTTGAATCAGGTAACCACAGAAATGGATACCAGGATGGGCAACATATTCACTGAGCTGAATAACAAGTATGACAATCTTGCGATCCACATAAGAAAAATCGATGTTCAGCTTGCTCAAACAACTGAGAGTGTCAAGAGGCAACAAAAGACGCTCCCTGGAAGAACTGATAAAAATCCTAGGACTGAGCATTGTAATGCAATAGAACAGCCGTTTGCTGAGACTGCTCCAGGTGCAGAAGAGAGAGCAGAGCAGTCTGCTAGCTCTGGAGTGACTGCTCCTAGCGAACCTGCTGAGACTCCACCATCTCGAGTCTATGTTCCCAAGGTTCCCTATCCAATTCCACCTTGACATCTGATGGATCCCATTAGTGAAGAGCAGTTGATAGGTTTTAACAAGATGGTGAGAAGGCTACCTAAAGAACTTGCATTCGAAGATGCTCTGCAGATTCGTCCATTGCTCCAGTTCTTTAAATACTGTAGAGAGACTCAAGAGGAGATCAAGGTCCTCTATATCAAAGCATTGTCTACACCAGCATTGAAGGTATTGCCTGAGTTTGATGATCCTGGAAAGTTTGTTTTCCCATGCTCCATCGCAGGAACAACCTTCAAGGATGCTCTGTGTGACTCTGGTTCTTGTGTGAATCTCGTCTCAAAGGCTATTGTAGACGATTTAGGTATTGCTGATGTTGAGCGTTCTCAGCTGACCCTGACCTTTGCAAACTCTTCCAGAGCAGTCCCATATGGAACCATCCGCAGCCTTCATGTTCAAGTAGGGGAATGCATTGTTCCTGCTGAGTTTCCAGTTGTTGAGATGAACAAGGATCATAAGATGCCTTTAATATTTGGAAGAACATTCATGGCTACTGTTGGAGCAACCATCGATATGCCCAACAAGAGAGTCTGTGTGACACCCCCGATCTGGTCTAAGTATAAGTTGACTCGACCAGCCGTGCAACAATCAAACAAGAACATGCACAGCCGATCACTCGTAACTGAAACCAAACCGAGAAGCCACAATGTGTACATAAACGACTAACCCGAAGTTCCCGAAATAAATCCAGGTACCTTAGGCCAACCGCCTAAGTACACATATCCTATTAGGTACAACCCGAGGCTTTACAACCTTAAGAGTAATACCCAATAGTTGGTTCGTCCGGACAAGGACTAATATCATTTGGAACCCGTACTTTAAAAACATTCTTTATACACTGTATACTTATTCATTTAAAAGAATCTTACAAAATCTTATAGATTAACCTCGAGGTTTTCGGTCAACAAACCTTATACATAAAGTATATCAAAACGACTGCAAGGATAATAAAACTACCGCTGGCTAATGCCGTTCCTTCCCATCCTAGAGTAAAGGTCTCCCACCTACTGGTTACCTGCATATCAAATGAGTCATGAGTAACTAGTTTACTCAGTGAGTCTAATCCCACACCCAAACACATATCAATAGTATCCCGAGCAAGCGACACCATATGAATGCAGTGGAATTATATTCCATAATTAATATAATTATAAGGCCTCTCAATCCATCCATGTGAATCTATCTTAAACATCACCTCCACGATACCCGCCAATCACTCATACTCTTAATATATATATATATATATGCTAAACCCGGAAAACCACCAAGGCTAACCGAGCCTAACGGGGAATAAATATAACCATCATCTCCATCAGATATTCCAAGATAGAACATCCAACGCTGCATGCAGTTACACGGCCTCCAGGGTGCGACCCCATCATCGTGTCTTCATGACCTTGATCCATATCGCAGGACCAATTCACGGTAATGCGGGACTTTCGGGAGAGTGAGTATACAATAAGACTTCACATGATTCACACTTATTAATAGAATACTTATAGATTAGTACTTGAGAACAAGTACTAAGGCTCGGGATAACCTCAAAGAATTATTCTTATTAATTCTTAAGTATTTAAACTAGATAAATACTTCATATATAAATATAGATCAAGGGAGAATACTTAATCAATCAACCATAATTACTCCTTAATTAATTCATGATTAATCTTTAATTAATCAATGATTATCCCTTAATTAATTCATGATTAATTCTTAATTAATCAACCATATTCAATATTCAATATGCAATCATGCATACTCATTCATAATTCATTCATCATCTAGACTCACCTTTAAATCCATGAGATTGGCTAAGGAAGACTAGACTCGAGCTCAAGCTAATCACACTTCACTTCTGGATCACTCTCGGTTTAGAACCATCATAAGGATCCGGCTGATCCGAATACTCTCCTTGGCCATCTGAATTCAAAACATAACAGTTGGAACATAAGGTTCACTAGTTTGGTTCAAGAAGAAACTCAACTCAGTTCATAACATTTCAGTTCAGTTCTCTCATATCAGTTCGGTTCAAGACAGATTGATACCATGTTCAGCTCGGCTCAGATCAGATCAGAACATACTCAGCTCATTTCAGTTCTAAACAAGATCAAATCAGTTCGGTTTAATTCCCATAATTCTTATCAGTTCGTCTACTGGTTCTATGAGACTGATTAAATCATAAACCAACCAAGACTGAAGAGAACAAGACCTTAGACAACTGATCCTGACAGGTTAACCAACATACAGCAATTGGTTCTCATCAAAACATAGCTGAATCAAGAAGCTGAAGCTTACCGGTTTTACTCAACTAATTAAACTTGACTGGTTGTCTCTCTTCAAGTTAACCACGAATTAACCTGATCAATACCTCAAGAATCCATGGTTGGATTTATTCAGAATTTATCTCCAGTGTAGGCAAACCAACAAAACTTCTCAAAGAAACTGATCCACAACCATCTTACCGATCAAAATCAAAGGCTGAAGAATATGGGTAATTCTAAACTCTTGGACACCAAACCTTCAGCTCTTAACCACACCAGTACACACTGGATAAAGTCACAGGATGGTGAGAAAGGTTTGTCCATGCTCAATTCTCTTCTCTAATTTTGTTTCTGAATTTTTCAACTAGTTTTTCTCACAAATTTTTCTCTCTTCTTTCTCTCTTTCTCTCTGAATTTTTCTCTGGTTTTTCTTGCAGGTTATGAACGTCCAGAGGAGAGAAGATGGTGTTTTATAACATAAGAAGTTGCTTCAGGTGAGGGTTTACTTAAACCAAAGCAAGTTGCTGTCCTTTCCCTCCTTTGAAGAAAGATTATTTTGTTTTTATTAAACAAGCAACCAGCTTGTGACTTTCATGTGACTTTAGTGAAGCAAGCAAGCAGGTAGGTGCAGCTCATGTGACTGATTTACTGAGAAATCAAGAAGAATAGCTGGTGAAGGTATTAGACTGGTCGGAATTTAGTTAAGAAACTTAACGACAATTTCGGACAGTTTTCGACTAAAATTTCTCATCCTTCGAATCTCGTCTTGCTTTCAACTAAGCTTGCCTAGCTTAAATAAAATTCGACCAACATTATTAACACTCTACCAGAACTATCAATGAGAGGCCTTTCGACCACAAGACAGTCCCGTCGAGGTATTAATTCACCGGGTCGACTTTATTTTTAAATCTGATCGACCAATTCAAAACTGGTCGAGCGGAGTTTTTCTCGACCAAAAATTAACTGGCTCGTGAGGGTTATTACATTCTTCCCCCCTTAAAAGAATTCGTCCCCGAATTCTCAAAAGATAGCTGTACAGACTTTTACTGAACACTGGAGTCTCTGCAAGAAGTTTAAGATAACCAACTCTGAACTTATCCTCATCTGCCCGTGTCAAAACAACTGATGGTGCTCACCTATCCCCAAATACTTGAACTTTTACAAATTTTTCCTTTTCTCCAATCTTCTGATATGGTGCTCACCTATCCGCAAAGGACCTTTAGGATAGGCTAAATAGGGTTACAAGTTTTCTTGTCTCAGCAGTTCTATCATACTGGGTCTGATATAAGATTACGCAAAATCGGCTCACCAATAGCATAACTAAAAGAAGTTCCGGTCAACAGATAACCATTTCAATTCTGAACAACTCGGTACATACCAAATAACAGATTTGCGGATTTCCCCAATTTTTCTAAAATAATTCTTTCTTTTCTGAGCAAACACTTTCACGATAACCAATTCTTCATCGCACATAACTTTCATATACTGCGGTCTACATACTTCCTTTGACATCGTTGAATCTCTGAATACCATTACTTCTGAAACTTTTCTATCTGCTTTCCTCCAGTTCAATAACATGGAAATATGGAACGTCAGGTGATGTGCCATACGTGAAGGTAACATCTTCAGTCTGGTCAATGTCAACTTGATTAACCGTGCAACAATCAAACAAGAACATGCACGATCAATCACGCTAACATGATCAGACCAAGGGTGCCACTCTCAAATACACACACACACACTTATTCCAGGAATGATTTTCCTTACAGTATTCCATACCCTTCTTATCTATCTGAGATACTCTTCAAAAAGTTCTGAACGACTCAATCTCACTGAAGTTTCGCATATCCAAGTTTTGTTCTATTACTTTCTGATTTCCTTCTTCTGTCTAGTAACTGAGGAATCAACAAGTCCGCCTATACCAAACTTGATTTACCAACGAAGTACTCTTGTATGATGACTTCACACTTTCTCTGTTAATACATCTTCTAATTTCTTAACAACTTGAGCATTCCCATATGCCTTATGGTTATACCTTTTTCCTTGCACTCTTCAATCTTCCTTGGGATTTACTTCACATCTGCTTAATTTTAGGTTGAATTTGGGTTCCTTCTCCCACATCTCCACTTTATGAACTTGTACATGACACAGTCCTCATACTATTCTTCAAAATTCTCTTCACCCAGTTCCTTCTATGAATTCCTTAGATTCTCATCGTTCAACTGAGTTCCTCAAATACGAATGAATAAGCCATCTTGATTTTCTACTTGCAATCTTGAACGTTATCTATTCTCTCCAGACTGATATGAGCGAGGCTCCAACACTTAGTAGAATACGACTGCAGGCCAACGGTAACTGGTCATCTCTCAAAGACTTCCTTCCTCAACAACATCCTAATTGAGCTCGATAACTAGATAGCCAATCTCATTCTAGATAGAAACAAACCGCTCTAATGGAAGTACTAAGGAATGGGGATGGGATACGAAGGCATACCATAACTCTAAATGGCAGCCAGTACTTCCACGAATAAGAACAGTGTACCTGAATTCACTAAAGTGAATCCTTCCTAAAACAATGACACTACCCGAGAACTACATCTATGTGTTGTTCCCGCATCAAACACAATATGGGCGGAAAATTCCGTCCATAGGCAAGGTCTCATACGACACCTTGATCACTCCTTCACTAATTTATTTAATCATTCATAAATTTTTAAAATGCACACAACACGCAATGGGATAAGAAGCAAACCTGTGATTGGACCTTTTCAGAGGTTTTGACGGTCCAGGCAACTATAAAGTGTAGGCTCTACCCAAATAGCCAAACACTTAGTTAGTGACTAATGGTAAGGAAAGCGAACAAGTTTAACAAGCGGTACCCTAGGTATAGGTAAAAAGATCGGGTAACTTCATGGGCCATGGTAGGATAACCTCTGTACTCATTACTGGCACCACCGAAGCGCAAATGACGTAAGCGATCGAGGATTTTATATACTTGAACAATCATCACCTTACTCTCCTTTCTAGCCAAAACCAAAACAACTCAGGGTCCTCGGTCTTGATCTGATGAAACGTCCAACAAAAATTATCTCCATCGACTTTCTTGATTCATTACTTGAAACTGACCTTCTATCTGAATAGGTTGATAATTAAATAATCTGCATGACTTAGTAAACTTCTTCAGTAAAAACGGCTTCTATAGAATTCATGTGATCCTCCACCAACTCCTCATAGCTCTTAAGCTTTATAGTTTGGGTTACTCTGAGATTAATGGCTAAGTCACAATAGTACATCTTCATGATCTTTAGCTCATCCTCCAAACCATAATGGATAAATCAGATTAACTTGACTTCAAAATCTTGGCGGAAACATCTCACTGTGCGAATTCCATATCGCTCCCATGTTTTGGGTAGAAAACACTCCATCTTGAACTCTTGAAAGAAATCCGCCTAACTTGGACTAACATTTTCCAAATGATGCTTGACGCTTAATCACCAACTTACTGTATCATTCTTGATGATGTATGGTTCCATATATTTCTTGCAATTTTGTGAACAATGGGCCATGTTAGTTGTTCTGCTCCTAGTGTTGCATTCGAAATCTTCCTCTATACAAAATCTACATCAAATGGTTTAGTACTTGTCGGTGTTGTCCCAACTTCTTTATCTTGTTCACAAACTTCAAGATGTCTTGTTGCAACGGAATGGTGCTGGTGCGTCCATCGTCTTAAACTACTGCTGAACTATCTCCGCCACCAACGTTAAGATTGAAACAAGTGCTGAATCAATCAGGCTTGTACGTCTCTGGTTCTGGTACGTTTGGGCATAAGCTGGATTGAACTGAGCAGCCGAAAGAATAAGTCATATGAAGTCGGATATTCTGAACCGGATCATCACCAACAACGTCAACTTTGACTTCAATAAAACACGGGCCAAAGATGTAATTGATGTGTCAACTCTGTCTCATATATCTTTGAATATCGGTATCCACACTAGAAATTGTAGGAACCGCGAGAAAGCATGATGATACCAACTCCGAGCATGATGGTAGCAAACACGAGCACATCGTTAGCTCACCCGAGCATGATGATAATGGATTGAAGCATGACCGGATTGAACCAAAACATGACGATAACAAACCGAATCATGACGGTAGAAAGCTCAATCATGATTGTAGGAATCTCGATCTTAACAGGATCAAAATTGGTAAGAACACTCCACTCCGTCGAGCTTGTCTTGATGCATCTCGTATGAAAGATAACAGTAAGGTAACTACCCATGACTATCTATCTTAATATGAAGGAACTAGCCAGCACATCCGAATTATCCTTGCGACTCATTTTGACTCGAAAAACGTTTGAAACAAGTCCCATTCAAGCATCGTATAACCATGCTCTGATACCACCTTTGTGACACCCCCGATCTGGTCTAAGTATAAGTTGACTCGACCAGCCGTGCAACAATCAAACAAGAACATGCACAGCCGATCACTCGTAACTGAAACCAAACCGAGAAGCCACAATGTGTACATAAACGACTAACCCGAAGTTCCCGAAATAAATCCAGGTACCTTAGGCCAACCGCCTAAGTACACATATCCTATTAGGTACAACCCGAGGCTTTACAACCTTAAGAGTAATACCCAATAGTTGGTTCGTCCGGACAAGGACTAATATCATTTGGAACCCGTACTTTAAAAACATTCTTTATACACTATATACTTATTCATTTAAAAGAATCTTACAAAATCTTATAGATTAACCTCGAGGTTTTCGGTCAACAAACCTTATACATAAAGTATATCAAAACGACTGCAAGGATAATAAAACTACCGCTGGCTAATGCCGTTCCTTCCCATCCTAGAGTAAAGGTCTCCCACCTACTGGTTACCTGCATATCAAATGAGTCATGAGTAACTAGTTTACTCAGTGAGTCTAATCCCACACCCAAACACATATCAATAGTATCCCGAGCAAGCGACACCATTTGAATGCAGTGGAATTATATTCCATAATTAATATAATTATAAGGCCTCTCAATCCATCCATGTGAATCTATCTTAAACATCACCTCCACGATACCCGCCAATCACTCATACTCTTAATATATATATATATATATGCTAAACCCGGAAAACCACCAAGGCTAACCGAGCCTAACGGGGAATAAATATAACCATCATCTCCATCAGATATTCCAAGATAGAACATCCAACGCTGCATGCAGTTACACGGCCTCCAGGGTGCGACCCCATCATCGTGTCTTCATGACCTTGATCCATATCGCAGGACCAATTCACGGTAATGCGGGACTTTCGGGAGAGTGAGTATACAATAAGACTTCACATGATTCACACTTATTAATAGAATACTTATAGATTAGTACTTGAGAACAAGTACTAAGGCTCGGGATAACCTCAAAGAATTATTCTTATTAATTCTTAAGTATTTAAACTAGATAAATACTTCATATATAAATATAGATCAAGGGAGAATACTTAATCAATCAACCATAATTACTCCTTAATTAATTTATGATTAATCCTTAATTAATCAATGATTATCCCTTAATTAATTCATGATTAATTCTTAATTAATCAACCATATTCAATATTCAATATGCAATCATGCATACTCATTCATAATTCATTCATCATCTAGACTCACCTTTAAATCCATGAGATTGGCTAAGGAAGACTAGACTCGAGCTCAAGCTAATCACACTTCACTTCTGGATCACTCTCGGTTTAGAACCATCATAAGGATCCGGCTGATCCGAATACTCTCCTTGGCCATCTGAATTCAAAACATAACAGTTGGAACATAAGGTTCACTAGTCTGGTTCAAGAAGAAACTCAACTCAGTTCATAACATTTCAGTTCAGTTCTCTCATATCAGTTCGGTTCAAGACAGATTGATACCATGTTCAGCTCGGCTCAGATCAGATCAGAACATACTCAGCTCATTTCAGTTCTAAACAAGATCAAATCAGTTCGGTTTAATTCCCATAATTCTTATCAGTTCGTCTACTGGTTCTATGAGACTGATTAAATCATAAACCAACCAAGACTGAAGAGAACAAGACCTTAGACAACTGATCCTGACAGGTTAACCAACATACAGCAATTGGTTCTCATCAAAACATAGCTGAATCAAGAAGCTGAAGCTTACCGGTTTTACTCAACTAATTAAACTTGACTGGTTGTCTCTCTTCAAGTTAACCACGAATTAACCTGATCAATACCTCAAGAATCCATGGTTGGATTTATTCAGAATTTATCTCCAGTGTAGGTAAACCAACAAAACTTCTCAAAGAAACTGATCCACAACCATCTTACCGATCAAAATCAAAGGCTGAAGAATATGGGTAATTCTAAACTCTTGGACACCAAACCTTCAGCTCTTAACCACACCAGTACACACTGGATAAAGTCACAGGATGGTGAGAAAGGTTTGTCCATGCTCAATTCTCTTCTCTAAATTTTGTTTCTGAATTTTTCAACTAGTTTTTCTCACAAATTTTTCTCTCTTCTTTCTCTCTTTCTCTCTGAATTTTTCTCTGGTTTTTCTTGCAGGTTATGAACGTCCAGAGGAGAGAAGATGGTGTTTTATAACATAAGAAGTTGCTTCAGGTGAGGGTTTACTTAAACCAAAGCAAGTTGCTGTCCTTTCCCTCCTTTGAAGAAAGATTATTTTGTTTTTATTAAACAAGCAACCAGCTTGTGACTTTCATGTGACTTTAGTGAAGCAAGCAAGCAGGTAGGTGCAGCTCATGTGACTGATTTACTGAGAAAGCAAGAAGAATAGCTGGTGAAGGTATTAGACTGGTCGGAATTTAGTTAAGAAACTTAACGACAATTTCGGACAGTTTTCGACTAAAATTTCTCATCCTTCGAATCTCGTCTTGCTTTCAACTAAGCTTGCCTAGCTTAAATAAAATTCGACCAACATTATTAACACTCTACCAGAACTATCAATGAGAGGCCTTTCGACCACAAGACAGTCCCGTCGAGGTATTAATTCACCGGGTCGACTTTATTTTTAAATCTGATCGACCAACTCAAAACTGGTCGAGCGGAGTTTTTCTCGACCAAAAATTAACTGGCTCATGAGGGTTATTACAGTCTGCTTCTCCAACATCAACAAGAAAGTTTTCTACAAAGCTGTACCCACCAGATCTTCCTCATCACACGCCTCTCGCATCTTATGTAAAAAAGCTGAAGATTGTTCTAGAGAAGGAGCATGGTGATAAGGGTGAGAGCAGGCTGTTCTCTGATGAAGATCCTAGCACTGATCCTACTAAATTTAGAGGGAATTCAAGAGTGAAACAGAAAGTCCAGAAGAAAATGATCAAGGGAGATCCTACAATGACTTTGATACCTCTCAAGTGTGATGAGAACTCCATTGAGTATGAGGTAAAGTGCAAGGGTACCTCTAAACCTTTCTCTAAAGTAAGAGCTATTCTCACACATGAGCTGAAGGAGAAAGGGAAAGCTGCTGTGAAAGGGTTGTTGAGCAGAGTTCTGGAGCTGAACATGTCTGATTGTGGAGCTTGTTTTGGAACAAGCCCTCCTGCTCAACCCGATTGATCCCAGTCACCAAGTCAAGCTAGAGACTTAAACCAAGCGCTTGGTGGGAGGCAACCCACTGGTAAGTGTCATTAACATTAGAATTTTCTTTTTACTTATTTTTGTTTTTAGTTTGTTGAGTCTCAGGACATAAATCAGAAAATCCGAGACCCTTGACTGGAGCAAGCAGCTGGCTGCTCTTATTCCAGAGCATCCTTTACCGGAGCAACCGCGTCTTGCTCTGTCAGGCTGCTCCGCGCCAGGTAAGTATCTCGACCCAAAAAAAAAAATAAAATTTATTCTTGTTTTCTCCTTCTCTCTGATTTATTTTCACACCAGGGACGTTGTGAAGTAAGTCTGGGGGAGGGTTTTCATCGTTTACTAACTCGTTTCTTTCTTTTGTTTTTCTTTTGGGTCAATTTGAGTCAGTTTTTATTGAACCAATCAAAATTTTGTGGGAATTAGGACCTTATTCTGTGTTGATCACTGACCACCTCGTGCTTTAGTTATCTTATTCAGTGACCTTAGCAGTGGCGAAAGACACACATGTGGATCTGGAACACTCTGATATATCTCACTTGATTCTCCAGAAGTTCTCAGCCGATCAGGTTACACTGGGTAGACTTAACTCCACCTTACTTAACATAATCTTGACTGAAATTCTTCTTGTTATGGGCATTAGATCAGGGAAACGAGAACACACTCATGACTTCTTACCCTTTTTATCCATCTTGCTGATCCTGAGTAGCTAGCTCATGTTTAGCTAGTTCCCACCCTGCACCTTAGCCTTTATTCCACCTTCATGTATTTGTTTTTCAGTGTCATATGTGCAGATATGTGCAAAAAGGTCGGAGAAGAAAGGATCAACGCAGCCTGCTACTCGTTACTGTTATAGAAATTCAGTAAGAAAGGAGAACAAGCAGATTAAGGGAGCAACCGCTCCATAACCAATGAACTGCGCAAGAGCAGGGGTGGAGAACCAGAATGGTCGCGAAATCAGAACCACCAGTGGCACTCAGAACGATCATGTATTACCTCCTTCTTCGTCACATCACCATAACAATATTCAAAAAAAAAAAAACGAGATTAATGTGATGGAGAAGGGGAAAAAAGAAAAGAAACATGGAGCCACTGGAAAAGTCGAGCAAGAAGTTGGTACCAAGTATTGAAGAGTGTGTAGAGGAAAGTGGAAAGCAGAACAATCAGTTGCATGTTCTATCATCAGAACAGTCGCACCAGATAGAGCAAAAACGAGTAGAGGCTGTGGACATCAATGGATCTATCCTCTCTTGCCATTTTGTGTGATATCCTGCATCCTCTTCAATGAAATGGTAGCCCCTAAACACTTTTAACTCCACCATTAAATAGCCTGTTCCACACCTAGACCGTCCACCCTGAATGATGCCTATGATGAGAAGCTCACGCTACTCTTAAATGAATGTAGGGAGTTCTGTCTCGATAGTGTTACTTTTTCAGGTTTGAGATGAAGAGTATGGAGCCGATTTTTGGACAGCAGTCAGTGGGGTTCCGGTAAGGGTGTGTTGTCCTAGTTTTACTGCTTGTATGGTTCAGAGATTCGTGGTTAAAGTATGGTTGCTGAGAATAGGAGAGTTCCCACACTTTCAAACCTTTCTCCCTGTTCTTGATACTTGACATTGTTTGAGGACAAACAAGGATCTAAGTCTGGGGGAATTGATATATGGTGTTTTATACATCTTGTATATATTCTTTTAAATTGGTTTTCAAGTCTTTATCGAGTCTTCCTAGTCCTTTTGGAATCATTACAGGTCTGGAGTTGCATTAGATAGGAGATGGACCAGCTGGAACAAAAGAGGCAGAAAACAATGCAATTTGGTAGTTTTCACGCAGAACAGTCTTGATGACTGTTCCGGATAGCGGAGCAACCCGAGTGACTCTTCCGAGTGAGTGTTCCAGCGGCAGAGATTTTTAAGGAAACTACAATCATTACGGGATTTGCCCTAACTATCCCTATTTTCTCTCCCAGCCGCCTGTGGCTTTGATATATCATATTTTTCTCTTTCTTTTTACATTCTACCCTGTTTTGGAGACAAGAAACCAGACCTTAGAGTTGGAGACTTGAGATTTTGCTACTTTGTAAAGGGAGAAGGCCATCTCTCTCGATTTAGAGAAGAACCCCCTGAACCCTATTACTTTATTTCAATCATATTTCATGTTGCTTTATATCTCTGTCTCTGTGTTTTCTTGCTCCATGGCTGAGTAGTCAGTTTGCTTAGTCTAGGGTGTTAGGGTGTTAGATCCGTGAGATTGACATAAATAAGTTATAAATCGATTGTCTTCATTCATTGTTGTTCTTAAGGCTTGCATCAAGTTAACCACTTAGTGCCTGATTCTAGGTTTAATCTATTCATCAAAAGTGTTATAGGTTGCTAGACATAACTTGAATGAGCATTGCATCCCTAACCAGCGAAAGTAGATGTTAGGGTGTTTTGTGAATATATCGGACTTGACCTCTATTGCTTGCTGTCGCATCTTGATCCAAACGAGAGTTTAGGTATCAAGATCGATCAGCATAGGGAGCAGTACCACGACAGTGGGCTGTTCTACTTGAGTGATCCGAGTTCTAGACTTGATCTTAATTAAACTTGAATAATTGTTTGGCTCACACTTGTTTAACACCCGATGAAACCACCCTAGGCTAGCATTTTTAATCATCTGAAATCTTTAATTAATCTTTTTACTTGCTTGTTACGAAATCAACTTTAAAACCCCAATATTGTTTTAGCTTGATATTGATCCCATAAAGATAAAGTGTAATAGTTGGTCTCTGTGGATTCAATCCTAAAGTGCTACATCGACATATCATTCGATTGTGGTAGTGTGCACATTAGGTTAATTGGTGTGATACGTAATATCAACCTCCTTTGGACCGTTAATTTTAATATAAGTGTTCTACGTTCAGGAAAAACAAAATACTCAGGACTATTCAACCATTTCCACAAAAATGATTTTATAGATTTTTTTTGGATATAATATATACTATTATAATTGATCATGCATATAGTTACAAACGCATGTGTATATGAAATTGATAGGTATGTAATGAATGACGAAGAGAACAAAAGAGGAAAAAGGTGAGTGTTAGCCCCAAATTCACGTTGCCCCCTCGTGGGCTTATTGATTCCAAATCAATTCTGTGTCCTTATGGTACGATCTGTGCGCTAATAGCAACGTGCCTTGATGTGATCACTAGCCGGTTTTTTCCTTCGTCTCCATTATGTCTTCCTTGTGATTCTCTTTCACACGAAATTTCTCTAATTGATTAAATTACAGTAAAAACTGTAAAAACTGAATCACGAATCTTCATCTCCAACTTAATATATAGCCAGTTCCTTATGTATCGCTTGCAATTTTCGGTGGATTGATTTAACATTTAGATTAAAAATCATTTCATTTTTCTTTTTAGACTAAGAAAATTAGAAAATGAAACAAATTAAACATTTATAACAAAAAAAAGTTCCAGTGGACTTAAAAAAAAAGGGGGTTCCAGTGGACTGAAGAACAAAACTACAAACTCTTATTAGATGTCACAAGAAAATTCATTAAGAAAAAAACTTACAAAAATTGACTAATACGAGTTTAGAAAGTTTTTTCTGGAAAAAAAGATTTTGATCCCAAAAAAGCAATGATTCAGTCAATGTAACTGTATAAAATCAAGACTGATATGTTGGTTTGATGTAAAACATCATACAATATACAAAGAGTACTTGCTAGTTTAAGCTACAAAAAATGTCCCCAAATTACAATAATATTCGTACGAGCTTATATGGGCTTCTATATTAAATTATTTGGGCTATTCTATTAATTTGCATCAAATTTCATTATTCCATACTTAAATTATATGGGCTTATGTACTAAATTCAAGCCCTACTGAGCTATATTCTCTCTATGTAGTTCAATAAAGCCATTGTTCAATTAGCGGGCCTTTGATTAGCTGCAATTATGTTTCATATTACATTTGGAGTTAGAGATGTTTATTATGCTTAGAATTATAGTGTCCGTGTCCGTGTGTGTGAAAGGAAAAAATCATCACACAGTAGACCACTTTCTGAAACAAATACAATGACACTTCTATAAATTAATAATGTTGGACTACACCAAAACTATAATTTTTTTATTAATTTATAAAAATATTAATTTATTGATATACTAATTGAAACAAAATCTCAATTTGAGACTATAAAATTATATTGTTTTATAGAAATTTTTAGTGTATATTAATTTATAGATTATTAATTTAAAGAGGTTATACTGTATACCGTTAGCCATATGTTATTATACTTCTCTATTTTCTGCACTACTTTGAGCAACTTGACTTAAGCCCATTACTCCGTACTTTTAAATATACTAGGTATTTTTCTATGACATGTACAAAAATAAAATATTTAAAATTTAAATTATAATCAAATTTTGTTAATTTTTATATTTTATTATTTTTTTACAATATTCATTTTTTAATTTTAATTTATTTATATGTAAAATTTAAGATTAAATAAAATAATATATATGTATATATTTTAAATTATAATCTTGGAAATATTTTTAATCTTTTTTTTTGGTTAATATATATTAAATCAAATTCTATAAAATTAAGAGAAATTTTTTTTAGGTATATAACTATCAAAACGTAAAACAAATAATATTTCTAAAATTTGGTATATATTAACAAACAAATGTATTACAAATTTTTTTTTAAAACATCATAAAATTTGGAAGAATTGTTTTAGTAATAAAAACATATATAATTGCAACATGAACGATTTCTAATGATTTCTAAGGGATCACTAACGATTTTTATTCCCTTGTAACATTAACTTTCTTAGGCATCACTCCTAAGGGATAAATCTCCATGAATTTGCGTTAGTTTTCTGCTACACGCAATGTTGTAAAAAATTATTTCTCATCAACACATGTATTTGTTATTACTAGGGCAAACCCGCCCTACGGGCGGGCGGGTGAATAAATGAAATGATGTAGGTTTTTATTATTTTCAGTGGTGGGCTGCATGTAGGTGATATCTAGAGAATATGGACTAATGTTAATGTGTTTAAGAGATGATGTAGGTTTTGTTTTTTACTTTGCCATTGGCCGAACGTTCTATATATTAGTATTTGGATGTGGCAGAGTCAGAGTAAAAGAAAATGAGAGAATTTAATCTATTAATTGAGGGTCATATTTTTTATCTACCATATAAAAGTTTATGTTAGATCATTCGTTAAAATTAAATATCCTAAATTTACTCATATATAATATTTTCTTAACAGAAACAAATAAACAATATACTTCTAAACAATAACATTCCTAAGAAAAGCTAAATATATTTTATGCTATTTTTTAATTGTTTATCATATTTAATCTAGACTAAATTATATACATATTTTACTAATTAGTTTTAAAATTAAATAGTACATTCCAGTTCTTTTGTAAATTATCATATTAACTTTTTTACTAAACAAAATAAATAATAATTTATCGGTCGTAAGATTTTATGTTTGATTTTTGTAATGAAAATAAAAACACCAAACTGAAATATGATATATTAAAATAAAATTATATTTTAAAATATACTATAAATAATTTAATTTAGTCACATACAAACATTTCGGACATAAAAAAATTTAAACAAAAATTAATAAAATTTGTAATAATTCATGTAAAAGTAATGTTTAAATTAAACTATTAAGATGATGTTGCATTTTTAAATAAAAAAAATAGTAGGTGATTAATATATGATTAGTATAATTTCATCAAAAAAAACATCAAATATAAAACTTTCAAAATAATATTATATACTTAAAACTGATATTAAATATATATCTTTATAACTTATTTTATAGTTTAAATATTATTTTATATATTTATATATATATATATATATATACGTACGTGCGGGTTCAAATCTAGTTAAATATTAAAGTAAAGTTTGCTAGATCAATCTCATAAACATATTCGAAGTACAAAAAAAATTCAAAGTGGTTTAAGTTTTTTGGTATTTATTAATCTCGCATCTTTGTTTCTTCATTGCTTAAAAGTTTGATCTGAGGGAAAAGGAAAACATTCATAGGTTTGCATAAACTTAAATCACTCGTATAAATGTTGAAGTCAAACGAAATTCATAAGATGGTTAAGAAATTATTTATTTTAAAGAAACTTTACCAGATGCTACATATTTTAAAAATTGATGCCGAAACATTATTCAAACAGAAAATAGTGGGTAGAGAGACTTCATGATCTTCGCCTATGCGACCCGTGCCTTCTTGACAACCTTGGAAGTTGCTGTTGCGGGAGGCTTATTGGTGTGGACACCAGTTGAAGTAATTCCTATAGTTGGTGCTTCCTCACGGGCGTCACCATCAGTGTCCACCTTAGTAAGCACTGAGATATTTCCAGGCATATCATCGCCATGATCATCGTTGCCATCCTGTTAAGACCATCACTCTTCATTATTTCCATACTACAAAAGGACCAGAATGGAATATAATTTAAAAAATATATGGGCAACGAACTCAGAGAGTGGCAGACGGTCACGTTCGTTCAAGATGCGTAATATAGTGAAGGTTTGGTGATTGGCAGCGAAATTGTAGCTGCTTACTCTGACCTGGAAGGTGCAAGTCTTGCCAACTATTTGTGCAATAAAAGGGGTAGCTGTGTGTCCTCTGGATTTTCTCCCTCTCCAGCCTATGTGTCCAATCAATGAACTTCAAATGAATAAATCAATAATTTGAGGATAATGGTGGATAATGATATGTGTTACGGTAGGCACGTACCAAGATATGCATTTTCCCATTGAAATCAACAAATAGACTTTCAGCAATCTCATCAGCAATAGTTGTTCCACACGATACATAAAATAAAATGTTTAAAATGTATATTAGTTGCTGATGTGTCTATGGGACCTCATTTTAGGGTCCAACATATCGAAGCAAACCAACTGCATTGGTGTTACTGCAGGTTGCCAAGTAAAAGATGAGATCGTCCGCTAAAGCTTCTTTGTACATCTGGAGCAAGAGACATAGCACCAGCCTTTATCCATATATATTAAATCCAGTGACCTTCATCGGGCAGACAAATTCAACCTCTACATTTTACATTAACAGAATCACATGCAAAATACAATCATACTAAAGATTATTGTACAACCTGAGGCTGGGAGTGAGGATAAACTCGTTTAGTTCAGCTATGGTCACAGGCTCAACCTTGGATTAACCCCTCAGCAGTGAAGCTGATGATGTGTTCCCAGTGTCTTGAGAGACCAGCCTGTAATGATGGACAGTAACCCGTCAGAGCATGTAGTGGATAAGTCATAGAACAAACCAAATCTGGACGTAAAAGTGAAAGAACTACCAAATACTTACTTGTAAAATAGGTTTCCTCTGCATTAGTCTCCGTGTCAAAATAAAGTTGTCTCCCAGATGTGGCATTCAGGAACAGACGCCTGCAAATCAATAGTGTTGTAAGTGTTCCAAGAAGCATTAGGGTCGATCTTAGTTAAACAATACAGAGAATATGTGACAGAGTACCTCTTACTATTGTGGGACTTATGCTAGCCGTCCAGGTGGCTATGGAATGATACAGCATCTGAGTCAAACATACTCAACGTCCCAGAAACATCACTGTGAGGAGAAAAAATAGTGTAAGGAATGCTCAACATTTATTTTTTTTATAGATGTGAGCTCAGCGATTATTCCTGAAAAGGATTTAACATTTTAAGATCTTAAAGGTTGCAATGGTGAGTCTGTGAGAAACTGCTAGTAAGTGGATTACCTAGAAGCTGGGTATTTGTGTTGGCTAGGCCAAGCAGGTGATTTTGATTTCGAAACCTTAAGTGTTCTTCTGGAATTGGGGAAACCGGTTCGGTTAACTAATCAAAACTGGTTGATTCACTCAACCATATCAATAGAGGAGAGTCCGACAGAGTAAAATTTTGATTACACCTAGTGACACATCAAAGCCGCTCAAAGAGAACATAGAACCCGCCTTTAAGTGCCGTCTGTAGGTGGTGAGGTGGTGAACTTCCTGGCATGAGTGTCGCCTGAAAATGAAAAAAAAAACATAAGCAACAACTGGATTCAAAACCATCTCCGAAAAAGGAAAAATTGAATTTCGCAAACATTTTTTGGATATATATGAGCCTAACGCCGCCGTGTGTTCAAATTCAAAGACTACAATGGGCATGAGTTTTAAGAACTGGGCAAAAAATTATAAAAAAAAAAAACTTAATCAACATCCGGATTCGAAACCATTTCCCAAAAATAAAAAAAATATTGATTGAAAACAACCGGATTTGGAAAAATACGAACGAAAGAACAGTTTGCTCTGAGAACATATTTTTGATAACTATGATCGTAAATGCCGTCGCGTGTTCAAACACTACAACGAACATGATTTTTTTAGAACGGAATCACCTTGGAGTCGAGGAGGAGCATATCCACACCGATGAGCCCGCCACCGCGTTTGACGTTAAGAACCAAGTTTCGATTGTTGTAGGATGGGTGAGGATGATGATTATGGAACAAAGACTGCCCTTTTATAGGTAAAGTTTCACCGACTTGGAGAGAGTTACGAAGTATTGAATGAGATGGTGTGGGTCCAAGGAGTAAAGATGGCAGTAAATGGCGATGAGCCACTTAATCATGTAACATATCATAGGCGTTGAATCGGAGACGGAACGACATGAAGGAAACCAGGGGCGGTCCTTAACTAGCGGAGGCCATAAGCAAAAAATAAAATGGGGGCCCTCATAATGAATGATAAATTTGAAGAAATAGAAAAAATTTAAGTCACACAAGAGGTAGGAACAAAAGAAAAGACTAATTATTAACTAAATAGTGAGTCCAATAACAGTTATGAGTTTTTATTATTATCTTTTTGGATTTTCAGGTATGAAATACTATATCTTATGTACAATAATGCTTCAAATATAATTAAACAAAATGGGGGCCCTAGGCCTAGGTTTCACTACGCTCGGCTCAAGGACGCCCCTGAAGGAAACCAACAGAGAGATTTGATACAGAAAACCTCCTAGAACCTCCATAAGAGTTTAACCTAAGGGATTTTAAGAAATCGATTGAAGAAGACGACATTTTACCTTTTTTTTTAACAGAACAAATATTGTGTCTCGTAGCCCACAAATAAATAGAAGATGTTGCAGCCCAAATAAAACCAAACAATTAGATCGAAGCCCATTAACAATACACAGAACAAAATAATCAAACCGAAAACTGAGAACACGTGTCACTCTCTCCTTTACCCAATTGATGACATGGCATCACCAGGAGAGAGACCAACATTTTTTCATATAATTAGATTGTAAGCCTAAGCACAAATACCCTCCAACATATTATAACAACCATTTGTTCCATATGTAAAGTCATCTTCATTGGTGAATCTTTCACCAATTATATTAAATATTTAATTGGTGAAAATTATTGTCAAATTCACCAAATATAAATACCGTAAGGCATTAACATAGTTAATTATTTATTTTAGTCATCATGATATGCGTTTGCTTGCAAAATAACTATGTTCATTCTAATTAAACTGCCGTAATATCGAGTTGAAACTATCATAACTACTTTTCCAAAAATGGTAGATGATAGTTTCTTGCTTTAGTTGTTCCAAATCCAATTTTGAAGTCAAATGAGAGAAAATATACAGAGATTTGTTACTAAACAAGGCCGAGTACTTTTCATATGTGTCTTACTTTGCATGTATTCCCAATATTTGAATATAGTGATGGATTCCCAATATTCTAATATATGGAATGAAATTTTTTTTTAAATTGACTATAAAATAAGGGAGGAAAGCAGATACTATATATATGTAAGTCACATCCCTCCTACGTGTAATAGTCTCTGTTCTTCAATCTCTCCGCTCTTTTACGTCTGACCTTAGGTTTGTTCCCTTCTTCTCTTATCTCTCTCTCTCTCTAAAATTCCTGTGATTCTATCTCAGTTTGATATGTTCTTGCTCTCTTCTTCCACAAGTTATCGATCTCGACGGTCTCGTGGGTTTCTTCTCCTCCTTTTTCTAGTTTGCTCGATAATCTTGTTTCTGTTTTGTGGAACCAAACATGGGTTTTGTCTTTTGCATTTAAACTTTTAAAATCTATTTACTTTTCTGATCTCGAGAGTGTTTAAAGCCTGAAAGGCTGAAACAGAGCTTTTTTGTGGGTTCTGAAATATCATTCTTGTACACTTTGATTTTCTTAAGTTGATCATATTTGCATGTGATTTTCTTTTTGGCCTGTTTGTGTGTGTTAATATGATCAAAGCAATTTATGTTTAGATTTTCGTTTAGTTCTCTAGTCTTACAAAAACACACTTGCAAGTTGTAATGCTAATTCGAAAATTGTTGCATTAAGGTCATGATTTTGGGTCTATGAGGCATGGTTTCTCTTTAAGTTAATGCTCTACTTAGCACCAATCTGCATGATCATTCTTTTGGCATTGTGAAGATTAAGTATTATTATTACTATTATTACTATTACTATTATTATTATTAAATTTTAGTATTAGAAACTGCAATATGAATCTGTTGATAATTGGGATTCTATGTGTTTGTCTAGTTAAGCGATATCTCTGATCATCATTCTTGTCGCTGGCTAGACTTAATGGAGGGATACTCTAACTGGAAGCCTAACGAACAAGGCAGAGACTCGCTTGCCAATAACGCTAATGATTGGAGATCAACGCATGAGTTTGATCTACGAAAAAGGGTTATTATCGCAATGTAAGACTTCTATCCACATAATAAACAAATACACAAATGTATCACTATATGATCATTTGATTCTAGTTTACCAAAAAAATAAATGATCATTTGATTCTATTCATAAAAGTGAGAAAGGTTCTTGTAAAAGAGTTCATGCTTTAGTTGTGAACTTGTAAGCTTGCACATAATAACGATTCCTACATTACACCAGTAAACACTTATTATAATTCATTATTGGCCTTGTAAAACCTAACATCAACCTTTCATGCTTTTTTAAAAAAGTTTTAGCATATTCTTTGCACCTCCATTATGATATATTCTCTTTGTTTTCATGTGTGTGCAGAGTGGAAAAGTTGAAGATATGTTTTCCTAAACATAGCCAAAATGATATCAACAATACTGCTTGTAAATTTGAGGGTAAGATCTATGGCATGGCCACAGATAAGGTACCAATATACAAATGGTTTCTATATATTACCTCAGCCCTTGTGAAGACACTTGTTGATCTTTTTTTTTCCTATGTTTCAGAGTGATTATCTGCGGAAAATCAGTGAAAAGATAATGGTTTTCGACCAAAGATTCAAAAGTGTGCAGTCTGGTTCTTTAGTCAATGAACCTAATACTACTCAAGATCCAGGTAATAAGAACTTAATAGTTGTTTTGGTTCCACTATGATTTTTTAACATTGCTGCATTGGACTAGAACTTCTCTATTGGTGGGTCTAATATCAGAAACAAATCATGATGGAACAGAACTCACATCTTGTGTCTAGAATATAGAACTGTTTCAGAACATGCAAGTTACTGAAATGTTACTTACAACTCTAGCTTACCAGGTTTTCTTTTGATGCCTTTATCTGTACAGCAGCTCAAGCTCTGAATCAAGGGCCATCACTTCCCACCTCGTTGTCATATACACAGACTCCAACAAGCCAACAATGGTTTCCTCAAAACAACATTCATCAGTCTTCTGGCTTCTCAAATCAGGTCCCTATAACCGTCTCCGCGGCTCAGAGCCAAAACATTCAAATGGGTGAAGGAGTTCATTCACATCTCCTCAGCAATTCTCAAAGACAGATTCAGGGAAGAAAACAGTTTTGTACTCAGCCTCAACAGCAGCTACAGAGTTGTAACGACATGTTTCAAAGTCAAGTGAATCAACAGCTTCTAAAAGAGAACACCCATCACTTACAACCTCCTTACATGCAGCAGCACCAGCACCAGCAAAGTCTGTTAAAACAACCTATTCATCAGCATTTGCCTCATCACACATCATTGTCTACCATTCAGCAGTCCTTTCCTCAGACTTCTGTTCACTCTAGTCTAACATCATCAGGCCAACAAAACTCTCAATACTTACCAAGACATATGTATGTGCAGTCTCAAGAACAGAAACAACAAGAATACGAGCAACTCATCAGTCAACTGATGAATGGTCAAGACACGCAGCAGAATCATCTAACATCACAGCAAAACAACTGGGAGCAACGAGGAGCTTTTACAGTATCGCCTTCCCAGCAGAACAACATTGTTAGCTTTCAAGAAATGGGACAACAGAGTAGTAACCCCCATACTATGTACCTGCAACAACACCTTTATTCTCATAGTAATAATGCTTCTTCATCCTTGGCGTCACAACAGCAGACATACATGCCTGGCGGTCAGTCTGGTAACTTTAATGTGTATGAGTCAAGTTTGTTGGGTACTCAAGGCCAAGGTTTGGGACAATCTCAGCCAATGATGCTACAACAATACCAACAGCCTCAGAATAGAATCTTACAGCAACATTTGGATGATACACAAAGGCTTCATGAAGCAGTCTCTTTGCACCAAACCCAAAACGTAGCAAACCAACAGAATCAGCCATATCAATTACAGAGAGCCCCTACGGAAAATCCATATAGTATGTTTCATTCTATTCCATTCCATCAATGAATACAATTTTTCATTATGTCCTAAGTTCCAATATTGTTTTGTAACATCTCAATATTCTACAGTAAATGCAAGTGGTGGGGACTGGCAGGAGGAGACCTATCAAAAGGTATCTGCATTGTTTCTTAACGTATTAACATTAGAAACTATGATTCATTCATCCTATGAAACCTATTATTATCTGCAGATAAAGGCCCTCAAGGAAAAGTATTTGCCTGTTCTGAGTACACTGCTCCAAAAAGTATCTGAAAAATTGGGGGAGGTACTTCAGACATAACATAACTGTTTCAATATGATATATTTTTTTTTTCAAAAGAAATATTAATAAGAAAATGTGTTAATTTCCAGGTTGATTCTCTTCCTCAACAAAATACGCAAAATGAGCCTATTGAAAAGCTAAGGGTAGGCAAATCAATGTTGGAACTAGTTGTTATGTTCTTAAATGTACATAGGGACAATATATCAGAGAGTCACAGAGATAAGTTTAGTCTGTATGAGGAACAGGTATTGAGGTTCACCAAGAATCGACAGACCTTGACTCAGAGACCAATGCAGCACCAACAATCCCCAAGTGGTCATAATCAACACTCTAATATCAGTCTACCTCAGTCTTGTATGTTTCATGAGAAGCAATTTCATCATCTCAACCAGCTACTGCATAGTCAGCAGCAGCAACAACCACAAACCAACCAGCAGCAGCCTCAGATACAGAACTACTCTTCTCCTCAGTTTGTGGACCATCAGATTCTTTCTACAGCATTTCACAACACAGGAACCTCATCACAGTCTCTTGCTCCCTCTCCAAATCTTGTGGATCTTGAAAAGCCTATCTATGTTGAGTCCCTTGTTTCACATGATTACCAACTCCAAACAGCACCTCAGGAGCAGCCTATTGATCGTCTGATAGAAGCTGTGCACTCAGTTACTACCACTCCGCCTCTAGATATCATATCACAAACTGGTAGCTACAAACGGTTAAGTAGCCTTGAATCTGAAGCTGATTCCACCGCATCATCTGGCTCCAAAGCTCAAAAGATTGAGGTAAGTTTTGGAACCTGTAAGTTTCATTTGATTGATCAAACCTTCATTTTCAAAATAAGACCATTTCCTCCTAAATCTTGCAGCCTGCTTGTACCCTCCTGCAAGAAATCAAAGATATAAATGGGAGTCTTGTAGAGACAGTGGTAAACATATGTAATGAAGAGGTTTATCCAAGTGAAGTTACTCCAGGAACAATTGTCACGTGTTCTTATTCTCCTGTGGCTCTCAGTGACACATTCGAAGCTCATTACAAGTCAGGACATATCGTAAGTTTCTCTAAACTATAAACTTCTTGTCTGCTCTTTCCTCAGCTCTTTATGTCTCCCATGTTTAATGTAGTCACAGATTCAGCCATTACGCTTACTAGTTCCTGTGAATTACCCATCTTCCCCAATCCTTCTTCTAGAGAAACTCTCATATGACTCTAGGTAAGAAAAACATTTAGTGGAAATTTACTGATGACAAGAGAGAACTACACATGTTTGATATTTCTTATGTGTTTATTTTATCGTGTTTCAGTCTACACAAATATGATGATTTATCAGCGAGGACTAGATCGAGGTTCGGTTTGTCCATGAAGGAGTTTTCAGAACCTATGTCTCTTAAAGAAATAGCTCAAGCTTGGGATGTTTGTGCAAGAGAGACGATGGCTGAGTACGCTGAGCAGCATGGCGGATGCACTTTTAGCTCTAACTATGGTCATTGGGATCCTGTCTAGGAGCTTCATGAGCCCTAGAGGTGAAAACTTATCAGGTGGAGACGTTAGAGCACAAGTTAGGTTTTCTTCTTTGCCTTGCGGTAAAAGAAACATCAATATTATGTTTATACAAGTGCATAGTGTTTTCATGTGAGTCTGGCTCATACCAACATATTTTTAAATTTGATTTAGATTTTACATCAATATATATTTTACATTATCGTGATTTAGATTTTTCTATCTTTTTGTTTTTGGTCAAAAGATTGTCTATCCATTTATAAATGATTTTGGTGGCTATTCTAACCGAGTAAAATGTCACAATTAAGCCAATTTGTAGAATATCCATGATTAGTAGTCTAGTAGAGATGGGAAATTGAGTCATAATTTGCGGGATCCGCTCTCTTTGATCTGTTACGGAGCGCATGCGGATAGACAGCTTTGAAAATTTTGAATTACATGTCAAGGTATGGGTTAAGTTTAATTTTTGATGGACGCAGGTCGGTAGAATTTGAATTGCCTGTATTTGAATCTGATTTTTTTTTTAAATAAGAATTTAATTTCTTAAAAAAATAAAAATATATTTATACAACGTTAATTATAAATATATAATATAATTTTTTATTAAAATATTAAAATAATTTGGTGTAACTTACTTTCCTGTACTAATGGTTACTAGCATGCGCAACACTGAAGGTGACTTTTTTCACTGGACCATAATTTGATTCAACGTTTCTAACTAACTTAAATAACATTTAAAGACGTGTTTCAATTTTTTCCAGAGATTTGAAGCAAATATGATCTTGATACTAGCTATCACAATACAAAGTGAATCATTTCCAAACTAACTAATTTCAATTTTAAGCATTATAGTAACATTTATGATAAGAATCACAGTAACATTTTAATTGTATAACCATTATGCAGTACATTTGCTTAAGGATATTACCGGCTGACGTAGTTACTTAGTTTAGCGGTTGTTGTAAAAAAAAAACTAAAAAAAAATACTATTGTTAAGAACCCTCCTCCATTGTTTCAATGATAGCTGATTCCAAGAGGTAAATTATATTCCCACTCCTAGAGTCATTAGTGACTCGGTTTAATTGTTTCTACAACTACCACCGCATTGGATACCTGTTCCATGGACACTTTTCTCCCAAAATATTACAGCCGTTATAATATTTATCTAGAATTTCATCTAACCAAAAATATACTCCCTCTGTTCCCGAAAGTAGGATGTTTTGCAGAATTTTGATGTTCCAATATATAAGATGTTTTCATTTTTCTAGGTAACTTTTATTTTATTAAAAACTGTGTACCCAATCATATTTTAATAGTCTATTTTGTAATTGGTTGAATACTATTAATTTATAGTTTTAATGATACTTTCTAGACAAAAAATAATTTTCTTAATATATGTGTTTCTACCTAAAAATCTTATATTTAGGAAGAGAGGGAGTAATATTTATTCCCAGAGTGGTGGTTTCGGGTGGATGCGTGTGGCCAGAGTGGAGGTTTATGGCTGTTATGGAGGGAGGAGATAGGAGAGCTTGAGGTGGTCAAGTCGTCGGATCAGTTTATACATGCTCGAATAGGGAACGGAGCAGAGGTGATTAATATGGTTGTTGTGTATGCGTCCCCTTCACCGAGCCGTAGAAGTGGCTTATGGGCTGCTTTAGAAGAAGTTTTACGTAATGCGGAGGGCCCGGTGTTCGTTGGGGGAGACTTTAACACAATAGTGAGGATAGATGAAAGGAGTGTGGGAATGGGAGATTGTCTGAGGATTCTCTAAAGTTTGGTGATTGGATAAATGATATGTCACTGATTGATATGGGATTTCATGGCAACCAGTTTACATGGAAAAGAGGGAAAACTGAAAGCACATTTGTAGCGAAGAGGCTGGATAGAATATTATGTTGTGCCCAGTCTAGACTCAGGTGGCAGGAGGCAAGTGTGAGGCATTTACCTTTCTTAGCATCAGACCACGCTCCTTTGTATTTACAGCTCACACCGGAGGTGAAGGGTGATGCACGTCGCCGTCCATTTCGTTTTGAGGCGGCATGGCTACAACACAATGAGTTTCAAGACTTGCTAACAGCTTCATGGGATCGTGATATTGATACAAGAGAGGCTTTGCAGAGGTTGGAAGTGACACTCCGAAAGTGGAACAGAGAAGTTTTCGGAAATATCCAAAGAAGGAAAGAGGACTTGTTGAGGCAGATTACAGAGATACAGGATAAATTGAGCAAGACCTCTCTGATGATATCTTGGCAAAGGAGGGAGAGCTACTAAAAGAACTTGAGATCGTCCTTGAGCAAGAAGAAGTGCTCTGACTCCAAAAGTCGCGAGAGAAGTGGTGTGTGCATGGAGATAGAAATACCAAGTTCTTTCATATGTCGACAATCATTAGGAGAAAGCGAAATCGAGTGGAGATGCTAAAGAAAGATGAAATTCAGTGGGTATCAGATGCAAATGAACTTGAGAAGCTAGCGGTGGATTATTTCAGAAAACTATATTCTCTGGAAGATTTGGATACAGACACACAAATGCTAATGGAGAGGAGATTTGTGGGGCTTACAAGACAAGAGAGAATGGATCTTGACAAAATGTTTTCTGCGGAGGAAGTAGAGAAGGCGGTGAGAGCTATGGGCAGCTTTAAGGCACCAGGTCCGGATGGGTTTCAACCAGTTTTCTATCAGAAGTGCTGGGAGACCGTTGGTGCATCTGTGATCAGGTTTGTCCTTCTTTTCTTTGAGACGGGGAAGTTGCCGGAGAATACTAATGATGCACTCGTGGTGCTAATTCCGAAAGTGACGAAGCCTGAGTATATTACTCAGTTTCGACCTATAAGTCTCTGCAATGTGTTGTTTAAAACTATCACGAAGGCCATGGTAGGGAGACTGAAGAGTATTATAGCGCTGTTCGTTTGGTTGCCGCCGGTACCAGCGGCAGCGGCAGCGTCAAGAATCTGCGTCAACTCTTGTTCGTTTCGTTGCCGCAGGAAGCTGCGTCTGACGCCGCGTCCGAACGCTGCGTCCTGCGGCTGACGCCGATAAAACCTGCGGTTGCGACATGAAATCTGCGGCTAAAAACGTAATTACTATTTTACCCTTATTATTTTTTTGTATTTACAAAAAACCTAAACCTAAATTTGACGCTGCCGCATCTTTGGGAGAAGTTTGACGCAGCTCTCGTATCTCTCTCGATCTCCATTTCGACACAGCTCCATCTCTCTCGATCTCCATTTCTGACGACGCAGCCGCAACTCGACTCCTCCATTGACGCAACTCGAGCTCTCTCTTGTCCTCCATAGACGCATCTGGAGCTCTCTCTCCATCTCCGACGCATCTCGAGCTCTCTCCGTCTCGACGCATCTCGAGCTCTCTCCGTCTCGACGCATCTTGACCGAGCTCTCTCTCGATCTCTGACGCAAACCCATCTCGAGCTCTCTCTCTCTCGATCTATGACGCAAACCCATCTCCGAGCTCTCTCTCGATCTCTTCTCCGAGCTCTCTCTCGATCTCTTCTCCGAGCTCTCTCTCGATCTCAAAGGTAAGAGCTTTGTTGCGTTCCTTGTTTAATGTGAAATGGAATCGTAGTAGCTCTAATTACGCTTAATTATGGTTCTCTCTCTGTTCATAGCTCTTGTTTGATTGTTGACTTGTTCATGTCTCGTGTTCGTTTACTTGGTTACTTGCATGATAAGCATTGCTCTAGAGTCTACTCTAGAGTCTAGGCTTGGAACTGACAGATACATTTGTATTTGCCTGGTCTACCTTGAGGAATTATTTGTTTGATGTCGAATTATTTGTATTTGACAGATACAATTATTTGTTTGATGTCGAATTCATTGCCCTGAGGTTTGAAGAGGAGGATGTTGTTGTTGACAGGTGTACTTGTTAAAAGTTGAGGGGATCTCTTTTCGCTTCTTGCCAGATCCTATCCAAATAAAGAATGCATTGGAGGTTGTTGCTTCATCCTACACTTCTCCTGCAGTTGTTATTTACTAGTTATTTGTTCTACAAATTCTTTTGCTCTTAGACATCAGTCATTTGCTTGGCCTCTTTTTTTTTCTTATTTTGCTTACTCCTCTGAAGCTAAAGTTTGTCTACTGCTGCAATTAGTCTGGTATAAAAAAAATTAAAAACAATCGAAGAGATGCACTGTAATGCCTAATGAAGTTCCCTTATGTTTTGGTGTTTTTGCTATGTCTTTGCTTGATTTTCATCTCTCGTTATTTGCTCTCTGCAGTCTGAGCTTCTTGTTGTGAGGAAGAAAAATACTTTGTTGTTGAAGGTACAATTTCAAATACTTTTTCCACATTTTCTCTGTTCTAAATCATCTCTGTTCTTAATCGTTTGAGTATTTGTTTTTTTTTTCAGCTGTGTCTGTGTGTCTCAATCTCTCCTAAGCTTCGTCTGTCTCCCTCACTCTCTCAAGGTATGATGTTTTTGATTGATTAGTTCTGTTCTGTGACTACACTCTCTCACTCTCTCAAGGTATAATCGTTTTGAGTATTTTTTTTTGCAGGACTCAGATCCTCTCAAGCTCACTCTCTCAAGCTCAGACTCTCTCAAGCTCACTCTCTACCGGTGTTCCTCTCACTTTTTAAGATGTCGACGTCAAAAGATGTAAGTTTCTCTCACACTAGTCTTAATGCTTGAATGTGCATCTTTTTTGTATGGAACTATATTTAGGTTGTATGGAACTGTCTTTAGGATGTATGGAACTGTCTTTAGGTTGTATGGAACTGTCTTTAGGCTGTATGGATCTCTCTTTAGGTCTTTTAGGTCATATGCTTAAGGGTCTGTGTCTTGTTTTGGTGTGTTTTAGAATTGGAAACCTGAGGAAACTAGGTATTTTTTCCAACTCTATGCGGAAGAGAAAAGAAAAGGAAATAAAGTTGGTCAGCAAATGAATAAAGTAGGGAAAAAGAACATCATGGATGCGTTTGAGCTGAGGTTTAAGAAGGGATTTTCTGATTGGAAGAGGGACTACAAGAACAAGTACGACAGCAGTAGAAAGAAATACATCAGGATTAGGATGCTGACTCAGAACAGGACAGGACTTGGGTATGATGACATGGGAAGGATCGACATGTCAGATGATTGGTGGAAAGAGCGCGAAAGGGTCAGTTTCTCATTTTCTCTTTTGTGAACTTAGCTGAATGTACTTGTGTTGAAATAATAGAACTTAGCTCAGTTTCTCACTGACTTACTCTTTCTCTTTTGTTATATAGGAGTGTCCTGGGATTAGAAAAGCTTTCTGCAAAGAAATTGATAACATGGATATGTTTGAAGCAGAATTTGGTGGTGTAGTAGTTACTGGAGCAGAAGGTTGGAGCGCTCAACATGGAGAAGCAAGCTTGGATTCGAGAGTTGGTGGAGATATTGGTGAGGATGAAGCTGATTCTCAGCCAGCAGCAGAGACTCAAGCATTGGAGACAGAAACCCAGCGCCAAGCTCCTCGCCAAACTCAACCAGCGGCTCAGACTCATTCTGGAAGTTCAAGAGCAAAACGAAGGCGTAAAGAGAAAGATGTGGCTGTGGAGGCTTGTGAAAAACGGACAGCTGCGCTTGAAGTGAAGAATATGCTAGCAAAACAATTGATGGAGCGTGAACAACCATTCAGTGTTGAGACCGTATTGGAGATGTTGTATGCTCTCCCTGAAGTGAGAGAGTGGTCGCCTTTATATGAAGCATCGATTGAGCTTCTGATAGATAGTGAAGGGAGCCGAAGGGGATTCATAACGATGAAGACAGATGAAGCAAAGACTAAGTTTCTGGAGCTTAGGACCAAGATAAAACGTGATGAGTAGAGGTTTATGTTGAGTAGGAACTTAAGTTTGGTACTGCTTTGTGTTATGAAACTAGTATGGATTTGTTGAGTAGGAACTTAAGTTTGGTACTGCTTTGTGTAATAACAATGTTGTGTCTTCTCTTTTTTTTGTTAATAACAGGTCTGATCGGTTATCTTGAGTCTTTAAACCTCAAAGAGTCGTTTAAATATTGTTTCTTATTGGTCTTGGTCGGTTTCTTATTAACAGCAACAGATCACATGTCTTGTTTCTTTTTTCTATCTTGAACATTTATTTACTTGAATTTGTGCATTGGCTGATGATGATTTATTCAATATGGTTTTGTAGATGCTTGAAAGATGGTTGTTGGAAGATGAAGATGGTGATTATGATGATGAACTTGGTTTGTTTGATGTGGCTATTACTGAGAGACTGAGTCATAGAACAGATCGAGGAGCAGGATGGCGTTATGTTCAGCAACTTATGTACGAATCTGATCAGCAATGTTACGACATTCTGCGCATGAATCAAAGGACGTTTGAAGCTTTGTGCAAGATGCTAGCTCAGCGATATGGATTGGAAGAGTCTCACCATGTCTACCTTGAGGAATCTGTTGCGATGTTTCTCGAGACTGTTGGTCAAGATAAGACGAAGAGGGATATTGCTGCAAGGTATCAAAGATCGTTGGATACAGTACAAAGAAAGCTTGATGAAGTCTTGAGTGCTCTTCTCAAGTTTGCAGAGGATACACTAAAACCAGAAGAAGGTGAGTTTGCAAGAGTGAGTCCTGTTTTGAGAAACGATGATCGGTATTGGCCTCAGTTCAGAGATTGTATTGGAGCACTTGATGGAACTCATATCCCGGTTCGCCCTCCAAGTCAGAATGCAGATGCATACAGAGGCAGAAAGCAAGATCCTACAATGAATGTTCTTGCTATATGTAACTTCGATATGAAGTTCATATATGCATATGTCGGTGTACCTGGTAGAGCACATGATACCAAGGTCTTGACTCATTGTGCGAGAAACGAGGCTTCTTTTCCACATCCTCCTGCTGGAAAGTATTATTTAGTTGACTCCGGATATCCGACCAGGACAGGGTATCTTGGTCCACATCGTAATATGCGATATCATCTTGGTCAGTTTGCTACAGGAGGACCACCAGTTAGTGCAAGAGAGTTATTCAACCGAAAGCATTCAGGTCTACGATCAGTGATTGAGAGGACATTTGGAGTATGGAAAGCAAAATGGAGGATTTTGGATCGTAAGCATCCAAAGTATGGTCTGGTCAAGTGGATTAAGTTGGTGACAGCGACGATGGCGCTACACAACTTCATACGTGATTCACATCGGGAAGATCTTGATTTTGTACAGTGGCAAAATGGTGATGATGGAGAAGGAGAAGAAGCTGCTAGTGACGGTGATGAAGAAGAAGGTGATGATGATGATGATGATGAAGATGATGGTGGTGGTGGAGGTGGTGGTGGTGGTGGTGGACATATTGTTTATGAGCCGACAGGTGATAGAGCGATGGAAGATTTGCGTGATAACATCACAAATGAATATGGTAGAGGTCGTTTACCGTATTAAATGTTTTAGTTGATGATTTAATTTTTTTTTTGCTTATAACTTTGATTGTCATTTAAATGTGATATTTAATTAAGACTTGATGTAATATTTAGCTTTCGTTTATGATAAATATTTTGAAGTATTATTTTGTTTCTAATTTAGCTTATGATGTATGAAAAAAAATTATTACATTTGTATAATTTACATTTGTATAATTGACCAAAAAATTATTACCAAGTAAACATAATATTTTAATGGATGTAAATATATTTAAACTACACTTGATTTATTTAAATACAATTTTACAAAAATTTTAAAATAAATCTGAAAAAATGAAAATAGCCGCAGCGTCTATCAAACGAACAACCCAAAAATCTACTTCCTGCGGCAGCGTCAGCGTCGACCTCAACTTCCTGCGTCTTCTAAACGAACAATAATCGGCGGCAGCGGCAGCGGCAGCGGCAGCGGCAGCGTCAGCGTCTGCGAAACGAACAACAACTGTCCTCATTGACGCTGCCGCTGACGCTGCCGCTGCCGCTGCCGCCGAAACCTGCGGCAACCAAACGAACAGGGCCTATGCCTAAACTGATTGGTCCTGCTCAGTCTAGTTTCATCCCGGGCAGATTGAGTGCGGATAACATTGTTGTGGTTCAGGAAGCTGTTCATTCGATGAAAAAGAAGCAAGGCCGCAAGGGTTGGATGCTGCTGAAACTGGATTTGGAGAAAGCCTATGATAGGCTGCGTTGGGATTTTCTAGAAGATACACTAAGGGCTGCTGGTTTGTCTGAGAATTGGGTCAAGAGGATTATGGAATGTGTGTCTGGTCCATTAATGTGTATTTTGTGGAATGGGGAAAAATCTGAGCCGTTTAAGCCATCAAGAGGACTGCGACAAGGTGATCCACTGTCCCCGTACTTGTTTGTCTTATGCATGGAGAGATTATGTCAACTGATTGAGAAAGCAGTGGAGGATAAAAGATGGAAACCGATAAGATTGTCGAGAGGTGGTCCACATCTATCTCACATTTGCTTCGCAGATGATTTAATCATGTTTGCAGAGGCATCGGTGACGCAGATTCGAGTGATCAGGAAAGTGTTGGAGAAGTTCTGTAAAGCCTCTGGTCAGAAAGTAAGCCTCCAGAAATCAAAGATTTTCTTTTCTAATAATGTCTCTAGAGGAAGAGAAGAGAGAATAAGCAGAGAAAGCGGTATTGCATCAACAAAGGAGCTGGGAAAATACTTGGGGATGCCGATACTACAGAAAAGAATTAATAAAGATACTTTTGGAGAGGTACTGGAGAAAGTAGCTTCACGGCTAGCAGGATGGAAGAAACAAACATTAAGTCTCGCAGGAAGGGTAACATTGACAAAGTCGGTTCTGTCATCAATCCCGGTGCATACGATGAGTACGATTAGCATGCCAGTGGGTATACTGGAGAAGCTTGATAGCCTAGCGAGGAGCTTCGTGTGGGGAAGTGGACAACACTTAGTCTCTTGGGATAAAATATGCAAACCGAAGGCGTCTGGAGGTTTGGGGATCAGGGTGTCGAGAGGTATGAACAAAGCCTTGTTAGCTAAAGTGGGATGGCGTCTGTTACACGATACTGAGAGCTTATGGGCCAACGTTTTACGAAGTAAGTACGGGGTGGGGGACATACATGACACATATTGGATGGTAGGGAGCAGCTCTAGCTCGTCAACATGGAAAAGTGTGGTAATGGGGATAAGAGAAGTGGTTCTTGTGGGCCATAGTTGGATCACTGGTAATGGGAGGAATATCAGGTTCTGGACGGATAGTTGGATAGCAGGCCAACCACTCATGACTGAAGTGATTGCAGGGCTTCCAGAAGGATATGAAGATATAACAGTTAGAGATATGTGGGGGGAAGGTGGAGGTTGGGATTTCGATAGAATTACCCCGTTTGTAACAGCTGAGAGAAGACTAGAGCTTATGGCAGTAGTAGTGGATACTGTTACTGGAGCAAAGGATCGTTTGGCATGGGGGCAGACTCCGAATGGGCAGTTTACGGTGAAGTCTGCATACACCTTGCTTACAAGAGATGAAAATCCAAGACCGCAGATGGGGAGTTTCTTTCGATCTATGTGGCGCGTTGTAGCACCTGAGAGAGTTCGAATGTTCCTCTGGCTAGTGGCAAACCAAGCAATCATGACAAATGCAGAGAGACATCGAAGGCACCTGAGTGGGACTGACTTATGCCAGGTTTGCAGAGGAGGAATTGAGACTATTATACATGTGTTACGTGATTGTCCTGCGATAAAAGGTATATGGGAGAGATTTGTTCCGAGAATGAGAAGGGAGGCTTTCTTCAGAATGTCGTTACTGGAATGGTTATATAAGAACCTATGTGATAACAATGCAGGTGGTGGTGTTCCGTGGGCTACTATATTCGATTTGACTCTATGGTGGGGATGGAAGTGGAGATGTGGAAATGTATTTGGTGATACCCGACTGTGGAGAGATAGAGTCAAGTTCTTACGTGACTTGGCTAAGGGAGTTATAACAGCAAATAGAGCAGAGAATGCTCACATAAAGGAGAGACATATGGTTGAGATAATGGTGGGATGGAAGCCACCTTGTGTGGGGTGGATGAAACTGAACACGGACGGGGCATCACATGGGAACCCGGGGCCGGCGGCTGCAGGGGGAGCACTGCGAAACGGAGAAGGCGAGTGGTGTGGAGGTTTTGCGGTTAATATAGGTAGCTGTACGGCACCATTAGCGGAGTTATGGGGTGTGTACTATGGTTTAGTGGTTGCTTGGGAGAAAGGGGTGAGAAGGTTGGAGGTAGAGGTCGATTCTATGATGGTGATGGAGTTTCTTACGATAGGGATTGGGGACACTCATCCGCTGTCTTTTCTGGTACGCTTGTGCCATGGCTTCTTGACAAGGGACTGGCTGGTCCGATTTGTTCATGTATATAGGGAAGGAAACCGCTTAGCTGATGGTTTGGCTAACTTTGCATTTACTCTTCCGTTTGGTTTTCATAGTTTTGTTGTGGCACCGATTGAGGTCGCTGTTTTAGTTCATGAGGATGTTGCTGGACCGTTGCGGCCACGACAAACTCGTCTTGTAAGCTGAAGTTTGGGTTTCTTTTTTAAATAAATTGGGAGTCACTCTCCCATATTCCTACCAAAAAAAAAAAACACTAGATAAAAATTATTGTGCAATCATAACCACACAAAGTCCTATACACTGACCATGTTTTAGTCATAAAAAGAGTCACAGTTCAAAGTCATACTATATACATACTCTATCCATGTCTGGCCATTACAGTAGATAAGATTTTCGTCAGTGGCCTAAAAGTTTATTTTAATGTGTGGTCCTAGCCCATGGTTCCTTGTCTTACGGATCTGGTTTAGTGTTACTTTTTAGATAAAAATGTCCGGGTGAAGAGTAACCTGCACTCGTGATTTAAAAATGAATTACTTGTGAGCTAAACAATTAGTACACCTAATTGTTTTGCCCTTTTATTTGTTACATTAAAACTACAGTGTTTTCCTTTACTAATCCCCGAACAAAATATAATGATTTGATTCTACTTTGTTGATGAGAATCATACGATAAACTTACCAATCTGTTAGCTGTTCATCAAGAAAAAAATATCAATCGTCTCAATTTCATATACAAACATTTAGATTTATGATATTTGTTGTTTTGTGTATTAAAGATAAAAGATAAATTGCTATGTACACATGATGCATGTAATACTCAATTTTGGATCCTTTCGAGAAACACCACAAAAAAAACTAATTAACTAAATATGAATATTCCAATGAATTTATTACTCTGCTTTGACACTTTGCATATATAGGTACATTACAAGAAAAAATTACATTACAAGATCTCAAACAAGAGAAAGTCATAAAAGCCAGAAAAATATTTAATTTACCAATCCATCATTAAACAAAGAAATAAATACATGCATCTCATGTTTCTTCAAACACAAACCGACCTGCACACCACCGGACATATCTCTCTCCGACATCGAGAACGCTTCATTCCTGTCTATCGAAACGAACTCAGTATTAACCGGTTTTCCCCACCCGAAATCCGAACCATATAGCCCAAACCGGTTTGAACCTGCAATAGTCCCGAGCTGTGTACCCGGTTTCACTCTCTTCTTTCCATCCACGTACAACTCGCAAAGTTGCTCAATCCCTAATAAACGCAAACCTTTGACCGAGTCGCCGAGGATCTCGACGGCTTTGACAAATCCATCTTCTCCCAAAAACGTCTTAGCTTTGTGTCCGAAGCAACCGATGGGGAACACACAGTTCCCTAAGTATCCCTTATGAACCGGCGGGTCTAACCGGTTCCTAAAGTCAGCAGCATACATGAGACGAACCGGTCTTTCCCCTTGGCCTCCATGCGTCTTCACCAAGCAAGTCCACATGTAGGCGTAAGCCAGAACGAACGTGGACAAGTGAAGCTCAGAATGAGAGCGAGTTGACTCGCTCTTAGCTCGCTCCCTAAGTTTCTCTACGTTTTCCAGAGTCAACTCAAGCGTGATCCTGAATATGTCATGGCCGATCTCTCCAGCTTGAGGGATCTTGAGGGTTCTTTCACCTTGAAGAACCAACATCTTGGCTTCAAGATAAGCAGGGACATTGATGATCGTGCGGTCTAAACTGGGAGTTAAATCATCAGGTAATAATATATTTCCATGTGTTTGTGATTTACAGATATGAGCCCATGATTTATAAAAATTCACTACCGTTTTGCCATCCATGACCGCATGGTTTGCTGTTATGCCTATACAGAACCCTTGGTTAGGGAACAAGGTAACTTGTAAAGAAAGGACACACGGCGAGTCACAAGAAGCCGGAAACTCGGTGACCAGGGCACGTGTCTCGCTCGCGAGACGTTTTCCCTTGCCTGAAACACTGCTGAAATCTTCCTCGCTCTCAGACACTGTCAACGTGACAGTGTCGTGCGGGAACACGACGATGCAAGGCTTAGGATCTTGCGGGTTCCAAGTGACGTGACCCGCAAGGGGGAGGAAGTGACCGAGAACAAGAGAAAGAGATGCCTCGAGTTTAGGGATGATCACGGAGTAGAAGAACTTGCGTGATGATGATGACTCGGTGAGTTTGTAGAAGACGACTTGCTGTACAGAATCTTTTAGCCACTTTAGGTCGAAGAAAGTGAGTGGGACAACGAGTGGGTCATATAATGAATCTGCATAGGGGCTGACATGGGAGATCTTGATGATATTTAGCACCATCTCCGATGAATGAAACCTCTTCTTGATTATTTTTTCCAGCAATGATGAATGTAAACTTTTTATAGCATCTCCATCCTTATCCATGGGAATCCAAAAGAGATTTTTCCAACAAAAAGTAAAATTAATATTTAAAAAAAATTAATTTATAATTAAGTTTTTATTTAAAACATAATTGAATTAACAGATATGTGAGATATTTTCATGGGATCCCTATTTCCATAGGGATTTTTATAAATTTTCAAAGTTTTCATTTAATTTGAAAATATCACTTTCTATCTTCTTTTTTCTAGTATTATTGTTTTTTAAATAATATAAGGAACTCACATTAAAATTAGATATTACCAATTCTGATGCATTTAGTGAGCATCCTTAAATTTACATTTAATTATAAATAATTGTGAATTATTAACATATAATAGAAATATTCTATAATAGTTTTACATAATATTATATATATATATTTTTTTTTTTTATTTTAACAGAACAATTTATTTATACATATCAAAACCAAAATTTAAAATTGGTTAAATATATAATGTGCAGTTATTAAATACATGTAAACAAATTAGACTATGAAAATTATAATACTATGCTAAACTTATAAAAAATATAATCTCATGCATGGCCTACAATTCACTGAATATATTTAATCATTTTCACTAGTCCTTTGGACGATTTTGAAAGTTGGAAGTATATACACAAATTAAAATTTATTCATAGTCATATATATGTTTAATTTATTTGATGAAAGTTATGGTTTCTCTAAAATATTTTACAATAATGTTGTCACCAACTAGACACAATGTATTATAATTGTATTTCTTTATCAATTGGTCAGGAAAATTATGGATGCAATTATTGCGATCTTTGCTTAATGACTTCTCCATTTTTTCTAAAAATCTATCGATACTTAGGGGGGTTTAACTTTCAATGCTAATTATTTTCTTCCTCATCATACCATAGAAAGCATTAATGCAAATGAGTTTTGTTAGGTCTAACTATGTACGTATTAAATCATGTCAACGTCCACATACGTAGATTTATGCTTTTACAATAAAAGATTGTTGATCTAGTAGCTAGTTAACTAATATTTTAGTGTTTCTGCATTGAATTTTGGACTCGATTTTAATATATGAATTTAATTTACGGTATTTTTATTTTTATCCTTTTAATTTAGTATCCCCGCTCATAATATGGAACAACCCCTATCTCATTATTTATATAATTCTTTATATTTTCCGACCATATTTTCATATTTCTAACATAAGAAATTTATTGTTGTGTGGCTGTCAATTACATGCATAGGGAATAGTTACTAATAACTAGATTTTTTAACCGCGCTACGCGCGGATAAGATTTTATATGTATTTCTCAATTCTAAAAAAATAATGTATAATATTGTATTACATTATTTGAAGAATATAAAATAAGACTACATAATATAAATATATTTTTTAAATTTTCTTTGTGGAAATCATTATGTTGTTTGATTGTTCTACTTGACTCACATATTTGCATAGTTATTTGTGATAGATGAATAACTATATTTTTATTATCAGTAAATAATATATATTTATTATATAATATAAGAAAAATAAAATTATTTACTTTTAAAACAAACTTGTCTCATGTTGGGGACTTGGTTATAGACATATCATATTCGAATGAGACATTTTTACAGTTATCAATCTTCTTAACAGTCAAGAAACAAATCTGAATATCAAAACAATCTCATACGATCTCTTTGTGGAATAACTGCTCTGAAGAAATTGAATTTAAGCATCAAAAGGACTGAAAATGGATGTGTAGATGTGTTATCTAAGTCAGCTTTACAAAATACTATTCATAGTTCATATATCATTTATGTCCATTCTATTTTTTTGTCCATCATTTCTTAAACATCTTGAAATAACTGATGCTAATTAATAATAAACTTTTGGCTAGCAAAAAAATCAAATTTGTCTAATTATCGTTTAATTTGTCTAACTGATATATATGTATTTCTCAATTCTAAAAAAATAATGTATAATATTATATTACATTATTTAAAGAATATAAAATAAGACTACATAACATAAATATATTTATTTTAAATTTTCTTTGCAGAAATCATTATGTTGTTTGATTGTTGTACTTGATTCACATATTTGCATAGATATTTGTGATAGATGAATAACTATATTTTTATTATCAGTAAATAATATATATTTATTATATAATATAAAAAAATGAAATTATTTACTTTTTAAACAAAGTTGTCTCATGGTGGAGATTCGATTATAGACATATAATATTCGAAGGAGACATTTTTACAGTTATCAATCTTCTTAACAGTCAAGAAAAAAAATATGAATATCAAAACAATTTCTCATACGATCTCTTTGTGGAATAACTGCTCTGAAAAATTTGAATTTAGGCATCAAAAAGGACGGGAAATGATGTGCAGATGTGTTATCTAAGTCAGCTTTACAAAGTACTACTATTCATAGTTCATATATCATTTAAGTCCATCATTTCTTAAATATTTTGAAATAACTAATGCTAATTAATAATAAACTTTTGGCTGAAAAAAAATCAAATTTGTCTTATTATCGCTTAAATATTTTATTAATATTGTCTAAGAAGCTTTCAATTGATATCATAGTTTAATTTTTATTAGTTTTTTTTGTTAATTTTAGAGTTTTTTGTATTTAAGATTTTTTTCCATATTAAGCTTATATTTCTTTCACATAATATATATATGTCATAAAAATTACCATCAAATCAGTTTTTAAATAATTTAATTTAAAATAAAATTATATTTTAATTTGTTGTATTCTAACAATTTGATTGATTTAATTAATTTGTTTTGGTAGATAACTTAAAAAGTTTTCATATGAATCGGGGAAAGCAAGCTTATGTTGTTATATTATATTTATTTGTATATATGAAATCTATATATAATGCTAGTGTAATAAAGAAAGAACATTATTTTTTTGTAACTTCAAAAAGATACATTATTACAATTTGAATTTAATCAAAATTGAATAAAATGGTAATTAAATAAATCTAATTGTTTTTTTTATCTTATTTAGTTGGATTCTCATGAAAAGAAATCGATAGGTTAAACAAATGTTTCAAAATTTGTTGTGTTATTGTTTTGTTTATAAATTACAAAATTTATTGAATTGATATATTTAATTATTGCACCCTTAAATAATATTTTATTAAGACATTAGAGAACTATGTTTTGAGTTGTTTTGTCAAAATTGTACAAAAATCTATGCTTTTCATATTTGTCACGAAAATTTATATGTTAAACTTACTTTTACAAAATTCTTAACTTTGTCACGAAAACAAAAATCTATTTCTTTGTGGTATATGTCAATGTTCTCACACTTTCAAAGAATATATTAGCTTAGTCACTTACTTATTTTTTTTTTACAAAACAATGTATTGGAGTCTTGAAAGTTGAATCCATATTATTGTAAATGTACATAAGAGTGTGATTACATATTTAGTGATTCTTGTATATGTGTCCAAGAAAGTCTCAATGGCTTAGTGGTATCTCTCATATATTCATGTCATTCTAACCCGGGTTCGATCATTTCCTTTGCATTGGTTTTTCATTTTTTACGAAAAAATAAATGAGATGACGTGGCAACTTCGGACTCTCTGATTGGACGATTTTTTGTGCCTACGTGGACACTCTAAGAGGAGCTTATATCCTCCTTTTAGTATAGTACGAAAATTTATATGTTAAACTTACTTTTACAAAATTCTTAACTTTGTCACGAAAACAAAAATCTATTTCTTTGTGGTATATGTCAATGTTCTCACACTTTCAAAGAATATATTAGCTTAGTCACTTACTTATTTTTTTTTTACAAAACAATGTATTGGAGTCTTGAAAGTTGAATCCATATTATTGTAAATGTACATAAGAGTGTGATTACATATTTAGTGATTCTTGTATATGTGTCCAAGAAAGTCTCAATGGCTTAGTGGTATCTCTCATATATTCATGTCATTCTAACCCGGGTTTGATCATTTCCTTTGCATTGGTTTTTCATTTTTTACGAAAAAATAAATGAGATGACGTGGCAACTTCGGACTCTCTGATTGGACGATTTTTTGTGCGTACGTGGACACTCTAAGAGGAGCTTATATCCTCCTTTTAGTATAGTATAGATATTTGACAAAAAAAATCAAAAAATAATTATTAATAATAAAGAAAAATAAATCTACAACAACACTGATATATGTAATCTTACAATAGACATAATAACATTTAGCATGCAAATACAATTAGCCCTATAGAATTGAGATAGCTTCATAATAGTCACTCACATTAACACACTTGTAAGGTATGAACCGGGTCAAAATCACGATATTTCTACGTGAATCCCTTACATAAGAATCAAAACAGAAAAGAAAGTGATGAGAAGTACGATGAATGGCGAGGTTGCAAGTTTTGGAGTTGCGTTAGGGAGCCATGGATAAGAATCTGGAGGTGGCATAACGCAGTTATCTCCGTTGAAGTAAATACGTCTTGGAAACGCCCACCCTTTATCGAGTGTGAACTTTGACGGGCTCTTTCGGAAGAGAATTTCTGACTGTACATTTCCTAGTGGACCGGCTTGGCTCAACATATCGTTGTAGAACTTGATTCCCCATAGAATGGCCGTGTCATCTGCAATGAACGATCCAAATACATGAAATTGATTACCTACAAAAACCCTCCATATCACAATCTAATCACCCTTAGTTTTGTTTATAGGCATCATAAGGGTATCCGAGCCTACGATCAAAACTAGTATACTATAGGGAACAAAAGGGTATCCGAGCTAATATATCGCCTGATCATTTAGTACCCAAAAAGTCAAAATGAATGTGATTACTTATTTTGGCTGGAATTTATTGATACGGTTTCACGCAAATAGTTATAACCAGGCTTTAAATCATAGTTTCAATTTAGACAGACTGGCTAATAGGTGGGACAAATGGTGCGACCAACCGGGGCCAGACCATGTTTCTGTATTAAGTTGTCTCGATTTTTTTTTATATATACATATTTTATACAAAAATAAAATTTTAAAAATAATGATATAAGAAAAAAGCTAAAAAATATTTTTATATGTATATAGTTTAGTTTTCACCAAAAATTTATAAAAATATTATTCATGTAATTTGAAAAATAAATAAGTTATTTAACTTAAAAAAGATATAAAATTTCAAAGTCTAATTTTTTATCCTAGAATCCATAAAAATGTTGAACCGGCCTTTAGTACCTAACCCCATGCCTACCAAGAGTTATGCATACTAACAAGAGAAAAAAATGTGAATAAAGGAATAAAAAGCAGCTTGGGCTTACTTATGCCAGCGTAAGGACTAAGGGGTTTGTAGTTAAAGCTGAAAAGCTTAGTGACATTGTCGAAGTTGGGATGCTGTGCAACCATATTCCACAGCGAGTAATTCATATTGTAATTAAAGTTTGTGATTGCAACCTTCACTCGCCAGTACTCTTTGTAGTTAGTTTTTACATGCCAATGAACTCGGATGGGACACATATGCTGCGTACATTGCAATAGCGGTTGATGGTTGTTCTTCCCTGAAGCTTGTATTACCGAAGCTATTTTCTGGCTGTTACAATAAATGATTTAAGAAAACAAACAAACCCAAGATTAAGTTCCTTAAGCGAACATGAACTTACTTGACACATGTACCAGTTTGAGAATTATTTTGACAACCACACGAACAAGTTGGGCATGGTACGATAGTTTCATTGTAGAAGGATGAGAGTGAGACACAACAAGTGGGAGATTTCTTGGCTAGAAACTGCGAATATGTGCACGTCATGTTCCATGTCACTAAATATAACAACAATAAAATGTTAAATTAGAAGCAAGAAAATAAAACATAACTTGGAAAGAAACTTTAAAACCTCTAAACTTACACATAGCCTGAGTCTTTCTTCGTTTATCATCAGAAAAGAATTTGGTCGGCGCAACGGTTTTCGCGGGGCCACAAGTATAACCAGGTCCTGGTGCCTTCAAAGTGATGTTCCTAGGTGCTCTAACCGTTGTATTAGTTGTTCCAGATTGGCCAACACTAATCTGAAAAGCAGAAACAGCGGTTGCGGAGTCTTGTGCCCACGCACTAACCACACCGCCTCTACAACAGTTTGATATCTGGTGGTTGTATGGAGTTCCTGGTAACAAGTCAACGACAGTTGGAGTTTTCTTGCAGCAATGAGGAGGGTCACCTTTGAACTTAGAACAATCTCCTTGTTCTGTTGCTTGTGCACCAACCATATTCCATATCACTTCCTTCTTTAACCAAGTCCATCCCAATTGCCAACCCGGGGACTCAATGTGACGGTATTGTTGATAATTGAAGATTGTTACACGAGCCTGACGAGGAAAAAAATGTCATGAATCAGTTTGTGTGGTAAACATAAACTCCTTTGAAGAAACATTTGACAAGATTTTGGTTATATAACAAGTGGCATTTAAAAAACTGTGATTTGAGGAGTAAAATGTTAAAGATTTCTTACCACATAGCCATCAGGAGTCCAGCTCAGGATATCCCATTTTATGGTAATGTTTCCAGTTGGATCAAGTGCATCATAAGCTTCTGTGTAAGAGATAATATCAAATTGGTGAGCTCATAAGCCAAAACCAGAAATAAACCAAAAAAATCGTTTCTAACAATTGGTTAATGATTTTACCAAAAAAAAAAACTGGTTAGTGAAATAATATATCATATCAAAGCTTATGCATTCAACAAGTTGATCACCACCACCATCATCTTGGCATTGAGATGGATGTTTCAAATGTAAATTCCTATCAGTGTTTCTTTACTTTTCACCTTTTCTAATCGATTTCAATGGATTTCTTAGAACCAACAGTAATTATTACAGAATGCAAAGGAGCCAAAACTTTATAAAACAAAAAGAAAAAAAACTTTTATCAGAGAATTGAGCAGACCTGTTGTGGTGAAGCTGGTCCAAGAAAGGAGAAATAGAAACAAAACTGAGAACTTAGAGAGGAGAATTTTCATTTTTGTGATTTCTGGTCTTTGATCAACCGTTTCTTGATCTCAGAAGAAAACTTCTCGAAGATGTAAAAGGGAGAATGAAAGAGAGACAGAGCTGGCTTTAGTTAACTTTAAGACTTGGGAGCACTAAAAAACAAAACTTCCTAGTTTTAATCGGTCTTTTACTTGCTTAAACTTTCCATATATTAATAGATAATAATTATAAACCTTGACCAAAAAGCTTAATAATTTAAAAACTTTCACAAGAGTTGCATTACTACTATTGTAAATACTTTGAAGAAGCATTCACTATTTTATATACATCACGCCTATCTTGGGTACTGGCGTGTTGTTGCTAAAGATGTATTTCTTATATGAGATTAAGCTAGAGTAGGAAAATGAAATTAGGTTAAGAGTAGGCCATAGGTACACGCCTAAATCATTGATGATGTATGATACATCAGTCATAAGAAAAAATCTACTTGTTGCAACATTACATTCCGTTAGAATTTCCATTAGTGATCTGCAAAAGAAATAAATATTATCATGTGCGAAGGTTTGTTTTCTCCGATGGTACTAATTTTTTTTGTTATAAGTGTTCAGAAAGTGAGAAAAAGATATACAAATGCTAAGTAATTTTTTAAACTTGTTAAACAAAGCCTAAATCCCAAACTATAATGATTTTTTGTCAACTTAATAAATTTGTTAAACAAAGCGTAAATCTTCAGCCAGCCAAATAAATCGAATAATATTAAGCGAAAAAATTAACTATTCAACTGAAATATATTTTATTCAGTCTCTTTATCCTATAGCTAGGCTATTTGCAAAGTACAGTTGTTTCAAGAAAGCGACCGCATATTTGTCTATTCGTTTGGTTGGGTCCATCAGAATCTAAAACCTCAATATCTATCATTCGTCTGTCACGGAGAAAAGCATCACCGCCAATCGTTATTGCTGCCTCGTCAACAAGCCGCGTTACTTTTTCGTCAGGTTGTGTTCTTTTTCTGCTTTCTGATAATATTTTTTTACTATATCGACCGTTACTATCAGTTACAAAACCTTGAAAATTATTCAAGTAATCATATGGGCTTCGGTTTTAAAATTGAACCAAGCCCAGGTAACTGATTTTTTGTCGCCTCGCCCCACAAAACCCACAACAAAAATGTAAATTAGTAACAAGTAACAACCTCCCTACATGTAAGCTGAGGTTATCATTTTCTCGTTTTTGTGGTACAGGTTCTGCGACCAGAGACTGAATTAGCGATTAGTTTTACCTCAAAAACTTAACCGATGATCTTGCATCCGATGCCATCATCAGCTATCCTCTCTTAATTTTTTTGATTGAGAAAACCTTTGTAAGCTAAAGTCCTTTATGAAATAAGAAAACAATTTCAACATTGTTATCTTCTTTAATTTTAATTTTTCTTTTTTGAAACTATCTTCTTCTAGTTATTTTTTTTTGTTGATCTAGGATATCCAGCGGTCGAGACCTAACAACTAATCTTCATGTTCATCGATGCCGGCTCCAGACAGATCTAGTTGCTCGCAGGAGAAATTAGATACTCTTGTCGCCTAACCACAAGAATTAGTAATATGAATGTGAGGTTTCGAGCCCGAATCCCTTAGGGACTCTCCGAGCCACCTTCGTCACCCACCAAATCAGCGTGGTTTCTTCTAGTTCTTTTAGCTTATGTTTTCAATATTGATATGATCAAATTAACCTTTAAACTACTTTATCAAATAATTGGTTCATCGTAATGTTTAAGGATCGAATCCGTATGAATTGGAGGTCAGACAATAAACTTATAGTTTTAAATTAAGCTAAGCAATAAAGTAGAAAGCAATAAAACAAAGCAGTAAATAATAGATTGTAAAATAGATAGATAAGCATTAGATCTAAGAATATAAAACATGTAATCATAACTCGGATGAACAGTTTCCAAGGCTTTTATTAAGATAAGTCCTAGAACTCGAATTCATAAGTTATCTAGCTCTCGCATGCAATTACTATCAGATGCCTGAAATATCAGATGCCAACTCTCGTTGTGGATCCAATTATTCTAGAGAAGCGTTAATGTTCTAATTAGGCATGGACATATTTCCCGGATCCGAAGATCCGAACCGGTAATTACCCAAAAAATCGGGTTTTGGATTGGATTCGGTTATCAAAAATTACCCGGTCGGATAAGGTTTATAATTTGGTCGGGTACCGGGTCGGTTTCGGGTTATACCCGGGATCCGTACGGATGTCGACTTAACCCGAGTTAGCCTAACGGTTAGTAAGTAGTAATCTAGTTACCCTACACTAGTTAATGCGCCCACGCGCCCACGCCTTAGACAAGTTCTATTTCCAAAATCCAATCTTCTCTTGATACTCGTAATCGCTGTTTCTTCTTCACGACATAGACGACCTTTGCGATTTCAGATGGTCTTAAGCTGCTTACTAAAAGAGCAGACTTGTTGGGGAGATGATTATCGGAAACAAATCTCAAATTCAGTCTCTCCCTCTTGCTTCTGAGTCATCGAGAAACATATCTCAAGTAAGAATTCTTTTTTGCATGTCGGTTTTGATCTCAAGTAAGGATTGTCTGATTGTGTTTCTGTTTAGTTCTTATGATCAATTTAGTTTTTGCATCTCGTTTTTTGATCATTAATTGTAGGATTGTCAGATTCTGTTTCTGTTTAGTTCTTGTGATCAATTTAGTTTTTGCATCTCGTTCTTTGATCACTGATTGTCAGATTGTGTTTCTTTAGTCTTTATCACTTGAAATCGATTTGTTGTGTAAAGATGGGATTGAAATCAATTTATCTTCTCTTATTGATGTTCTTTATTTTGTTCAACATCTTATTGGTGTTCTTTTATTTGTAGATGGATTCTTCACCATTGCCAGATAACAATGACTCTGAGACAGAGAATGGAGTTCAAGCAACCCAAGAGGAGATAACACGGCATGATAAGAAAGGCAAAAGGAAGGTTCGTTCAGGAGGTAGTTCTCAGCCAACTACAAAAAAGCAGCCAAGCACAAGATCTGATGTCTGGGAATACTACACAAGAACAGAGGACGACCGTGACAAGTGCAGATGCAACCATTGTCAGCGTATCTTCGGCTGTGCGTCTTCGCAAGGAACTTCTAACCTTAGGAAGCATCTACTTTCATGCAAGTCTCACTTGGCGTGGAAACAGAGCCAAGGTCCTGGTTCAACCGTGATTACTAATGACGGAGGTCTGACGAATGCTAGAGTTTCTGAGGCTGTGTTCAGAGAGGCGACTAATGAGCTAGTGGTGTTGGGTGAATTGCCACTCTCTTTCACTGAGAGTGTTGCTTGGAGGCACTTCTGCGATCGTGCTGGTCTCTACAAACCTCATTCAAGAAGGACTGCAACTAGGGACATTGTGCAGATGTATGTGAGAAAGAAGGAGGCTCTGAAGAATTGGTTTAAGGTCAGTAAGCAGAGGGTTTCACTTACCACAGACATATGGACAGCACATGCTACAAGAGCAAGCTACATGGTGGTTACGGCTCACTTTGTTGATGATACTTGGCAGCTAAGGAAGCTTATCATCGGCTATACAATGATTACTTCAACGAAGTTGAGAATGGGAACAAAAGGATAGGACCTCCTGCGACTGTTGATTGGAATGTAGTGGAGAGGTTGGTGAAGTTACTTATCATCTTCTACAACTCTACACTAGTTGTCTCAGCTTCGACAACAGTCTCCTCTCATAAGTGTTATGGTGAGATCGTCATTATAGAGACGAATCTGACACGGCTAAGTTAAAGTTTGGATAAGGAGTTGAAAGGCAAGGCTGATTGCATGAAGGCAAAGTTTGAGAAGTATTGGGGAGGCATAATGTCAACAAGATGGTTATTGTCGCTTCTGTCTTTGATCCGACTAAGAAAATGCAGTTTGCGAAGCTGTGTTTTGAGAAGCTTCACGGCAAAGAAACACCAGAGGCTAAGGCGATGTATCAGTCAGTTCACATTGTGTTGACTGATATGTTCAAGGAGTACAGTCTTCGCTTGAGGAGAGATTCAACTGGTGGACAATCATCTCAGTCTACTCAAGCTTTGTCATCAAATGGGCAAGATCAAGATCAGGATCAAGGGTTAGGTGAAAACGTGGAAGAAGCAATGGATTTGGTCGATGATCTCTGTTATGAAAGGATGGACTTTGCGTATACTGAATTGGTTGCTGAAATAGGAGTTGAAGAAGCAAGGGATGAGCTAGAGCTGTATTTGAAAGAGAAAGTAGAGAATCCTAAAAAATTTCTTGGAACCGAGTATGATGTGTTGTCTTGGTGGAAGCTTAACTGTCAGAAGTATCCGATCTTAGCAGAGATGGTCAAAGATGTACTTGCAATGCAAGTCTCCTCTGTTGCATCTGAGAGTGCTTTCAGCACCAGTGGTCGGCTTATTGATCCATTTAGGAGTTGCTTAACACACTACATGATTGAAGTCTTGATGTGCACAGAGCAATGGATGAAGGCTGATATCAATCTATGTGAGAAACGTGTTACCAATGCTCAAATGCTACCTGAGGTTGAGCTACATGACAAGCTAGAGAAAGGTACATTCTCTTCTTTTTTAATTCTTACATTGCTTTATGTTCTCATGTTACATATTCTAAGTTGTAACACAATCTTGTAATATATGTAGAGTTTGATACTCTAAACTTGACCTAGAAGAATGTATGGAACTCGGGGAAGATGGAGATGAAGGGGAAGAAGAAGGTGGTCCGAAGAGTGAAGTTGTGTTGTTGCTTGCTTGCTTTGTTGCTCTGTTTTCTTTTAAGAACTTATGTTGGCTTTGCTTTTCTCGGTTGCTATCTTTTTTTCAAAACGGATGATATGCTTGTTTTCATTTTGGAGATTCAACTTTGGTTTGGTAACTTTGGTGATTCAAAATGGTATTTTTAGGCTTTTATTTGTTCATTGCATCAGTTTTGGATGCTTCAATTAAGTCTTCAATAGTTTGATAATGGTTGGAGTAGAGTTCTCATGAAATCATTAGTAATAGTTTGGATATTTTTGGTTCTTTTGGATTATGTTCGGTTCTAGCGGGTTTAATGGTTTGGTATATACTAAGAACTGAACCGAATCCGTTAATATTTTGGTTACTTCGGATATAACCGGATCCGACAAGTACCGAACCGTAACCGAACCAAAATTTTAAATTATCCGTACGGTACCATTTTTTCTAGTTCCGAAATATCCGAAATCTGAAAGACCAGATCCGGATCCGAACCGGTTATCCGAATGCCCAGGTCTACCTGGGTTGACCAAAACTAATTATCAATGGTCCATAAAGAATATCTACTTAAATGGATATTGGTCGACGCATATTGGTAATTGGATGGCCATGATTTAACTAGAAACTTTCATTAGTCTGTTACTCTGTTATATGTACTGACAACATTCATCGTGGTTGCATCATATTTCTTGCAGCATATTTTTATGAAGAATCTTGTTAATATATAGATGTGGCAACGAATTATAGACAACGTAATTAATGAAAAAGTTTCAGACATGATCACCAAGATATATATTTTTGTGTATGCACATACCTCTTATGTAATTCTAAAAGGTATTTTTCTTCTTAAAAACTTTGATTATATAAAAAATTGTTTTCAAAAATTTATATGCAGTTTCTATCAATCAATGTTAATAAAATGTAAAGTGCAAAAATACTACTTGGACAAATTTGAATTTATTAAATTATTATTGGTTCATAGTTATGAGAAAGTGTTTAGTATATATGTCAACCTTATGTATTTATAACTTAATATTGATTGTCTTATTTATATGATTTTTGTAACATCGTTGTTTTATTAACTAAAGGTGCATTAAATTTTCAGTGATTAGAGGATCACCAACAATTGATTACAATTAGCGACAGCTATGAATGAGTGGCATATCCGATGAAAATGCTGTGCTATGCCTACTGCTAGCAACACAAAACATGAAAGAGAATATTATGTGCATAGAAAAGAATATTATGTGCATAGAATATTTTTTAGTACAGCTACAACCCGGGTAATATAAATACTTTAAACATACATATTCCCTTCAAGTATACACATGCATGTCAAAAGATTGATTTTTTTTAAAGATTGATTTATTATTAGTATTGTCTCGTTTTTTTTTTGTTTAATAGTATTGTCTCATTGCTATTTCTGGTAAATACGTTTTCAGTATTTTCAAAAATATTTCACGCAAAGATAACTTATTAGTTTTCTGAAACCTAAATGATACACAACTTGAGTATCAACGCATGCAAACTCAATATAAACTGACTACTCTGAAAGCAAATTAAAAACGATCGGTAATGAATATCAAGCATGTTACTGATCTGAAAAAAAAAAATCTACTTTGAAACACAGATATTTTGTAGTGAAAAGATATTCACCTTACTGCAGCGTTCCAAGCCACCAAAAAATGGTCGTGCCATAATGAAAATATCACGTAGCTTAAGCTGCCTTCTGTTTGACAGCCCAAAGAATGAAAAACCTGCTCTCGAAATTACTTCCAGAAATTCAAACTTTGAAAATTTAATTATATTATTAAAATAAAAATCAAAAAGAGTAACCCCAAAGTTGTTTCATTGTTTTATTCAATACAAAAAAAAACTCGGGATATATACAGTGGCGAAGCCACGTTATAGGGTCTGGGTGCAAGTGCACCCGTAATTATATCAAATCGAAACTTTTGCATATAAAAACAGTTAAGTTTAGGTAGCTACTATGGTAAAAGGGCGCATATGCACCCCCACTTTCTTAGGTTCGATGCTTGCCAAATGCATTTTTTATCTTTTACTTGCAATAGTGCACCCAGTACTTAAAAAGTCTAGATTCGCCCCTGGATATATATATATATATATCACCAGAATGATGACAACCATTAATCGTGCTCTGTTTTTTTTTTTCAGATATATAATCCTTACGTTTGATTCAATGGAGTGGGTTCGAGGAGAAACAATTGGATACGGAAGCTTCTCTACAGTCACTCTAGCCACGCCGACTGATAACGACTCCGGCGAGTTCCCACCGTTGATGGCCGTGAAGTCATCAGACTCATACGCTCGCCAACGAGAAATCGGTTTTGGATAAACTCGGAGGCGACTGCGACGAGATCGTACGGTGCTACGGGGAGGATCGGACGGTCGAAAACGGCGATGAGATGTATAACTTGTTCTTGGAATACGCTTCGAGAGGAAGCTTAGGGAGCAATCTCAAGAAACTTAACGGCGAAGGTCTACCGGAAGCTACCGTGTGCCGCTACACAGGATCGGTGCTTCGTGGTCTACGACACATACACGCCAACGGATTCGCACACTGTGATTTAAAACTCAGGAATATTCTGTTGTGCTGTGACGGTGCCGTTAAGATTGCTGATTTCGGACTGGCGAAGAGAACGGAAGAAGTAACGGCGTCATCAGGGGTGCAGATTAGAGGTATGCCGTTGTAAATGGCGCCGGAATCCGTTAACGATAACGAGTACAGATCAGAAGCTGACGTGTGGGCTTTAGGATGCGCCGTTGTTGAGATGTTTATCGGCGAAACGGCGTGGAGTTTTAAGGAAGGATCACACTTCATGTCGTTGTTGATACGCATGGTGTCGGAAAGGAACTTCCGAGGATTCCCGAGAACTTGTCGGGACAAGGAAGAGACTTTTTGTCAAAGTGCTTTGTTAAAGATCCCAAGAAGAGATGGACCGCTGAGATGCTTCTAAACCATCCATTCATAGCCGTCGATCTTGATCCCGATGATTTGGAAGAAACTGATATTCACTTGAAAACAGAGGACGTGTCCACATCGCCGAGATGCCCATTCGAATTTGCCGATTGGGTTTCTGCTTCCTCCGATTCAGAAACGCAGTATCGACCTTTCGATTCGCTGGATGAGAGGATTGCGAGTCTGGCGACTGATTTGATCCCTGATTGGTCTGTCACCAGTAACTGGGTCACACCGTAAGGTGACGACAGTTGTCAAAAAAAACAGCGGACCAAAACAGAGTTGCACTGAAAGGTTAAGAGCATCAACAATGCCAATATTCTGAGCTCGATAACCAAGGTAAGTTTTTAAATTATTTTATTATTTTCATTTTTTTTTAGTTTAAAAAAAAAAGAATCAATCTTGGGTTTTCACGTGGCGATGGGATCTGCGCACAGTAACGAATCTGTGGAAGATTAATCTTTAGCTAAGGATTAATTTGGCACATATTCTTAAATTTAACGGGTCCCGCAGATTATTATAATAACTTTAATGGTAACAATTTGTTAAAAATCAGCATTAGAGGTGGTCTAAAAAGCTTTAAAAAAAAAATTCTTAGTCAGATCCAACAATTCTAATTAATTTATTTGTATAATTGTTTGTCAATAGAAAGAAAAGTTTTTTTTTTCACTAGTAATATTATTAAACAAAGTTTACAACGTGGGACAAGGTCCATCATGCCCATCTAAACTTAAAGCCCGAAGGCTACACAATAATTACATAAGAGGGCCAACATAAGGCCAGACAACACCCCAATAGAGAACTCGGAAACTATCCGACTCGACACCACGTGTATGAAGAGGAGACATGCGTCGATAAAGGAAAACACCAACTCCGTTCACTGACTTGAAGGTCGTCACCGGAAATCAATCGGCAGCCACCGGAAACCAACCGGAACATTATGCACAGATGATTTCAACCAATAACGATGCAAGCAGGAATTAGAGAGAGAACCACCATCGCTTGAAGGAAGAAAAAGATTCAGCCACATGCAATCGATCAGATTCAACAGATACAGAAAACGATAAAAGAAATATAAAAGCCGGATAAACCAGCGAGGAGCCAGCTGTCAACCCCGAAAGAGAAGGTCTGACGCCGGAGACCAAAGCCGAACAAGCGACGCTGGAGGAGCCATCGTTTCCGGAGACAAAGCCCATTCACACGGGAGTCGTAACGCCGACTGAAGTTACGATTGATAACGAACCGTCTCTCTCTCTAAAAGATTTTGAAGAGATAAGAGAGAGAGAGCTCGACTATAGTGTGTGTAGACACCAGTTCTTGTATTCTTGAGCTATAGTATATGAAAATATTAAATTTGTTTTCGTGATCTTAGTCCATGAATGTTAGCACAATTATCGCAGGCTCTTAGTGGGCTTCTAATAGGCATGGGCATTCGGGTCGTCGGGTCGGATTCGGGTCGGGTATTTTCGGGTCTAAGAGTTTAGGACCCAATAGGGTAATTTCAAATTTTTGGTTCCGGGTCGGTTCGGATCGTGCCGGGTCCGGGTCGGGACGGGTCTTAGATAGTTAGACCCATTCGGGTAACTAGAATTTATCGGTTCGGAATCGGTTCGGTTTCGGGTCGGGTTCGGGTCGGGTTCGATTTAAATAAAGATCTAAAGATACAAAAATATATCTGAAAATATTTATATATCTGAAAATATTCGAAATTTTATTCATATTTTGTGTTTTTATGGATACCGTTCTTACTCGAAGGGTATTTTGGTATTCTTGCAGATTTCTCGTCAACATGGCTCTGATACCAATTAAAGTTGCAAGAACATAAAAGATTACAAGAACTAACTCTTTTTAATAGACTTAGAAACTCTCTTAAAACTAAATCAATGTGTTTTTCTTTTTATGCGTTCTTCGAAAGCCTTCAATGTTCCAACAATGTCTTTGAATCCCGTTGAATTTAGATGTAACACTTGTTCTAACGAAGATACGATGTGAATGAACTTTTTTCTTGGAAGTCCCTTCAAAAACTTTTTTACCATCTTCGATTCTTCCATTATCTCTCCTAACGCGGCTGCTCTCGATGCTAAGCCTGAAAGTTTCCTACATAGTCATCCACTGTGTCTGTGTCTGCCATCTTCAATTTGTTGAACTCAGACATCAAAGTCTGTAACCTTGCTTCTCCATGCGATCAGCACCTAGGTTATAGGATTTGATAGCTTCCCAAATCTTCTTTGATGTATCATGTTCACCTATCTTAAGTATTAACTCCCCCGAGACTGATTGAAAGAGTAGAGCAATCGCCATATTGTTCTTCTTTGCATCATCACTCCCTGGGTCAATCGTATCGCAAACTTCGTATAAATTGTGTGCCTTTTTCATCTCAAGACTTTATCACGGGCTTGAGAATTTTTATCGTCTCATGTTTTGATCGAATTATAACTCCTCTTGTAAACGATTTTTGAACCATGGAGCTCTGATACCAATTGTTGGGATTTATTAAATCCATGTCCAACTTTATATTGTTTGTTTAGACGATATTGTCCAATTTGGACCTTAGGCAAGCCCGTATGGTTTTACTTTTGGTTTCCTTCCCAAAAATCCTCGTACTAATTAGAGTTGGACATCGCTTTTATATATTAGACACTCTTTGTCTTATTCTCCAATGTGAGAGTTAGTTTGATATTTCACAACATTGTAGCTTTGCTTCTCGTTTTTCTTGCTGAACATTAGTCTCTTTGGCTCTGTCACAATGTTTATCCCTTCAAGCCTCTCATTCTCACGCTATAGCTTATCTTTGCTTCCCCCATGTTTGTCAACATTCTTTGAATAATCTTGGGACCTCGTGATACAGATCACGAAAACCAATCTAGATAGGCAACATCGTTGTAAAATGACGAAAGGGGATTTGGTTTTCTGCTATCGATTTGTATACTATTGACTCTCCATAAATGATTTCACTTTCTACCTCTATAAAATTGTGCTTTCGTTTCGTTTCTGTTTCACTGATATGGGTTTTGTTTCTTGTTTTTAAATTATTCTGTGAATTCGATGAATTACATAAGTGTCAATTTAAAAAGATGAACATCTTTAAAAATTAGTTTCACTCCAGATGCATATCTAAGTGCATATCTAAGAATCAATTTTTTGTAGAAAATCACCGGCAAACTCTATTCACATGTTAGTGTTCAAATCTAATATATCAATCGATCGCCACATATGGGCCAACACAGCTTGAAACGAAGAGATTTTCAGATCCACATCAGAACCAGCAACCTCGCTGTTGGCTTTCGCTTTGAGCTCAGATATATGTCTACTTGTGAACCGAAATATCATCTTTTGTAGATCCGCCAACGATAAGAAACAACCTCAACAGGTGATGATATAATAAACCAGCCACAGGGAGGCAAAGGAGGAAATGTTTTCAGGTCAAAACCGGTAGAGCAAATCTCAGTCCATATTTAAAAAAAAAAACTCCAAAAGGAAGTTCCGTCAGAAACCAAATGGTTAACGCCATATCCGATGAACACTCCATCTTTCAACTCCGTTACTTGGACCGCAAGCAAAGACTCTGAGACCTCTTCCTAGCTTTCAACTCTGGAAAAAAACTCAGTCTAGTAAGCATTGTCCGGTCTAAGACATCACTCACCGAGACAGTTTTAGCCGCTGCATGCACGAATTTGACACCTGAACCATCGCATTCTACGAAAAATATCACATGTTTATCATTTACCTGAATGCGCCGGGAGTTCGAATCCTCTTGCTGAATCTCGCATCGGATCGATCCTTCCACGACGTGGAGTCTGCCGAAACAGATCTTATCGGACTGAAGCCATTCGCTATGCTTTTATCCCACGGAGACCTCACGTACCACCACGAGAAATGTATGCTCGAATGTCTCCTCTCCTCTTCTTCTTCCTCGATATTGGAGGAAGACGTGTCTGAAGCGCTTTTACCATTTTTTATATTAATTTTTATATAAAATTAATAACAAATTTCAATATATTTTTTTGTTAATTTTTAAAATTGTACAAGAAGAAAAGGAGATGAAGATACATGTATCAATATTTGTTATTTATATTTATTTATGACAAATACATAGTATTATTATAAATATTATTCGAGTTTTAATGTATATAAAAAATCAGTTAGCGCAGTCAATCTCACATTGGCATCCGTAATTTATTCTAAGGCATTTACTTATCAGTGCTTTTTTCTTTGTGAAACATAAGGCTTTACAGCTATCGGGAGTACATCTTGGAGGGTTTGGATTTTTTGATGATGGTACAGGTGTTAAAGTTGTGTGACACCACCTATTTTCTCCTATCCGAGCAATAGCCCTTTCTCCTGTTATTAATAATTAAAACATACCTTTATTTTTCATATTTAAAGTAAAAAAAAAATCATTTCTCGTAAAAAATATGTTTAAGGAGTATTCTGCATTTTTTTTAAACGGAAAGTTTATTCATCTTTTGTTTATCACTGATTATTCTTAGAAAATCATTAAACTCAATAATATAAAATTAAATATGTAACCTATGTAGGTATATAAAATAAATGGCATCAAATAAAATTTATTTTTGAATGATTATAAAATACATTAATAAAGCTGTAAATGTAAACACAAACCAAACAGAAGAATTGCGAGCATAACGAAACCAATAAACTAAGGTTTGAAAGCAACTTTCATTTTTGATAATGAAATAATGGTGTTTTAAAAATTAGAACGACATAGAAGTACATTTATAGATGAATCACAAATTGAAACAAGTCTAATTTAAGCTATACATCTTTTCAAATTCTAATATAAACGGATCTAGTTTGACAAAAACAAAAAATCACAACCACTTATTTTTAATTTATTAAATAAAAATAGCCTTTTTATATTTAATTTAAAGTATTTTTGATATGCATAAACAATAATTCGATTAAGTCACAGATTCAGAATTTATATAATATATATATAGTCTATTATATATGTTTGGAGTCTATTTTAGAGTCATTTCAGGTTCACATACGTTTGAGGAACTTTGTTGATTTCAGAATTATTTGAGTTGCAGAACTGTAAAGACGTGTCCGAAATTTGGCGATGGACGGAGACCTTCCCACGCTGGGATTGAGCTTATATTTTGACACAAGATAGAGATTTGAGTTACCTTTCCTATTCCATCGGTTTGAGGTCCATCTGAAGGTTAAATATAGAGTTATGATCATTTCACTGAAGAATGGTATGTCAAACTCGCGAGAGGAAACTGTCGAAGAAATGAAGGAGTGTCGATCAATAATGACCCTTTGGTGTCGATCGACACTGATGAAAGTAGATGGCCGAGTCTATTTCAAGATCGACTGAGACCCATAAGTCACCACAAATTAACAGGATGCCTTTGGCCGACTCAAAATTCTATTTATGTGTTTTATTAGTTGTTGTTTAGGCTATTCTTTCTTTTATGATTTATATTATTTTATTTTAGGTTTTCTCTTAGGTTAAAAAAATATAAAAGAATTCCTTCAGAATCTTCTTGGAACTCCTTTGGTTTTTGTATTGATTTCTATTTTATATATTGGATTGATCGATGGATGTCGAGAAGGATGCCAATGACAATCTATAATGCCCTGCCCTACATGTTTCTTAGATGGTTTTTTTGCAGCGTATTATAAAACTGTTTTGCATGTTAAGTTCTTCCCTGCTATTATCAGAAATTACAGTTTCATAAAATACATTTGTAACCATATCATAATATAAATTTCTCTGATGCTCATCATACACATCACCCACATTATTTCCAAATATATAATGTACTTGGTCCTCGTAATAAATAGCATTGCACTATAAGTTGGTCTTTCGAACTGTTTTGTTCACAAAAGTAGGCACGTTTTTACCACCAAATAAAATAATGCCAAAACGTGTATCTATCTATATTATTAAAATTAATATAATTTTGGTATTGTTTGGAAACATGGATAACATAACAAATGAGAATTGTTTGGAGACACATGTAGTAGATTAAATATTTATTTTTATTTACACATTTAGTCAATGTATTTATAATAAATTAAATACTTCAGTTTTGTATTTCGTTTTTATTTACACATTTCATCACTGTATTTAAAATCAATTTAAATTAATTAATTTAAAATCAATTTAAATTAATTAATTAAACTATTAAGATCAGAATAATTTTTCAATGAAAATTTAGAAATCAACATATTTATATATTTTTATATAGTATATAATTTTATTTAAATGATATTAATATATATATATATATTAATGAGACTTCATATTCATACAATTTATGATCATGTGTATCTTGTTTGAACAAAAAAATTAAATCATTGATCACAAAATTTTTCCTTGTGAGACGTTTACCTTTTTTTATTAATTTATAGTCGTTTTAAAAATTCAAAATATAACATATAAGAAAATATCTATTATTGATAATCATTAATTTTCATATATATATTAATCATATAAGGTAATTTCATAGCTTTTATTTAAGGAAAAATTAAGAATATTCTTTTGTACACTAATAATCAATTTGATAGTTAGTTTAACAAAAGTATAATATGTATTTATGTGGACCGACTTATCTAAAGATTCTAAGAATCATTATAGTGATGACATGTGGTTACGAAAACATGTTGTAATGTTCAAGAATTAATATATGGGGGATAATTGATTTTGTACTTTAATATATAAAAGTGATAGTAATAATAATAATCAGATTTCTTACCCAAAATAAAAATGCAATTTTGGATATTTTATTAAACTTTTTTAATAATATAAGCTTAGTATAGAGCTGGATGGGTGGAAAATCAGTAAATGAACGGTTGAAAAGTAAGAGTATTTATAATATAGGATACTGATTAGGCCCGGGCGTTTGGGTCTTCGGGTCGGGGTCAAGCCGCTTTCTTTTGGGTCTGTGTCCTTCGAATCCTAGACATTTAGACTCAATAGGTACTTGTAAAATTTCGGTTCGGATTCGGGTCGGTTCTTCTCGGGTCTGAGTCGGTTTAGGTCTATAATTAAATTACATATAAAATACATATAATTTTTGTATCCCTATCGAGTCCGGATCAGATTCGGATATTTAAGATCTGAAGAGGACATGAGATATCTAAAATCCATAATTTAGTTAATATTTGTCATATATATCTAAAGTTTTACAAAATAATTTTATACTCAAATTTTTAGACTTTAAAGCTTCATATTACTTAAAATGTTACAAAATAATAAAAAAATATTATTGACAAAAGATATTTTAACTAAATCATAAAATAATATAAATAAAATAGAACATAAAAAATCATAGTTTTGGATATACATATTTTTAAGTCGGGTACAAATTGGTTCTTATCGGATCGGTTTTTTCTGGTCTGGATCTATTCAGGTCGGTTCTTTTCGGGTCCAGGTCTATTCGAGTTGGTTTCTTTCGGTTCCGATTTTTTGGTTAAAAGAATTTTAGACCTAAAAGGTATTTGTAAATTTTCGGTTTGGTTTCGGATCGGTATTTTTAGGTCGGTTCCGGTTCGAGTTTTCAGGTCCAAGTTAAAATGCCCACGTCTACTGATAGTTATAAGTTTTCCTTTTTATTTATTATGACTAAACATGAAAAAAGGCAATCATTTCAAAAGTAAGGTCTTGCAAGAGTTTCACCATTTTTCGACAAATTACAATAAAAAGTTATTGTTTTCCACAAGTAAAGTTTGTCTCGTGGAAGGTGATAATAGACGGCATACATTTTGGTAGAATTTTTTTTGTTTATTTTATTGAATAAAACTTCCATATTGTCCATTTGAAATGACTCTGATTCAGTTTCTCAAACCATGAATGATGTCTTGATTTTCAGAATCTTACGGTTCGGTCAAAGAAAGCAGGCCAGCCACAACCAGAGTTCGAATTTGGTGGCGGATTTGTATAGAGGAGTTTGTTGTATACATAGATACCGTCTGCGAACAGTTGCATGGTTGTATTCCCATGTCCTTGGATATTTACATTTACATGTGCAGACCACTGATATATAGTGTTTTTATACATTATTAAGCATTCTTTTTGGTCATTTTAAGTGTTTAAATATTGCATTTAGGTGTATTATTAGAAGTTGCATATGTACATTTTGCATATACAGGGGCTTGGATAACATAATCAGAAGTTTTGGAGCAAAAACGAGGAAGATGTGCACCAAATGAAAGTTCTGGGGGACAAAGCCGAAGACTCTCAAACAGCGGGGACCAAATGTGAAAAAAGGGAAAAGACTATTCTTGAGCCATCGAGGATGGTGAATATTGAGACCGGTTAAGTTCGGTCTGATCTGGTTTGATATACGTTCTAGAAGTGGTGAGTGATAAGGCCGAGTTGGTATGAAGATATGCTTGATAGATTGAGATAAGGCTTTGGTAGATTGTGTTTGTTAGAGATTACTATCGATCTTGTTTCACTACAAGAAAACATCGGAATACTGAGGGAAAAAATCGTCGGTATGTCGTCGGAATAACGCTATTCCGAGGACATACCGACGAAAAAAGTCCTCGGAAATATCTCCTTGGAAATTCATACTTCCTCGGAATTCCGTCGGAAATTTCCGACGGAATTCCGAGGAAACAAAATTCCGAGGAAACTCCGAGGACACAAAGTTCGTCGGAAGATTCCTCGGAATATACCGAGGGAATTCCGATGGTCCAATCCTCGGAAGTTTCGACGAAATATTCCTCGGAATGTTTATCGGAAAATTCCGAGGAACATATGTTCCTCGGAATTTTCCGAGGAACGCCTTTCCCTCGGAAAATTCCGAGGAACGACATCCGGCGGAAAATTCCAAGGAACAAAACTCCCTCGGAAAGTTCCGAGGAACGACACTCCCTCGGAAAATTCCGACGAACGATAAGTTCCTCGGAATTTTCCGACGGAAGAAAGTTCCTCGGAATTTTCCGAGGAACTCCATTCCCTCGGAATTTCGAAAAAATTTATTTTTTAAAAAAATTTATTTTTTTTAAAATTAAAATTTTTTAAATTTAAATTCAAAAATTTAAAACTAAAATTAAAATTGAATAAAACATAAAATAAAACATAGTAGATAATATTCAAAGTTAAATAAAACATTCCGAGTTTTTGGTAAAAAACAAAAAAAACTACGGGTCTTGAATGTTCGGGAAGACCTCGTTCGGGTACATCCTCTTCATCATCTCCATCATCTGCTCGTTGAGCCTCTTCTGGGTCTCATAGCCCGCCTGTTGAGCTGCCATCTGGGTCTCCAACGCAGATATCCGATCATCCTTGTCCTTCAGCTGAGCCGTAAGAACTTTGGGATCAACATATGGCGGTGGTGCAGAAGAAGGAGCAGCCGACCGGGAGCGACGACCCAAACCGACCAAACGTCCCTTTATCTTTGGAACCGACTGAAATATAAATAACCAAATTTAGATAATATAAATTGATGATAAAATAAAAATCAAGAAATAATTAAATTGAACTTTAAAAAAAAAAACTTACCGATTCAACGATTTCGTTGATTCGAACCCGGGACAAGTTGGTCGAGGCCGTCGAATCGTCATCATCGGTTTGAAGCTGAGACACTTCGTCATACACCTGAGTTTGGACCAGGTCGACCACGTCCCTCACAAGACCATCATCAATCTGGCCGGTCTTCTTGTTGGTATACGCCCTTTTCATAAGGGCGAGATCATCAACCGGGCCGCCCTCATTTTCTTCTGCCTTGAAAAAAAATAAATTAAACAAACATTAGAAATTTAAAAAAAAGCACAAAAATTAAAATTCTGAAACTTAAATAATTGAAGAAAAAGCGGTTGAACTTACCATGCGATCCGCCAGAGTGGCAATAGATTGAGCACCCAAGTTATGCTTGTAGATGCCCTTTCCTTTACGGTCGCTCCTGCGGTTGTTGGAGTTGGTGGAAGAAGTTTCTTTCGTCTCTTCTTTATCCCAATGCGCACACAACTCCTTCCAGACAGTGTCGTTCATCGACTTTGGGACCTTTTAATTTTTTTTAAAAAAAGTTTAATAATTTAAAAAATAGTTTAATAAATTGAAAATTGTTAATAAATTAAAAACTACCTTGTTTACTTTCCACTTCTTCTTCCACTCGTACATCTGCTTCCCATAGTTGTCCATAACTTTATGGACAAAATGGTGATAGATAGAGAGCGTATCATCGGAATTCCAGTTGAATTCTTGCTGAAATAGTTTAAAATAGTTTTTAAACACAAAAATATAAATAGTTTAATAATTACAAAAAAAAGTTTTAATAAATAAAAAATAGTTTAATAAATATAGAAAATAGTTTAATAATTTCAAAAATAAGTTTTAATAAATAAAAAATAGTTTAATAATTAAAAAAATAGTTTTAAAAATTAAAAAAATAGTTTTAATAATATTTAAAATATCTAATAAATATAAAAAATAGTTTAATAATTACAAAAAATAGTTTTAATAATATTTAAAATGTCTAATAAATATAGAAAATAGTTTAATAATTACAAAAAAATAGTTTTAATAAATAAAAAATATAAGTTAAAAATTTGAATACTTACCGCAAACTGACGAAACCACAGATGCTGCTTCTCGACAGGGAAGTGAGTGAAAGTCGGATGTCCCCTGTCGAGGGCCGAGTACATCATACGGTTGATCCTTGCGCTGATCCCGTTCCCGGATCGGTTGAACCTAATAAAAAAAACAAATTATTAATAAAAAAAACAGTTTAAATAAAAAATAGTTAAAAAAATAAAAGTTAAATTACCATGTTTGACCATGTCCATGTGGATACTCAGTGAGATAGGGAAGATGGTCACGACCGGGCTGTCGAACCAACTCCGCAACACTCATCACTCCCGGAGGACCCGGAGGAGCAGGAGCGGGTGTAGCAGCGGGAGCGGGAGCAGCAGGAGCGGGTAATGGAGAGGGGGATGTATGGTAGGAGCTGTGGGGCGAAACGGAATCCTGAACATGGCTGGACGAACCCCGAGACTGGCTCCCCATACCACCCCGGCTACGACGCTGTCGAGGCCGGATCTGATCATCATGAGACCTGTAAATTAAAAAAAAATAGTTTTAATTAAAAATAGTTTTTAATCACAAAAATATAAATAGTTTAATAATTAACAAAAAAAGTTTTAATAAATAAAAAATAGTTTAAAAATTAAAAAATAGTTTTAAAAAACCCCAAAAACAGTTTAAAAATTAAAAAAATAGTTTTAATAAACCCCAAAAACAGTTTAAAAATTAAAAAAATAGTTTTAATAAACCCCAAAAACAGTTTAAAAATTACAAAAAATAGTTTTAAAAATATTTAAAATGTTTAATAATTACAAAAAATAGTTTTAAAAATATTTAAAATGTTTAATAATTACAAAAAATAGTTTTAAAAATATTTAAAATGTTTAATAAATATATAAATGATTTTATAATGCAAAAAATAGATTTTATATACAAAAACGTTTTGAATATATATATATATATAATTATAAAATCGATTTTTATAACCACAAAATCAATAAAAACCAAAAAAAAATCCAAATCAAGTGAAATACATAATCAAACTCGATTTTACACAATCCTACCATTCAACCTAACAAAAATCTATAAATCTCATTCCAAAATCATCAAATCTACTTAAACACCATACAAATCTACCCTAAGAGAGTGGGATAGGGTTCATACATGATGCAAGGACTGAAATTGAGGAGGATTGGGGCGGATTCACCGGAAATCGTCGAGAGAAACGGGAGGAAACGGCGGAAATCGGGAGAGAGAAGAGAGAGTGCGGCGGAGAGAAATGGGGAAGAAAGGAAGTAAATATCCATCCACCAAATTCTCTCTGCTTCATTTCTTCTAGTTCGTCCTCTGTGGCGTATCTATATTCGAACCGCTTTTTGCCATGAAAATCCTTTCATATTGAAGAACATCTTCGCAGTTGGTGAGTAAATATGTTTGCAAATGACTGCGCTCCTGATCAGTAAGTCGACGGTCCTTTGGTTTTCTGCTAAGTCGTCCAACGTCTGTTAAAATGTCTGGAACCTTCCAATGATATGTTGCCCGTTCGCCTATATCATCATGCCGAGCAGGTCTTCTGTTTTTGGTCTGAACTTCTGCTGGAAAGTAGTACTCGGCAAAGTTTGAAGTTTCTTCATTGATCATATGTGCGACTATAGAACCTTCCACCCTACTTAAATTTTTCACTATCTTCTTCAAATGGAACATATACCGCTCATACAGATACATCCATCTATACTGCACAGGACCACCAAGTTCCAATTCTCTTACCAGGTGAATAACAAGATGCTCCATAACATCAAAAAATGAAGGAGAAAATATCTTCTCAAGGTTGCACTGAATCACGGCTATCTTAGTCTTCAAATTTTCAATACCTTCAAGAGTCACTGATCTCGTGCATAAATCGCGGAAGAAACCACTTATCCCTGCAATTGCTTCATGAACATTTCGTGGTAATAGTTCCTTGAAGGCAAACGGAAGGAGGCGCTGCATCATTACATGGCAATTGTGGCTTTTCAAGCCAGTAAACTTTCCTTCCTTTCTGTCGATACAGTTACGCAAATTAGATGCGTAACCGTCTGGAAATTCCACATCGTTTGAAATCCAATCAAAGAACGCATCCTTTCCCGCTGCATCAAGTCGGTATATGGGAAAAGGAGCCCTACCACTCTCATCAACATGAAGTTCTGAACGAGCACATATATCGACTAAATCCAGTCTTGACTTCAAATTATCCTTTGTTTTACCTTGAACATTAAGGATCGTGTTCATGAGATTGTCAAAAAAGTTCTTCTCAATATGCATGACATCTAAATTATGCCTTAGTAGATGATCCTCCCAGTATGGCAGATCCCAAAAAATACTTTTTTTGTGCCAGTTATGTAGGTTTCCAACACCATCTACCGGAAAATGCTCATGTCCACCGACGTCTGGCGTCCTTTCTGTACCAAAATCTCTAAGTTGTGTCTTCAAATCTTTCCCACGAATTTCCGGAGGTGGACTGTCAAACACCCTCTTGTTCTTCGTAAACAAATTCCTACTTTTACGATATGGATGATCTGGTGGTAGAAATCTCCTGTGACAGTCAAACCAACACGTTTTCCTTCCGTGTTTTAGTTGGAAAGCATCAGTGTTATCTTGACAATATGGACATGATAGCCTTCCATGCGTTGTCCATCCAGATAACATACCATATGCTGGAAAATCACTTATTGTCCACATTAGTACTGCCCGCATTTGAAAGTTTTCTTTATACGAAACATCGTATGTTTCAGCACCTTGAGCCCATAGTTGTTGCAACTCATATATTAGTGGCTGAAGAAACACATCAAGTGATCTCTTAGGATGCTCTGGTCCGGGAACGAGAATCGAGAGAAACAAAAACTCTCGTCGCAAGCACAAGTTTGGGGGTAGGTTGTATGGTGTAAGAATGACTGGCCATAGAGAATACTGTCTTCCACTCTTGCCAAACGGGCTGAAACCATCAGTACATAATCCAAGGTAGACATTTCTTCTCTCATACGCAAAGTCGGGATACTTTGATTGGAAATACTTCCACGCTTTTGCATCTGAAGGATGTCTGATCTCACCATCTGTTGAATGCTCCGCATGCCATCTCATTGGTTGCGCTGTGCGTTCAGACAGATACAGCCTCTGCAACCTTTCCGTCAAAGGCAAATACCACATCCTTTTATATGGTACTGGAACTCTTCCACTCGTATCTTTATAACGAGGCTTCCCACAAAATTTGCATGAAACCCGCTGTTCATCCGCCCTCCAATAAATCATGCAGTTGTCTCTGCATACATCTATTACCTGATACGATAAACCAAGACCAGCTACGAGTTTCTGAACCTCGTAGTATGAGCCAGGAGCTACATTATCTTCGGGTAGAATACCTTTTACATAATCAGCAATCGCATCCACACAGTCTTCAGCCAAATTATAATCCGTCTTAATGCCCATCAATCTTGTAGCAGATGATAAAGCTGAATGACCATCTCTGCAACCTTCGTACAATGGTTGCTTTCCAGCATCCAACATATCATAAAATCTCCTAGCTTCGGCATTGGGTAAATCTTCCCCTCTAAAATGATCATTTACCATCTGCTCAGTACCTACACCGTAATCTACATCCATTCTAATTGGATCTTCTAATCTAACCGCTGGCTGAGGTTCGCTAGTACTACCATGTTCATAATCAGTTTCTCCATGATGATACCAAATTTTGTAACTTCGTGTAAACCCACTCAAATATAGATGAGTCCAAACATCCCATTGTTTAATAACTTTTTTATTTTTACAATTAGAGCAAGGACATCTTAACATACCTGTTTTTGCTTCCGGTTGTCGGTGAACTAACCCCATGAATTCGGTTATACCTTGTTGGTATTCTTCCGTAAGCAATCTCGTGTTCGGATCCAAATGAGGTCGATCGATCCAAGAACGAAAATAATTTGAAGAAGACATGTTTTTATGAATCAAATTCGTGTGTAAAGAAAGTGAGAGGGAGGATGAAGATATGGAGTGAATGAAGAGGAAGAGGGGTGCTTGTATTTATAGTTGAAATCCTGCCGATAGTCCGAGGAAATTCCGACGGAATTCCGATGCAAACGGCTAGTTCGTCGGAATTTCCTCGGAATTTTTAAAATCCCCCAACGGCTCTCCAACGGCTCTCTAACGTCTATAATATTTCTTCGGAATTCATCGGTTTTTTCCGAGGAATACTAGTTTCCTCGGTATTCCGTCGGAATATTCCGACGAGATGAATTTTCCTCGGAATTCTGTCGGTATATTTCGAGGAAATTCCGAGGAAGCCAAATTTTGTGTTTCCTCAGAATTTCCTCGGAAATTCCTCGGTATATTCCGAGGAATTTATTTTCCGTCGGAACGTCCGTCAGAATACCGCTGTTTTCTTGTAGTGTTTGAGAATATCTTTGTGTAACGTGAGTATATATATATGTACGTGACATGAGTACTCAATAAACATACAGTTCAATCTATACATTCTCTCTTAGTTTACAGTGAATCGATCGCCTACGACGACCCGATCTCTCGGTCTGACGAGCTCGAACCAGCCTTCAGTCCTTCGATCCGAGCTGGACGAATCGACCGATGGACATGAGCCGGTCTGCTCGATGTGGTGCTCTCGGCCTAAGCCTCACCTCATGAGCCTCCAATCGATAGATGGAGATGTGATGGCGTCGAGAAAAGAAGACGCAGACACGACGGCGCTCCGTTGGTCGCAGTTACGGAGACGACACAGCGGCGAGAAGATCTGACAATTCTGTAAAGGTGCGGCGACGGTCACGGCGAGAAGCTTGAGTCACATACTCACGGAGGTGAAGAAGAAGATGATGAAACATAAAGACATTTTTACAAGTCGCTGCGTTTTCATTAAAACAAGAGTCAAAATCACTGATGACTAAGGAAGCGCCTTTGTAGCTCGGAGACAACAAAGCTTCAAGGCGAAAAACAAAGATGGAGGTTCAAGACACAATGATGGAAGTGAAAGATCTTACATGGATAAGAAAAAGTTCAAGTGCTACAGGTGTGGAAAGCTTGGGCATTTCAAAAGGGATTGTCGAGTCAAGTTGAAGGAAACAAATATGGTGGAGTCAAAAACTCATATTGAAGACGAAGAATGGGGGAAATGTTTCATAGTGGAGGCTACACATCCAGATACACCCACAACTAAGAACTTGAGAAATGACTGGATCGTAGATTCCGGTTGTAGCCATCATATTACCGAAGACGAGAAGTTATTTTCTAGTCTTCAACGTCATGACGGGAAATAAGCCATTATTACCGCTGATAATTCAATCCATTGAGTTGAGAAGGAAGGGACTGTTGTCACTAAAGGAGAGGATGAAGAGCCGATCACCTTCAAGAATGTGTACCATGTCCCTATAGTAAAGAAGAATCTTCTTTCGGTGGTGAATGCGGTCGATTCATGTAAATATGCTCTATTTGGCCCAAAAGACGTTAAGTTCTTAAGGAATATTAAAGAATTAAAGGCAGATGTTGTTCACACTAGAGCACGCGTCAAAGATTTATATGTTTTATCGGCCTCACACGCCTATGTGGAGAAGATGAGTATGAATGACAATGCTTCCATCTGGCATGCAAGACTTGGCCATATAAATATGACCAAGCTTAAGGTTATGGTGAATAAAAACTTGGTTCATGGGCTTCCAAAGTTGAAGATTCAAGATGGAGGAAAAATTTGTGAAGGTTGTCAATATGGAAAGTCACATAGACTTACATTTGATCATTCAGCTTCAAGATGCAGCAGTCCATTGGAGAAGGTCCATAGTGATTTGATGGGTCCAACAAGAACATCTTCTTATTCCGGGTTTCGCTACATGTTGTTGTTCGTAGATGATTTCTCACGGTACACTTGGGTATACTTTGTGAAGGAAAAATCAGAAGTGTTTCAAAGATTCCAAGAATTCAAGGTTACCGTGGAAGGAGAGTTTGGTCGGAAGCTGAAGACTCTAAGGACGGATAATGGAGGAGAATTCATGTCAAAGGAGTTTCTCTCTTTTTGCCAAAAGAATGGTATTAAGAGAGAATATACATGTCCGTATACACCTCAACAAAATGGAGTAGCAGAAAGAAAAATTAGATATCTAACCGAGACGTGCAAAAGTTGACTACATGATAAGAATTTGCCAAAGGCTTTATGGGCAGAAGGCATGAGATGCGCAGCCTATGTCATCAACCAGATGCCACTCAGTCCAAACAACATGAAGTCGCCTTACGAGATGATTCACGGGAAGAAGCCGACGGTGAAGCATCTCAGGATATATGGATCAGTCTGCTCCATCCATGTGTTCGACTCCCAAAGAACAAAGTTGGAAGCAAAGGCAAAGAAGTGCATCTTTGTCGGTTACGATGAAAAACAAAAGGGCTGGATGTGTATGGATCCAGAGACACATAAATACACAGTGTCTTGTGATGTTGTCTTTGACCAAGTTTTATCCTACTATGGACCACATCAAGTCTTAGATGAGCAAGATGGGTTCCTCTAAGAATGATGAACAAATTATTCAAATTCCAAATGATAATGAAAGCTTTGAGAAGGAGGCTCAAGGTGAAAGGGGGAAGCGTTGACCAAGATGAAGAAGAGGAGCATGATCATAGTTCTGTCGCCAATCAATGACCAAAATGGAACATTGTCAAACCTGCTCGGTTCAGAGATGAAAGGTTCGTCACCACTTACTCTTGTTACTTTGCAGCTCCTCTAGATGAAGATGAACAATCATCTTATGAAGAAGCAGAAGGAGTTGAGGAATAGATGACCGCAATGAAGGAGAAGATTAATGCTCTCATGAAAAATGAAACTTGGAATTTGGTTCTGAAACCCAAGGATGCTCAGCCTGTTTCTTGTAAATGGATGTATCGACTAAAGCGAAAAGCAGATGGGAGCATTGATAGATACAAAGCAAGGTTGGTTGCTCGAGGGTTCTCTCAGAAGTACAGAGAAGATTATGATGAGACCTTCAGTCCAGTAGCAAAGATGACTACGATACGCTCACTCTTATCTTTAGCTGCAAGCTTTGGATGGAAATTATGGCAGTTAGATGTGAAGAATGCTTTTCTATATGGTGAGCTTGATAAAGAAATATTTATGAAGCAACCACCTGGTTTTGAATCACAAGAGTATCCTAACCATGTGTGCAAGCTAAAGAAGGCCTTGTACGGGTTAAAACAAGCTCCACGAGCTTAGTATGGAAAGCTTGCTCAATTCCTTCAGTTTTGCGGTTATATTGCATCAAGTGCTGATCCACGCCTATTCTTCAAAAGAAGTGGAAGAGCTCATGTAGTAGTTCTCCTCTACGTGGATGATATGATCATTACTGGAAATGATGATGCTGAAATTGCTCGTCTACAAGAGGATATGTCGGTGAGGTTTGAGATGAAGAAGTTAGGCGAGCTGAATCACTTTCTTGGTCTAGAGGCCGAGAGGGTAAAGGATGGAATATTCATCGGCCAACAAGGTTATGCAAAAAGGATTGTTGACAGGTTTGGAGTACACCAAGGAAATGTACGTTCTACTCCACTAGATACTAACATAAGGCTCAAACGCGATGAAGGATCCTTGTTAGCCAATCCTCGGCCTTATTGCTCTCTTGTTGGAAGTCTTCTATACTTAACCATTACAATACCAGATATTGCCTTTGCGATTGGTCTTGTAAGCCGGTTCATGCAGGAACCAAGGAAGCCACATCTAGATGCGGCAAAGAAGATACATAAGTATGTGAAGAGAACTCTTGGCATGGGACTGATGTACAAGTATAATGCCAAGGTTTCTCTTCATGGTTTCACAGATACTGACTTTGGTGGAGATTTAGATGATCGAAAATCAACTTTGGGTTTTGTGTTCTTATGTGGAGACACAAGCATTTCATGGTGCAGTAAGAAGCAAGCAACGGTGTCGTTGTCTACTACCGAAGAAGAGTATAAAGCTTCAACACTCGCAGCCCAAGAATGTATATGGCTTCGAAGACTCTTTGAAGACATGTTCGAGCCAATCAATAAATCGATTACCATCTATGGAGATAATCAAAGTGCTATCAGGCTGGCCAATAATCTAGTGTTCCATGGAAGAACGAAACACACTGAATTGGAACATCATTTCATAAGAGAGAAGGTGCTTGATGGAACAATTGAAGCATTGGAGGTTCGAAGCGAGGACAACATTGCTGATATCTTCACCAAGTCGTTACCTAAAGGTCAGTTTGAGATACTCCGCTCCAAGCTCGGAATGGTGGACAAAATCAAGTTTAAGGGGGAGTATTGAAGTTAAACTTGATTTTTGGCTATGCTTAATTATGGGCCAATAAACTCTTATTGGACTAAACCCAAAATTAAACTCAAGTTCTAGAATCTTCTAGAATTATCATCACCTCCTCAAGAAGAAAAAATCTAGATATTGTAGTAGAAAAATCTAGAGAATATGAAAAAAAAAATCTAGGAAGTAAGGAGGTTATAGTAGAATAATCTAGATATTTGTAAGATAGTTTAGAAGGCTATAAATACCTCTTCGTCCTTTCATTTGTAACAACACAAGAAGTTGAACAAGTGTAATAATAAGAAAATTTCATAAAGAAAGAAAGAGTGTTCTACTCGAAGTTCTCTAAATCTTTTTGAGAATTCTTCCATATTATTCTTCATACTTAGAAATTCTCTTGGTTCTTTCGGGTTCTCGGGTATTACGGTCTTGGGCTAGTGTTAAGCACTATCAAGGGTGGTTTCTTTACATCACATTACCTAGCGTCTATAATCGACATGGTGATCTGGTTCACTGTGCAAGATTCACGGTCTCGCTGTTTACTCCAAGTCGAATAATTTCCTATGACGCAATAACCTGGCGGTTTAGGTTGAGGAATATCTGCTGCTTCGCTTTCCAGCATGAAAACAACTGCCGACATAATTGGTCTATCATCTGGACGGGCTTGAACACACAAGAGGCCAATTTGTAAACACCTTTGGATATCACGTGGCCTGAACGTTGGTGATGAAGAATCTATGATGACCGTGTCTACAATCTCTAGACCTTGACCTTCTTTCCAATTCCTCCACACCTGGTGCATAAACGTTTAATCTATTCTTAAGTGATATCTTCAGATATTTTGAGTGTGCGTGCAACACAATCAAGTTAAAGAGGTTTCAAGCTTACACAATCGAGAAGATTGTTGTCACGGCCCAAGTTGTTGAATCCTTTATTCCTCTTGCCACTTATAATTTCAAGAAGCAAGACTCCAAAACTGAAGACATCTGACTTCATAGAGAATATCCCTTCCATAGCGTATTCTGGGGACATGTAGCCGCTGCGTAGAAAATATAGCTATCAGGTTTTAAACTGTGTTTGGGTAGCTCTTAATTGCTTCAAAAATGTGATGATGTTTTTTTTTTAACTACTTACTAAGTTCCGACCACCTTCCTTGTGTTAGCTTCCGTCTCATCTCGTCCAAAGATCCTAGCCATTCCGAAGTCCGAAATTTTTGGAGTCATATCTTTGTCAAGCAAGATGTTGCTTGCTTTCAAATCCCTATGGATGATTCGAATGGATGAATCTCGGTGAAGATAGAGAATTCCTCGAGCAATACCATTGATGATATCAAATCTCATTTGCCAATTTAGCATACTGCTTCTGGTTAAACCTACACATCGTACGTTAACAACATAAACTTATTAATGTATTGACTCTTGTGGAGACTTGAGGCACTAACCAAAGAGATGAGAATCGAGGCTTAGATTCTCCAAGTACTCGTAGATCAAGATCTTCTCTCCCTCATCAACGCAACATCCAAGAAGCCGTACAAGGTTTATGTGCTGAAGCCTTGCAATTAGCCTGACTTCATTCATGAATTCATTGGTACCTTGAGCTGACATTTCTGATAGTCTCTTCACCGCAATTTCTTGCCCGTCAAGTAACCTTCCCTGGTTACACATATTACATCAATAAAATTAGAAACAATGATCGTGACAAAAAAAAAAAAATTAGAAACAATGACTTAAGCATTTGATTTCAAATAAAACTTTGTAGCATGTTTACAGATATCTTTATTTTATATGGTGTCAAGGTTTTTTTACAGCTTTCCAAAAAAGTCTAAGTTAACTGTTTTCTAGCAGAAATTTAGAAAAGGCACCAAGAAGCTACAGAATGAGAAATTTAGCTATTTGTATGTAAATTGTGGTAAAAAAATTACAAAAAAAAATATCATAAAATAAAATATGACTAAAAATATTCACAATTATGCCACAAATATTTCTTGACAAAACAAAACTACAATAAAATAAGTGGCTAAAATAACAAAATAGGGATTAGCGGCTATAAATCTACCTTGTAAACAGCGCCGAAGCCACCTTCTCCAACTTTGTTACAGTTAGAAAAATGTTCGGTGGCTGTGAGAACAGCTTCAAACTCCATCAATGGAAGTTCCAAATCTTCTACCGCGTTCTCTTCAGACAAGTTTCTCCGGGATGGTATTTGTCTTGGTAATACCACCCCGATCATTAGACCTTGGTTTTGAACTTAACATTTGAACAGATAAAGGATTAGAAAATAAAATTAAAATTACTGGAAATTAAATAAAATATAAAAGTGAAGGTTATTACTGATTTACCTTATAGGTGTTTTTTTAAAAAAAGAGCCTTATTTACCTATAGGTTTTTTTTTTTTTGAAAGCTGGTTTGTTTACCTATAGGTGTTGCAGCTGGTTTTGCTTGCTTCTGTCTCCTTTTCCAAAAGCAGAACACGATAACACTCAGAATAAGCATTAAGCTGACTCCTACACTCCAACCTATTTTTTTTCCATTTCTGTCTCTCTCCTCGTCCGAGGAAAAAACTGCATATACAGAATTAGTAATCATAAATACTTTATAGAATTTATTTATACTCCTATTCATTTATTTAAATATATTTAGGTGACAATAGATATGTCAGTCTTATAAAGAAATTTTGATATCAATTGTTACCTAAATATATTGGTACCACAGGATATCCTGATGTATAAAGAAATAGAGCTAACCTGTATCAGCAGCAGCCAATTTGACATAGAGATCTTGACCACCGATGGAGTAAGTCCGGGTATCATTAAGCTGCCTGGTCCACATCACACAACCCGTTCCGCCATTTCGAACATCCGCAGCCGCGAACGAAGTACAGGTACAATCCCTAAGGCACCTCTCTTCACATTTCTTCAAGTTAATTCTCCGATCAAAACTAGCCATCTTGGTATCTGGAAGTTTCGTCTTCTTAAGCAATAAAAACCTATTTCCGCTGCAACTCAGCGGTGTCCTCCTCACACACCCTTCTGATCGTTCTCTCGCGCTCCACTGCCGCGGGTTCATGGGGTCGAACCCTTCCAAACAGTGACATGTATTGTTTAACTTACAATAAGCATTGGGTCCACAGATATTATAATAATCGCATTCTGCCGTTGGTAAAGCATCGAAATCCCTCCATCCAGATGATGGCGGGATCCACGTGGATAGATAGAGGGACCCATAGTAAACGATGGTAAATCTAGAGTAGATGCTTTGGTTGGCACTAAGGAACGTGTACGTGACCTCCTCACTGTTATCCGTGTAATTGTAATATAGTTCTTGATCCTTAGGCTTCGATATGCCACTAAACTCGATTCCATTCCACGGACCGCCCCGATACAGTTCAATATCGTTATACATCACAAAGAATTCGGGCAAGCCCCTTCGAGTGTCGAGTTCGTACGTGAAATACCCGCTTGAGGGATCATCAGAACTTCTCCATGATGTGAGGAACCTGCTGCGCCCTGTTTTGCGATGGTAACCTAGTTTCATCCCCGGAAGTAAAGTATCCGTCGGAAAATCGAAACTCTGCCACAAGAATCCACTTTTGTTGGAGTATCTCATTACAAAATTACCGTTGGGAAGAAGCTCTGCTACCACCGGAGAACTAACATTTCCTCTAGTAAGATTCGAGGACCACAAAACAGAGTGACCTAGCAGGACAAGATTGTTGCCAGAGATTTTGAGGGTTCCAATGGAATTGGACAGAGGGTTGTCTCGGTTGGCGACCCATGCGTAGGTTTTCTGATCAAAGACTTTTCTATACCATATTCCCAAATACCAACGCTGGAGCGCCGATGGTTTGAAGAAACCAAGCTCGAAGACTCCGCCGGGAGAAACAAGTGTTCTGTTGCTTGAGATTGTAAGAGATTCTGTGGACGACAAAGTGTTGACATCGACCGAAACGGTAGGATGATGAAATAGTAGAATCGAGACGAGCAATAACGACAAGGTGTAAGAATGGTGGCATGTGCTCTGTGCACCTTTCATCTTTCTTCTTCTTCTTTTTTTTTTTTCCGTTTATGTTTGAACTTTTCTTGATGAAAGTAACTTGCATGTGTTCCTATTCATATATTAATCTTTAGTTACTTTCGCAAGAAAATTCAAACTTAACTAATTAATTATCATCACTAACCTACCAGACAAGCAAAAGGTTGTGTTTCCTTTTTCATGACTTTCTCACCCTTTCAATCAATCCATTTCCACAAACCTTACACAGTGAAACCTATATAAATTAATAATGTTGGGATTACACCAAAACTATAATCTTTTTATTAATTTATAGAGATATTAATTTATAGATATGCTAATTGAACAAAAACTCAATTTGGGACTACACAATTATATTATTTTATAAATTTTTAGTGTATATTAATTTATAGAGTATTAATTTAAAGAGGTTATATTGTATATCATTAGTCTACATTTTTCAAATTTACGTTTTATTAGTTCTCACGCTGCCAACATGTCATCTATGTTGTTCCGCAAGTATAGCATTCTTTCTTTTTTGAAACAGTCACAAAAATACTCTAAACCGTTTGGTGTTCTGCAAGTATGGCGTCCCTAAGAGCATCATACGATCCAGTAGAGTTTGTGGTTGCATCCGGATGCATGTGGATAAGTAAATGTAAAATATTTTAAAATTGAAATATCATAAATAAAAATTATAAACTATATTTATACTCACTAACAATATTATAAAAACTTTAAAACAAAAATATTCCCTATAATTTTTAAATATTACTATATATACATGTATACATTTATATAAATTATATTTCAGTGAGAAGAAGAAAAATGAGAGCAGCTGAAGAAGGGGAAGGACAAACTGCTCATGCATGCATGGTGCACTGGTAGCCTGGTAGGGCAATGAGTACGGAGTACCATTAGTTGGCTGTAAAGTATAACCTTCCATGTGTTACCGTTTGGTTGCTCTTGCAGGAAATGAACTTGGAGTTCTCATGTCAAACTTAAAGACATATGACCAAGTCATCACTAATGCTATAGTTAACTAACATATATGTGGTTGTAACGAATAAACTAGGAAACTTCACGGTTTTCTCTATACGTGTGTTTGTTTGTTGTATAAGAGATTCTAAATTTTTGGTGATTTCACCTTTCTAATTAGTAAAGATATTTATTCGACACAGTTGGAATTGAGATTTGCAACAAACTACTTAAGAACAAAGACCATGAGCATCATACAGCTCTTTTAAATACATTGAATCGATCGAAATAGCTTATTGTCCAGATAATTTTTGAGTTTCTTTGTTAAGCCTTGATCTTGATCTGTCTGAACAGAGACATGGATCTTAACATCATGGACACCATCAGTCTGTCCATGTCAAGCTTCCAAACAAGTGGCCACACGATAAATATTAAGGACATACAATCTCCCTATCAATCTAACTCTAAGCACACAGTCAAGCTATTAACTCTTTCTTGAAAAGGGAATTTCTCGAGAACTTGCAAGGCGTCTTTGATATTAGGCCTTCTCTGTGGCATTGGAGAAGCACATGCCTATTTTCAAACAGGCTAACACAGCTTCGTCTTTGCCCTCTAAGTCTCTAACTTTACTCACCTCTTATAGCCATATCTAATTCAAAGAGGATATTAATAGGCTTGAGAATATTACCATGCACGTGCTTCTTGTCGTGTAACTTTACTGACCTCATATGTAAGTTAGCGTACGTGTATGTAAGTAAACACAGCTTCTTCTTTGCTATTTTTTATAATTAAATTCTTGACTGTGCAGAAAAAATATTTGGTAACTAAATTATTTTCTGTGTAAATTGCACGTAATGTGATAACAAATGTACTAAAACTATGCTGACGTCGCTTCTGTCGTTTCTTACGTTTATAATCAACGTGAACCAACCATCATTATTAATTGTTTTTTCAAAGAACGTAACAAAAGCATATGAATCTGGATATGTAGATATCTTTGCTAGAGTATAAAATATTATCTATGTATTTCTTTTGATTGTGCGATGTTCCGAAAAAAAATGTGACGTGGGATGATTCATGACGTGTGTGAATACTAATCAGTTAATTAATATTGAAGAAACATGACCAGATGGGAGAGAATGGTATCTTTCATATAAGACATTCAGATAAGTTTGAAGTTTTACAGGTCCCTCCAGAGACGTACTTACCCTTGTCATGAGAAAGATAATTGCCTTAGACCCCAATTTGTATAACACATTTTAGGGGTTCTATTTTAATTTCACTTTAAATTGGTTATATTGTATATATAAACTTCTCTTAGTTTTGGATTTAAACAATAATTTATTTATGCTATTTAGACTTATTTTATTCTATTTTAGACTTTTAAATTTAATTTATCATCTATCTTCATAAAACTATGACTTTATTTATTTAATTTTTAGACTTTAAATTATAATTTTTTAGCCTGTATAATTTAATTTTAACTATTGTAGTAATACATTTATAAGCTTACCATTTAACATATCTAAATAAGCACATATTTAATTAAACAATTATAAAATCTTCATAAATAATTTGAAATTTTGCATTTTTGGTTTAATAAACTATGTATTTTGTATTCTTTTAAGAAATAATATGTTTAATTTTTCATATGAATCTATAAATATTAAATACATATTTTTTGTAAAGTTTTATGTAATAAATATTTATTACTAATTATAAAAACTTATTTACTCTAGCCTTAATTAGGCCCCCAAACACCTAGGCACGGCACTGGGTCCCTCGCTAGTTACTAAGTGATTTACTAAACATAATCATATACGTAAAAGACCTGAAAATTTCGATATGAATATGTGTACATATGTCATAGCAATAAATAATCAATTAGAGAATGACTACTAGTTTGGTGGTGGACAAGTGCCTAAGAAATGCATGGCGTGTTCTACTTAACATTTTGCAAAGCTTCAAACACTATCGCCTTGTAAAATTACACCCAATTCGACAGTTTTTCAAACAGTGAACATACAATAATAATAGAGCCATTGATCAATGTCACTTGATCGGTCGGGTGTTTTCTCTTTTTGGATATGTTATGATATCTGCTACGACTTTGTATTTCTTTGGTTCTCAACAAAACGATTTAGTAACAACAAAATAGAAGATTTCAAGGGTAAATGAATAACAATACCAATGATATTTATATTTGTTTTATATGTCTATCAAGTGATGAATGAACACATCGAAGCCATTTAGTAGTAAGCTACTTTCCGGTAGTTTTTAACAACGACGTCAATGATTAAGTGAAATGGACCATAGTTTATTTTATAGATAAGTTTTTTTTTTGTTCACTTAATACTTTCATTAGAAAACTAGAAATCTGGGCCTGGCCCAATTACAACACTAAAGCTGAGTTGAAACAAAGAGACGATCGAATGGTCGCCTTAGCTAAAGAATCCGAACGAAAGTTTTCGGATCTAGGAAAATGAGAGATAGAGATAGATGCAAATTCAGAGGAAATCATGCGTATATCGTAGATGATGCCGACGATTTCTTTTCTCTGGAGGTTGCTGTTGATTGCTCTGACGAGCGTTAGGTTATCGGTGAAGGCCTTGATCTTGTGGAAACCCAAAGCCAGGGCCTTCCTTAGTGCTGATCGCATCGCTACTGCTTCAGCAATCAGTGGTGAGCTGACGGAGTGTTGGATCGCGGAGCCTTGGAGCCGATCTGGGAGTCCTTGTCCTTCGAAAGTCCAAGCCAAGCCTGCCCGTTGGGTGTCTTTTTCCCAAGCCGCGTCTGTTGTGCATCTGATGGTCTCGTTGCTGTCTAGGCCCACGTCCTTTTGTTGATTCCTCTGGTGCGTGATCTTGGGTACCTCCTTTGGTGCTTTCTCTTTGTTTTGTGCTACGTTCCATTCTCTCGCTAGTGCTAATCCTTTTGTGGCTGTTTCCTCAGGTGAGAATCTTCTGTTCTCGAAGATGAGGTTGTTTCTGGAGGTCCAGAGAATCCAGCATACCCAAGGTAGTACGTCTCCTGAAATTCCAGTAGGGGGAAGGCAGACTAGTCTCCTGAAGATGTTTATCGCTCCGTGGAAAGTTTCCCCCGCAGCTAGGTGAACTGCATTCTTCAGAGGTATCAACTCCCACACCTTCTTAGCAAAATCGCATTCAAAGAAGATATGCAATGTAGTTTCTTCCTCATCGCATCTTGGGCACTTGGTGTTTACTAATAGGCCTCTTCGCTTCAGATTCTCTCCTAAGGGCAAGGCGTTGTGGAGGATTGTCCACATGAAGAGCTTCAGCTTGGGGGAGATCGAGTCCATCCAAACATCTTTGATCCAGTTCACCTCCGGAACAAAGGGATTTGTCGTTGGCTGTAGGGTCTTCAGAGTTGCCGCATAGTACCCGGATTTTGTGGAGTAGACTCCAGAAGGGAGTGGTTGCCATATTATCTTGTCCTCTGCTCCAAGTTCACTCGGGTGCAGGCCTTTTATTTGTGCCTCCAGTTCTGGTAAGACCTCTTTGATTCTCTTGGTGTTCCATTGTAGTTCCGTGGTTAGTAGGTCTGCTACTGTAAGGTCTAAATCTGCTTCTTTAATTGGACCACACGGTTTCACTTGATCATCCAGAGAGATCCAGACATCTTGCCAGACTCTTGTAGTCTGTCCATTTCCAATACTCTTCCCTAGCTTTTCCTTTAGGAGTTCTCTCCCCCAGAGAATGCCTCTCCATCCATGTGATGCAACACTGGGGTTAGCTACATTTAGGAAACTCTGATTTTTGCAGTATTTTCCTGTTAGTATCCTGGCTAGTAGGCAATTAGGCACTGTGATGATTCTCCATGCCACTTTTGCTAAGAGAGCTTGGTTGAACAGTTGTATGTCTCTGAAGCCTAACCCCCCTTCTGCTTTTGGTTTAGTTAGCTTGTCCCAAGACACCCAGCACATTTTCTTGTTACCCTCTGGGCCGTCCCACCAAAATCTCGTTAACACACTTTGAATTCTTTTGCAGAGGCTGACTGGGATTTGGAAGCACGACATGGTGTGGGTTGGGATTGCAGTGAGGACCGACTTTAGCATTGTCATCTTCCCTGCTCTCGACAAGCGCCTTGTGGAGAGACTAACTGCCCTTTGGCGAATCCTGTCGACTACTGAGGTGAAAAGATCTTTCTTTCTTCTCCCGAAATGCTCTGGTAGGCCTAGATACATACCAAGCCCCCCTTCCTTACTGATCCCGAGTATTACTTTCGTGGCTTCTTTGACTTCAGGTGGCGTTTTTGAGGAAAAGGTGACCGCTGACTTCGCTGTATTTATCTGTTGTCCTGATGCGTTACCATACTCGTGAAGTATCGCCATCAGGGCCCTGCTACTTTTTGCTGAGGCTTGCGTGAAGAACATTGTGTCATCTGCGAAAAGCAGATGATTGACTCTAGGGCATCCCCGGGCCACTTTGATTCCATAGAGTGAGCCTTCCTGTTCTGCTCTCCTGCACAGGCCTGAAAGGACCTCTCCGGACAGAATGAAGAGATATGGGGACAAGGGATCTCCCTGGCGTATTCCTCGGTAAGGTTGTACTAAACCATACACTGTGTCATTGATGAGATAGGAATAGGAAACCGTTGAGATGCATTGTAGTAGCCAGTTAGTCCATATTTCATGGAAACCCAGTCTTCTCAGCACTTGTTCAATGAATTTCCACTCTACTCTGTCGTATGCTTTCGACATATCCGTCTTCACTGCCATTGTGCATTTCTTGACTGCTTTGGAGGTCTTTAGGAATTGTAGAACTTCGTGGGTTATTAAAACGTTGTCTGAGATGATCCTTCCTGGAATAAACGCTGACTGGTTTTCTGAGATGATTGAGCTTAGGACTGGCTTTAGACGTAGAGATAGTAGCTTCGAGATGATCTTATAATAGACATTGCACAGAGCAATTGGTCTATAATCTTCTACTCTTTTTGCATCCAATGACTTGGGGATTAGTCTGACATAAGTTTTGTTTATTGTCTGTGCGAGTGTCCCCGTGGTGAAGAAGCTCTGAATCTCCTTCGTGATTGCTGGGGCTAGCACCTCCCAGTTTGATTGAAAGAAACTAGCTGAAAAGCCATCAGGCCCTGGTGCTTTATCTGCATGGATTGAGAAGGTAGCCTCTTTGATCTCTTCTGTTGTTGGAATCTTAATAAGATCCTCATTTTGCTTCTGGATCACGCATGGTTTCAGGGCTTTTGAGATTGTCTGCGTTCCATCAAAATTGTTTGACGTGAAGAGATCAGAGTAGAACTTGCAGATGACTGTTGAGATCTGTTCTTCTTCGTATTGAGGTATCCCATCCTCATCTTCTAGAACTGACATTCTGTTCTTTGCCTTTCTGATCTTGGTAATCGCATGAAAATAGCCCGTGTTCGAGTCTCCTAATGTTAGCCATAGGTTCCTACTGCGTTGTTTCCAGAATTCCTCTTCCTCCTTGTAATGTTTCAAGAGTTTAACATTGATCTCATGAATCAGGCCTTCGTCCGAGAGGGGATCCGACATAGCTTCATCCAACTGCTTCTTGAGCTTTCTAAGCTCTTCTTGCTATTTTCATGGTGCTTCTTGCACCAACTGCAAATGGCGTGCCTTACTCTGGAAAGCCTGTCCTCCACTTGTAGGTAGGGAAACTCCTCCCAGGTTGCTTTCACTAGGAGCTTAACTTCTTGATTTTCCTTAAGTCTTTGATCGTATCTGAAGATACTTAAACCTCTTTTCCTTGTTGTATCCAGGAATGAGATGAGAGGTCTGTGATCAGACCCTTCGAACCTGAGATAGACGCTTCGGCATGACGGGAAGAGGTCGGTCCAGTCACTATTGCTGATTGATCTATCCAGCCTGCATTGGACTAAGTGTGAGTGTCTTCTCCCCCTCCATGATAGGTAACTTCCTGAGTGCTTTAGATCGAATAGGTCGTTTTGTGACAAGAAAGATCGAAACGCTCCAAACGTGCTCTCTGCTCTATCCGGTCCTCCACATTTTTCACTATTATCAATGAGCTCATTGAATTCCCCTGTTAGGAACCAAGGGCCGCTTGTATTTAGCTTAGAAATTTCGTTCCATACTTCCAGTCTCTTCGTGTGGTCTGGTTCACCATAGACAAAAGTTGTATGATAGGACAGTCCTTTGTAGGAGATAGTCGTATCTATATAGTTTTTTGTTGCCGAGATGATTGTAACTTCTATGTATGGTTTCCAGGTTAGGAACACTCCTCCTCCCGTGCTATGTGGAGGAACAGCATAATACTTCTCAGGGTATCTCCACTTTAGATCTTCAAGGACTGTTTCTGTGGGGTTTTTTGTCTCCATGAGAAAGACGATGTCAGGAGAGTTCCTGCGGTCGATCTCCTTTAGGCGCTGGACTGTAATGGGGTTCCCCAACCCACAACAGTTCCAGCTCAGAATGGCTAAGGAGCCTGGTGTGGAAGAGACCGAAAATCCGGTTTCTTCCTTGCCATAGCCGGGATTAATTGGATTGGTGGGTTCCTAGAAGCATCAGATGGTCCTGTCTTATCTGTAGTTCTCTCTGTCCTTGCGCCTCCTTTAGATTTCCTCTTTTCTGCTGTCACCCCTTTAGGTGAGTTCTGGACTTGTGACAACTTCCTCTTCTTTGAGCTAGCTCCTCTGAGAATATTAGGACTCGCTCTTATTTGCTTCCTTTTTGCCGTCCTAGTTGACTTTCGTCGCACCTTGTTCTGGAACTCTTTTAGTGTCTCCTCTCCGTCTGAGTCTTTTTGCTTTGTTTGCTCTGTTTGTGATTCAGTACTTCCCGCTGCTGGGCTTACAATGATTGACCTTATTCTTGTTTGTTGGTTCCCTTCTAAATCAGTTGTCTCTTGTGTCGCAACCTGGAGGACATCACTGTAACGCGGATCTTGTCCCCAGTCCTCTTCTCTAGTGGGTGGGGTATAGGGAGTAGAGGGGTCTGGGAAGAGAGGTGCTTGAAACGGGTTCTCATTTAGCGGAGGAGGTGTGACTGGGTTGCTGTCTGCTGCTCTTTGTCTCCTCTGTTCGGTCGGGACTCCTTGCCCAGATGCCAAGAGTCTCTCAACTGTTTCTTCCAGCATTCCATTGGCGTCCCCATATAGAACTCTTTGTCTCCTAGCTGCTGCTTCTACTGGGTCCGGGCAGCTCAGGTACTGTCTAGTAACCTCTTGTAACTCTTCCATTATAGCTCCCCTAGCTAGCGCCTGATCGTTTATTAAAACATTTGGTGGAGCTTCTTGATGCGCAGGTAGAGTTGTTTCCTTTGGTGTGTCGTCACTAGAGGATCTGACGTTTCCTGTGGTTGTGTCAGGAACAGAAACTAGTCTCGGTCGCCATTGTCCCAAGCTTCTCTGGGGGAAAAGGTCTTTTCCTCTGCTACCCTGTCTGCTAGAGTTCTCTCTGTTTCTTGAGTATGGTGGGGAGGCATAGCTCTGAGATCTCTCTTGCACAGGTTTGCTCTTCCATGTTTGGTTGGAAGTTTCCAAACCAACAGTGGTTTTCTCTGGAGGAGGATTACGGGTTTGCTTTGTGCTTACTCTTTCTCCAAAGCTCCTGCCATGTCTGTCTACCCTTTCATGGAAAGTGTTGGGAGGTTGCTTGGGAAGGTCTGTACTCTTCTCCCTTGGATAGTTTCCTGAGACCTTTCTTTGGGTGGCTGAGGTTTGATAGTATCGGTTCTCTGGAGTAGGCCTAGTACTGTTAGAGGTGTGAGGGTATTCTCCTCCTCGGTTGGAGGTTTTTTCCTCGACTCTTGTCTCCGTGAGCGTCTGTTTGTAGTCTTCCTCCTTCTTTTTCTTGGGGCACTGTTTTCGCAGGTGGAGTAGCGAGTAGCAGTATGAGCAATGCGCCTCTAGTTTCTCATACTCCAAGTAGATGGGGCTTTCTTCTCCTGAGTCGAATTCGACAATCGATTCTTTAATTAGTGGTTTCAGACCATCCACTAAAACTCGCACTCTTGCCGACGTCCTGGTTAGCTCATGGTTTTCGAGTGTTCCCAACTCTTGGCCCACCCTGACTACCATATCATCGTGCCAGTAATGTAGAGGTAGTCCTTTGAATTTTATCCAGAACGGAATCATTGATGGGAAAGTAGCAGAAATGACAGGTTCCCACCTTTGGAGAATGACCATCCAGTAAGCGAAGTGGTAAGGTCTATTGTCTAGAACTCTCCTTAAATATCTTCTCGTTCAAATCTGAACTGGAAACAGTTGTTTCCCAGATCTGAACCTACAGCTCTTCCTTGCAGGTTCCATTTCCGTGGTAGAGCAGGTATCAAAGCCCAGATTCTCTGCTCTTGGGGGTTTGTAAGTCTTCCTATGAGGGTAAGTGTGTTGTCCTTGATAAGAGCTGCAGTATCAAGGCTAGGTGCCTTGATTCTTTTGATTCCTTCCCCACCGCCTTCTCTCATATGTTTCTTCCCTTTCTCTTCTTCAGTGTATCTAGGTGCCATGATCTCGTTACTTCTGCTTTGAGTCAAGAAGCCTTAGTAACCAAACCGTCTGCTGGAGGAGTTGACAGTCGACTCCTATCTGTCACAGTTTGAGGTGTGCTTGTACGTAAACTTAGTGTGGGATTGGGACTGTAGCTTGTGACTTGAGCTGGGGAGTGAGCAATGGTTTGTGGGGGAGTATAGATGGTGCTGAGGCTGTAGATTTGTGTGTGAAGCTCAAAGAAAATGGAGATCTGAGACTTGAAGCTTCAAAATCTAGTTGATCGCCTTTGCGGAGGATGCTTCTTCAGGTAACAGAATAGGGCTTCCAAGAGTAGCAAGGAGAGAGACTGATGTTTTCTTTCCTAACTTGGAAAGAAAGTGAGTAGTCCCTTTCCTACTTTTGTCCGTTGGACTTTGCTATACCTTTACCTCGAAACCCGTGCCTGGGAGAGAACTCTCGACCAGCGTTCTCACAAGAGAATCTTTTATAGATAAGTTAAGGAAACAAATTTCGATATAAAAAAAAGAAGACAAAAGCTTAAACTCCCCTTTTGCTTTGTTAATGATGTGACGGAACTAATATGCGATGTTTTGTACCCGCTAGATATCATAGTTCTTTACATATCAAACGCTCTTGAAGGATGATATAACTATAAAATATACACAACTAGGATCAGCCGCTCTACGCGCTGAATATTTGTCATTTGTCTAATTAGTGACTGATCGTATTTTACAACGTTAATTTTTGGATGAAAATGTGGATTGGATTGTAATAGCATGTGTTTGTTATTATATACCTTCGGAGGCGTCTCTGAGCAGAGCAAGCTTAGGCCTATGCCTTATTTTATTTTAAATGTTATATAATTAAAGTAGAAATGCTTCTCTGTATATTGAATTGAAAAGAAAAAGAAAAAAGCACTAATAAAAATTCATAATTATCATACTTATATTTTAGTTTCAAAAATTAAATTGGGCTTTTGGCGTGTTAGGAATTTCGTTGGCGTTTGTCTTTATATAAATGAAGTTCTTGTTGATTTTATCTTACAATTACGAAAATTATGACATGTTTACCGTAAAAATATGTATTGAAATAATATGCTATGCATTGTAGTGGTAAGTGGCCCTAGAGTTTATAACAGGTGACGTGGCCAGAGTTTTGTTTGTGGTGGTATACGGAACTAACAGCTCTCGGAGAAAGAGCTATGTCCGCAAATAATGTAAGCTCGGTAAAGTAGGTAACCTACCCAAAGTCTACCAATATGTTCAAGCGTCATATCTTCATTCAAAAGGTATATTTTCATCTTCTCATCTCGGAGTCTCTTTGATCAGTCGAAGTAGCTAGTTATGTGTTTCTAAAAAGGTAACGTGAGGGTTAGATCATTAATTTTATTTTATTTTATTTTACTGTTTATCAACCGCTGGTTTTGATTATTGTTCCATGGATATCAATGGATTGGTTTGATCCGTTTTGCCTTATTTTCCATTAATAAGAGCATCAACTTGAGATACAAGTTAGAACACAAGCCCATGCGGCCATGCAGTTCTCAGGTAAACAAGGATTTTACCGGTCCATCTCGAACCGCAATCGGTTTACCCCAACCAAAATCGTTTCCAAACATATTGAACCGTGGAGAGCTAGCAACAAGGACCAAATTGTTCACCACCAAACCATTCGGTATTTTCGGATCCTTCACCTAATTGTCAGCAACTCGTTTGAATTCTTCATTTGTGACCCCACAGTTTTGTTTAGTTTCAAAGCAGCTCAGCCCAGTCCATTGTTAAGCATTTCTCCAGCGGTTGTGGTGGCTGTCGCCAATCCGATTGGAGGGTTTAGTCTCTGTCTCATATTGCAATGAGTCACTTCTTCCGGGTTGAGCCCACTCTTTCTGATTATCGATCGCCACATATGGGCCAACACAGCTTGAAACGAAGAGATTTTCAGATCCACATCAGAACCAGCAACCTCGCTGTTGGCTATCGCTTTGAGCTCAGATATATGTCTACTCGTGAACCGAAATATCATCTTTTGTAGATCCGCCAACGATAAGAAACGCCATATCCGATGAACACTCCATCTTTCAACTCCGTTACTTGGACCGCAAGCAAAGATTCTGAGACCTCTTCCTAGCTTTCAACTCTGGAAAAAAACTCAGTCCAGTAAGCAGACATCACTCACCGAGACAGTTTTAGCCGCTGCATGCACGAATTTGACACCTGAACCATCGCATTCTACGAAAAATATCACATGTTTATCATTTACCTGAATGCGCCGGGAGTTCGAATCCTCTTGCTGAATCTCGCATCGGATCGATCCTTCCACGACGTGGAGTCTGCCGAAACAGATCTTATCGGACTGAAGCCATTCGCTATGCTTTTATCCCACGGAGACCTCACGTACCACCACGAGAAATGTATGCTCGAATGTCTCCTCTCCTCTTCTTCTTCCTCGATATTGGAGGAAGACGTGTCTGAAGCGTTTTTAACATTTTTTATATTAATTTTATATAAAATTAATAACAAATTCCAATATTTTTTTTTGTTAATTTTTACAATTGTACAAGAAGAAAAGGAGATGAAGATACATGTATCAGTATTTGTTATTTATATTTATTTATGAAAAATACATAGTATTATTACAAATATTATTCGAGTTTTAATGTATATAAAAATCAGTTAGCGCAGTCAATCTCACACTGGCATCCGAAATTTCTAGTAAGGCATTTACTTATCAGTAGTTTTTTCTTTGTGAAACATAAGGCTTTACAGCTATCGGGAGTACATCTTGGAGGGTTGGGATTTTTTGATGATTGTACAGGTGTTAAAGTTGTGTGACACCACCTATTTTCTCCTGTCCGAGCAATAGCCCTTTCTCCTGTTATTAATAATTAAAAGAGAAACTACTTAGAATGACTCTAAACAATCATGAAATAACTAAAGTAACTCTTATAAATTTAAAACTACTAGAGTAACTTTCAGAACATTGAAATTTACGATTTTGCCATTATTAATAATTATACCAAAATTGAAAAAAAAAGGAAAATAGAATTTACCTTTTGTCGGGGTTCGACAACGACAGAAACACAAAACCTCTCCTCGTCGTCTCCGTCATCTCCATCTCCAACCCTCTCTTACCTCTCCTCGTCGCCTCCGGCATCTCCATCTCCGACCTTCTCTTTTCCTTCAGAAGATAAGCAAATCGTTTTTGTCTCAGTCACATCGGCCTTCGTCTCCGTCTCTTTGTTTCTGGACAAACCCAAATCGATTTCGGCTCAGTCACATCCGGTTTCAGTTGCAGCTTACTCTAATCCGTGAGTCTTTAATCTATGCTATTCAAGTTTTTTTTTTATTGTTTATTAGTTGATTCCAAGTTAAAAAATTAGAACCCTAATTCCCAATTTCTTCTAAACTTCGAATTTCAAATCAATTTAATTAAAAAACGTGAGAATTGTGAAAGATTCTATTTGATTGTTTGAAATTGTTTCCTTTTTGGGTATGATGTTTTCATCGGATTGTAACATTGCTTCTTATTTTTTGTAGGTATGGCTTCTTCTTCGGGTGCAAGAAAGTATCCGAAAAGGCTGTATGATGTTGATAAAACCCCAATTCAGAGTAGGAGCATGAACCATAGTTGTTTTTTGGCCAACATTCAAGCGGTGGTAGAAGCTGTCGGGGATGATGTTGTGTCTGAGTTGAGGGAATCAGCTGTTGGAGTGATTCTGAAGCTAAAAGAGTTGGAATACACTTGGTCTGCTTCTTGCGTTCACCATTTTCTCGCCAATCAATTGGCTATCGAGAGCACTCATGAGATGTGGTCCTTGATAGACTGTATGCCGCTGCGGTTTTCTTTGTACGAATTTGGAGAAATTACGGGGCTAAATTGTGATCCTTTCGACAATAATGAGATTTGGGATGTGGAGCATGAAAGTTTCTGGCTGGAGATGAACGTGCCGACATCAGAAGGACCTACATTGAAAGAGCTACAAGCCCTTTTTCCTATTTGCAGAAACTGGTCTCGAGAGAAGCGAGTGATGATAGGTTTGTTGTGTCTGCTATGCATTGGGATATTTGGAATTTCAAGCAACAGCAGAATCCCTTTACATTGTGCTAAAAGAGTGATGGATCCAGAAGCTTTCCAATGATATCCATGGGGTCGTGTAGGATTTACCAGCCTTCTTGAGTCTATTAAAGTACTCACCTATGATGGAAAGAAGAGTTACACACTTCATGGTTGTGTTCATGCGCTCTTAATATGGGTTTTTGAGTTTGTCCCTCGTCTAGGAGAGAAATATGGGAATCGGAGAGAAGGTGCTGGTGTCCCTCTTCTGTCATGGCGGGGATCTCGTCCGCGCATTAACTTCTCAGATTTCTGTGCCCAAGAAAAGAGAACATATCAGAAGGTATGTAGAGAAGTATTAAGTTTCTGTAATTAAATTTAAATTATTTTTTAACTAATCATGTATATATTACACAGGTTCGTGTGAGACACATGGTTGAAAAGCCAATAGAGGATAGATATCCGCAGTAGGAAGATAATAAATTACATACTGAGCTGGATAACTTGATTCAGGACATCCTCAAAGGTCAGCTTGATGAAAGGTATTGGGAAGTAATGCCTGCTACGAAATCGACAAAGAGAAAAAGTCACGTGAACCCACCTTGTGTTCTTGATACCATGGATGTGGGTCCTTCTACTAAGCGAACGAAGGACACAGAACATGTCAATGGTTGCCACACATCAGAAACGGTATGTAGCTATCATTTTGAATGAATATGTTATTTCTGACCAGTGGCTTAATTTTTCTTTCACTACAAGAAAACACAAGATTGACGATGAAAATTAACGAGGAAAACTGGTCCTCGTAAATTTACGTTGACTTTACGAGAATCTTACGAGAAAATTTACAATCAACGTCAGTTCGTCGTAAAATAACGAGGAAATGATTTCCTCGTAAAAACCACGTAAGGTAACTTCGTTTTTACGAGGAAAAACTGTTTCCTTGTAAGCTCGACGTAAAAGTAGCGTCTTCTTTACGAGGAAATATTTTATGTTTACTTAACGAGGAATTTTTGAGTCCACCCACTTTGTAATTGTAACACGTTTATTGTTTCGGCTACCTTACTAAATTCCGCCTAATCATGAATAATGAAAATGATGATGTTTCTGGTGATGACGAGAATGTCGATGTATCCGATTGATGTATTTGTGTTTTAATATGATTGATTTTCAGAATTAATGCATGTGATTTGATGGATTTAATCATGGAAATCTATTTATATAATTTAATTTTGTGTAATGGGGTTTGAATTAGAAAGAAGAGATTGAGATTATTAGTTAAGGAATTGTGGTTTTAGAATTTGGGGTTTAGAATAGATATAAGAGATTGAGGTTAAAGGGAGGACGAGGTTGGGGTTTGGAATATATGAAGTAGAAGATAAGGAAGATGGGGATTGGGGTTTCGGATTTCAGGGATTTAAACATAAACGAAGTTATTTCCTCGTAAATTAGCGAGGAACTTACGACGATTCTTAAAAATAAAGAACGCGGCAGTCGTTAATTCCACGTAAGCAGAAATCATCGTAAAGACCTCGTAATAAAAAAACGCGGGCCTCGTTCATTCCTTGTAAAAATAAAAGCAGGCCTAGCTAATTCCTCGTAAATTAACGACGATGTTACGAGGAAACGAAACGGGAATAAATTGGTTAGCCGTGATCAAAGATACACCTCATGGACGAATCATTAGTGGAGCAGAACCACCATTGCAAGAAGAACAGATAGATGAAGTCGAGGTATCTGAACAACAAATTGATGACATCCTTCTCATTGATCCGCATAATCATGAGTACGAAAATCGTACCAACGATGCCACGGACGAAGCTGTTGAAGACGAGTTTAATGAAAATTATGATGTTTCTAGTGATGACGAGAATGTCGATGTATCTGATTGATGTATTTGTGTTTTAATATGATTGATTTTCAGATTTAATGCATGTGATTTGATGGATTTAATCATGGAAATCTATTTATATAATTTAATTTTGTGTAATGGGGTTTGAATTAGAAAGAAGAGATTGAGATTATTAGTTAAGGAATTGTGGTTTTAGAATTTGGGGTTTAGAATAGATATAAGAGATTGAGGTTAAAGGGAGGATGAGGTTGGAGTTTGGAATATATGAAGTAGAAGATAAGGAAGATGGGGTTTGGGGTTTCGGATTTCAGGGATTTAAACATAAACGAAGTTATTTCCTCGTAAATTAGCGAGGAACTTACGACGATTCTAAAAAATAAAGAACGCGGCAGTCGTTAATTCCACGTAAGCAGAAATCGTCGTAAAGACCTCGTAATAAAAAAATGCGGGCCTCGTTCATTCCTTGTAAAAATAAAAGCAGGCCTCGCTAATTCCTCGTAAATTAACGACGATGTTACGAGGAAACGAAACGGGAATAAATTGGTTAGCCATGATCAAAGTTACACTTCGTGGACGAATCATCAGTGGAGCAGAACCACCATTGCAAGAAGAACAGATAGATGAAGTCGAGGTATCTGAACAACAAATTGATGACATCCTTCTCATTGATCCGCATAATCATGAGTACGAAGATCGTACCGACGATGCCACGGACGAAGCTGTTGAAGACGAGTTTAATGAAAATTATGATGTTTCGAGTGATGACGAGAATGTCAATGTATCCGATTGATGTATTTGTGTTTTAATATGATTGATTTTCAGACTTAATGCATGTGATTTGATGGATTTAATCATGGAAATCTATTTATATAATTTGATTTTGTGTAATGGGGTTTGAATTAGAAAGAAGAGATTGAGATTATTAGTTAAGGAATTGTGGTTTTAGAATTTGGGGTTTGGAATGGATAGAAGAGATTGAGGTTAAAGGGAGGATGGGGGTTGGGGTTTGGAATATATGAAGTAGAAGATAAGGAAGATGGGATTTGGGGTTTCGGATTTCAGGGATTTAAATATAAACGTAGTTATTTCTTCGTAAATTAACGAGGAGCTTACGACGATTCTTAAAAATAAAAAGGCGGCAGTCGTTAATTCCACGTAAGCAGAAATCGTCGTAAAGACCTCGTAATAAAAAAACGAGGGCCTCGTTCATTCCTCGTAAAAATAAAAGCGGGCCTCGCTAATTCCTCGTAAATTAACGACGATATTACGAGGAAACAAAACACGGGCCTCGCTAATTCCTCGTAAATAAAAACACGGGCCTCACGAGTTCCTCGTAACTTTACGAGGAATTTACGATGTTTCATAATTTCCTATATATACACGCGAGTTCTCACTTCCCATTTCGTCTCAACTTCCTATCCCTTTTGTAGCCATGGTACACTCTCTATTTTCTCTCTAATTTGATTAGTTTAGATAGATTAGGTGGTTAGTGTAGGGAATTTAGATAGTTTTCCGGATTTTGTGTTAATTAGTGTTGATTAGGTGGTTAATGTAGGGAATTTAGTTAGATTTATAAAATTTGTTAATTACTGCTGATGTTAATTTTAGGCGAGTCATCATCCGACACACATGCCGACGCGGATGTAGAGAGGAGGAGTGAGGAATTCTATTGGGCGATGAACGACCCTTAGTTTTTTTCGTTGGTTGTATTATAAATTCAAAAATTATTTATGTATAAAATATTTTCGTATTTAATTTTCTTTTTTAATTAGATTTTTATTAAATAATTAAATAAATTTATTATTTTTTAAAAAATTTGGAAAATATAAAGTCGAAGCAAATTCGTAGCTAAATTACGACAACCTTACGTGGAAATTTTACGAGGAATTAACAAGTAAAAGATTTACGTCAACACTACGAGGAAAGATTAACGAGTATTTGACGTGAAAACATTTACGTGTTATTTACGAGGAAATGTTTTCGAGGTATTTACGAGGAAATGTAGCGTCCCCCTTACGTGGAAGGGTTACGTGGTTTTTACGACGAATACTTTACTTCGTCTTTACGAGGAAATGTTTTCTCGCTAGTTTAAAATGAATTAGCGAGGAAATATGCGTTACGACGAATGAATAACGACGAAACGTGTTTCCTCGCTAATTCCTCGTAAAGCTGATTTTACGACGAACTTACTACGAATTCCGCCGTCGTTAATGTTGTGTTTTCTTGTAGTGTTTTGGTCTGTGAATTGCTTATAGGTTGTATCTCACAACATCGCCATACTTGGGTTGGTTGAGTCGGTGAAGAACCTGACTGCAAAAATTGATGGAATAGATGTTATTGTAGCTGACAAGGTTAGCGAGAAACTGGACGCAACCATACAAGCTAAAGTGGATGCTAAGGTGGGTTTATATAAGGATGAGGTAATGATGAAGATTGCCATGTTGGTGGAAGACGTAAAGAATCTTAAAAAGAAGGCTGGTGTCAACATTCCTATCGATGTAGCTAACTCCAATGATCACAACTCCATTGTGCCAGAAGAGGATGATGCTTCTAGCAATGAGTTGGTATGTTTTCTGAGACTCATCTTCTCTGTTAATTTGTTAATATCACTAACACTTGTATTCTATTACACAGTCATGGATGCTTCAGAAGAAGATAAATTCACAAGATGGTTTACCAATCGAATGTGTTGTTAAAAAGGAGAAAAAGAAGACGATGGTGAAGCCGGAGCGTAAGACCACTGATGTGAAAAATAAAGGGAAGAAAGCTGAAGTGCCAGTGAAGAAAGTGAAGAAGGAGAAAGCATTTGTCATCCCAGAACTAAATGACAAATCTATTTCTTCAGGAGATTGGAAGAATCATTTGGAGTGGGAAAAGAGTAATAAGTGTAGACAAGTGATGCAAGAACTTGCTTCAACTTTGGAGAAGGTAAAGCTCAAACGAAAACCCCACTTGACAAAGACTCAAGTATGGCCGTTTGTAGGGAACTCAACTGTCAAGCGTATAATCACTGGCGTCACTCCATCTACGGTGTAGTACGACCCATTTGCTAAAGTTGAGTCACAGAAATTGGTGAAAGTTATGGACTTTATTAAGCGAGATTTGTAAGTGTCTTCTCTTGCCTCTAATATTCTCTTCCATCCTATTTCTTCTTATATATATGGTGCTTGAATGCTCTGTTTTAGGGAACAAGAGGAATCTGGATATGGTGAGTTTTGCGCTCAGTTTTACTTAAAGATAATGGTGCCAAGAGATGAGTGGCCAACAGATAAGTACGGCTGGCTGTCTGACTCGGTGAGTTTTCTAAACTGAGCATCGGATTCATAAGATTAATGGCTTACAGATTTTAAGTAATTGTTTTCATTGTTACAGCACATTGCCGCAGCGATGCTCATGTTTCACAGACGTTCCATGCAATCCTTATCTCCATATTCTTCATCTCGAGTTGCATTTCTAGATCGGTGGTTCGTGAAGTCATGGGTTAATGACTTCGAAAAACAGGACAAGAAGAAGATTGAGGTGTCAGATATGTACATCAAGGCTTTCAATGGAGAATATCCGGAACAGTTTGTGACCGGGAAGAAATGGTATGAAGATGTCGACACCTTGTTCCTCTGCCACCATGTTAACGGAGACCATTGGGTTGCTCTACGCATTGATTTACGGAAGTCGACAATCCATGTATATGATAGTATTCCGAGTGTGGTGAAGGAACATAAGGATCTGACGGAGGAGTGCAGACCGTTCATGAAAATGATTCCACTGGTGCTTAACAAGATGCTGCCTCCAAATTCGGGAAGGAAGAAGACTGAGCAGCAGTTCGCCTTACGTAGGCACAAGGATGCCCCCCGGAACGATGACCCAGGAGATTGTGGTGTGTACTCTTTGAAGTACATTGAATGTCTTGCTATTGGATGTACTTTTCAGGGCTTGAGTGATACGATCATACCGGAACAAAGAATGAAGTTGGCAGCAGAGATCTATGAAGAGGTGGCCGAGGTTGATGCAGAAGCATGATTTACTGGTTGCTTTGACCATCGCATTCTACGAAAAATATCACATGTTTATCATTTACCTGAATGCGCCGGGAGTTCGAATCCTCTTGCTGAATCTCGCATCAGATCGATCCTTCCACGACGTGGAGTCTGCCGAAACAGCTCTTATCGGACTGAAGCCATTCGCTATGCTTTTATCCCACGGAGACCTCACGTACCACCACGAGAAATGTATGCTCGAATGTCTCCTCTCCTCTTCTTCTTCCTCGATATTGGAGGAAGACGTGTCTGAAGCGCTTTTACCATTTTTTATATTAATTTTTATATAAAATTAATAACAAATTCCAATATATTTTTGGGCTTCTTTCAAAACCAACCTAAAATTTGGAGTCAATTCCAAAACCAACCTCTTTTTTTTTGTCATTACTATTCATCCTTGAAAGTTCCAAATCCTCCTTATGTTTTTCAATTATTTACCAAAGTGCCATTATTAAATAATTATTTAATAATTTCGAAAATGAGAAAAAACCTATTACACCCTAAACATTTCTTCTTATTTACAACAATGCCATTATCATCAATTTTCCAACCACCATGAACCACCATTTTTGAGCTCTTAAAACCTCAAGAATTCAATTTGTAACTACTTTTTTCTCTTTCTAAACTAACAAATCTTCATTTTCTCTCATTTCCTCTTCATTTTCATCTGAAAATCTTTCATAACTTCCATTTTTGTAATCTAAACTTTCATATTTTCGAGTTTATTCAGTGGTTAGTCGAAAAAGGTGGTTCTTTTTGGTCATATTTGGAGCTTGGACGGTGGTAAATGGTGGAAACGAGCTTTACACAAGAAAAAAATAACTATTTACTGGGTTTTTGTCATTTTTCATATCTGTGTCGCGATAGTAGACTGTTTTGTATGTCTACTCTTATGTGTAGACGTACGATGCGATCTATTGTTCAACGCACAGGTTACTTTTGCAATTAACCAAAATAATTTTTTTTTGTATAGTAGACTTCCCTAGAAGTCTGCATCTTAACCTTTGAAAACAAAAACAAAAAAATAGGTAGACTTACTAAGAAGTCTACGTAAAGAGGTTAGTTTTTGCATTTGGCCAAACTCTATGCAACTTTTGACTTTTCATAGTAGACTTCACCAGAAGTCTACATTATGTAGACTACTATGGAAGTCTACAAAAGGTCAATTTTGCATTTGACCAAAACTTTAACTCCGTTGAATAGGTTAGTTTTGTATTTGACTAAAAGATTATATAGTTGACCAAATCAAAAAATAGTGTAGACTTCATATTCAGTCTACTATTCTCAGGAAAAAAAACGTAGATTGCATATGAAAGTCTACTTTTTTATTTTGGTCAAATGCAAAACTAACCTTTCGAATTTGGGGTAGATTTCAGTTGAAGTCTACACATGTGTAGACGTTCATATCAATCTATTTGTACTAAGTCAAATTTGGTCAATTGCAAAAACTAACCTGTTTTAAAAAATTAAAAAATGTAGACTGTAAATGAAGTCTCCTTTGGAAAGTCAAATTTTGGTTGAATTCTGGTCAATTGCAAAAACTAACCTTTTCAAAATGTAGACTGAAAATAAAGTCTACACGTATAAAATTACAACTTTTTTTTAAATACAAATGATAACCCATGGATTTTTCAATTGCAAAAACTAACCCTAATTATAGACTAAGTTGACAGTCTACAAACGTAAACTGAAAAAACAATCTATTATTATGTAGACGGATTATAAAGTCTACATATAAAAATCTATAATAGATGGATTTGTGTATTATTCGTAATGTATTTTCAAGATTTTTTAGTTTGACAGTGTGCGTTAGTTAATTCTAATGGTCTTGAGGTATTTTGAAAATATAATCTTTTATAATTATTAAATTATCAACATTTTGATTTTACTGTCTAGTTAGCTAATAAGTGTAGATGTCTTTATAAGTCTACTTTATAATTTCAAAAGTGAAAAGAGAATACTTGTTGTGGTTGAAGAATGTTAGTTTATGGAAGAGTGATATGTAAGATCATTTCTACGTACCTTGAGAAAAAAATCAGAAATATTAGAATGGGACTCTCTTATGTTGATTATTAGTATTTATGTGTTTTTATTTATTCCTTACTGCACATAATTTTACAATAGAGATAGACAAGTGTGAAACTTATAAACTTATATTGAATTTGTGGTCTTGAGTCAATATTATGTGCCATTTTTTGCTTGCTTTTAAGTTGTGTTAACGTGATGAAATTTTGTTGAACTGTGAGTCTTAACTTTGATGTATTCCTTTGGAGTTGTATTAAAACAAGTCTACTTTCTTTCGGTCGAGTACACTTCAGTACAGAATATCCAAGAAAATTACATAATACAGCAGTGATACAAAAGCACAATACAATATAGCTAGTACAAAGGCATATAATACAAACACCTATTACCAAAAACTTCATATCCTCCAATTCTAGCCAAAAAATGGTGCACAATCAGGGCAGTTGAAGCGGCCACAAAGAGTGCAATCAACGATAGAACATAGACTTGGCCAATGAATGTGGCCATGGCTTAAAATACAAGAACTCCATAGACATACTGATGCTGCAAAATTAAACAGAGAGAGTTGATTTTTAATACACACTCATGGATCTATAAAAGCTATGTCTATCTAGAAAACATAAGTTCGGTAATCTAAAAATCAATTTGCATTAATAAAAGGCAAAAATTAGAAACCTGCAATGTCCGTAACAGTTGGTTGTGATACAGTATTGACAGTGGATACAAAGCTTCCGCCTTCTTGCAATTTTCTCGTCTCAGAGAGTTTCAAGATCGCTATTGAAGTCTACAACCGGTGGAGAATCTCTCTTAAACGCCTGTTAAACAAACAAACAAACAAAGTAAGACTCAAATCTTTTTTTGCTCTTCTGATTAAGAGAATTAAAAGTGGGACCAACCTAGACCGAGCCATGCCAAGACGGTAGGTCAGTCCTCTAAAGTGAAAGTCCCAGCCTGATAACCGATAGGCACCTCACTTGCCAGCAAGCTGTCAATGCCGGTTATGGCAGAAGAATCATCACTACTCTATCTAGCTATTGCTTATAGCCTACTCATGATTTCTCTTGAAAAGAGTAGAGAAGCTGAACCTGCAAGGAAAAAGCAGACTAGAAATGTCAAGGGAAAACTCCAAGGATTAACTATCAAGTTCAGTGAATATTACGAGCTGAAGTTACAATATTGTTGTGATTAGTTGTTTTGAGGTGGCCCTCTTCTTTCTCAAGCCCTTCAAAAGCTGCAAAAAAACAACCACTCGAACTTAAACCAGGCCCTTACGGGTAAAACAAAACTGAACTCTGAGATTTAACGAATCAGTTTGTACATTCACACAAGACATGAACCAGATAAAGAGAAAATTACCCCAACAGTTGGATAGAGAGACATACATACACAATGTTCCTTCGCCGGCTCAGATCTGAAAAAAAAAAGCAAAAGGTTACTTAAAAACGGCACGACTCTGACAACGACGACGAGACACGACATCGACAAAGACTTCAACAAAGACCAAAATCTGTGAATCAACATGAAACAGAACAAATCGAAGACTACTACCTTGCAGAGGGAAGATATAGCAGCAGCAGCGGGACGGCAACCAGTGTAAGCGGCAGAAACGGGTTGACTTCACCGGAAATCGCCCGAGAGAGAGAGAGAGAGAGAGGAGAGAGAGAAGAGAGAGAGAGAGAGAGAGAGAGAGAGAGAGAGAGAGAGAGAGAGAGAGAGAGAGAGAGAGAGAGAGATTAACGGCCGCTAGGTTTGTCTTTTTTTACAAATGAAGACTAAAATTGTATTTATATGTCGGGAAAGTACTCCGGTTAGGTGTAACACTTTTCTGGGTTTAATACTGGTTTCTTAGTGTTGTTTAGGGTATTCTTTCTTTTATGATTATATTATTTTATTTTAGGTTTTCTCTTAGGTTAAAAAAATAATAAAAGAATTCCTTCAGAATCTTCTTGGAACTCCCTTTGGTTTTTGTATTGATTTCTATTTATATATTGGATTGATCGATGGATGTCGAGAAGGATGCCATGACAATCTATAATGCCCTGCCCTACATGTTTCTTAGATGGTTTTTTTTGCAGTGTATTATAAAACTGTTTTGCATGTTAAGTTCTTCCTGCTATTATCAGAAATTACAGTTTCATAAAAATACATTTTGTAACATATCATAATATAAATTTCTCTGATCTCATCATCCACATCACCACACATTATTTCCAAAATATATATGTACTTGGTCCTCGTAATAAATAGCATTGCCTATAAGTTGTTTTTCGAACTGTTTTGTTCACAAAAGTAGGCACGTTTTTTACCACCAAATAAAATAATGCCAACGTGTATCTATCTCTATTATTAAAATTAATATAATTTTGGTATTGTTTGGAAACATGATAACATAATAATGAGAATTGTTGGAGACACATGTAGTAGATTAAATATTATTTTATTTACAACATTAGTCAATGTATTTATAATAAATTAAATACTTCATTTTGTATTTCGTTTTTATTTACACACATTTCATCACTGTATTTAAAATCATTTAAATTAATTAATTACATTTTTGTCGTTTCTTTGTGGTGAAAATAAACTAAACTAAAATATATAGTATATATATTGTAAAACATTTTTAATATAGTATTACTTTATTTAGTTAGTCAAATATAAAAAAAATTGAGAATTCAGTTTTCAAAAAACAAAATATCATAAAATCTATATAATAAAGTTGGGTATGCTCTTTCTCGTTAAGCCCACTCAGCACGCAGGGGTGGGCAAATAATATTGTTACCGGTGATGTGTGTTCTATGCCGCATATAAAAAAGTATTTCTGGTTTCATGGAATTACGGTGACGTGAGCAATTTGGTGTTTCGAAAAGCATGGAACAAGACACAGATGTGATCCACAATGAAAGGAGTAACGACTGGAGATTTTTCTTTGATAATTTATGATTTTTGTTGTATGGTAATGCGATCTGACTTTCTCTCATGTAGATTGATCGTTGTTTCACCGCTTCAAGTGAGTCGAAGCATAGATTTGAAAAAAATTCATTGACGTACGGGATGGAGTCTATCACTTGGGCAGGAAGGATTATCTTGGTCTTTTTATACTAGGAGAAAAAAGAGTGAGCTTTGCTTCGTATGGAGTTTGATCTTCAGCCGTGTGATACTTCTTGTTGGGGCAATAGTGGATTTGTTGGAAGTGGAGTCTACAGCAGAAAACAAATATTTTTGTCAGATCGCTTTTCTAAGTGCAAGGTTCATCCATTTTTCCTCTTGTGGGATCATTGTCACGTGGATGTGGAGGAGTCTGAGTTTGTGTATCAAATCTTAGATCATAGTTTATCTTCCATCCTTACATGTTTATGATACACGCTATGGTATCACATACAAAAGAAATAAGATTCAAAGTATATTTCCTTAAAGCATTAAGAATAGAGTTTTGGTATTTTTCCTTTTAAGATACCTTTAAGCAGTTTTTCAAATATTCGTAGGGTTAATGATTTGTATAACCCTATATAAAAAGAGATCTAATCTTATTATACAAAGCTTAGTTTTTCAAAGTTGTTAATAACATGACGATGACACATGACAATTAAAAATTTAAGATGATGATATGTGTTAAAAAATTATCATATTTAATAATATAAATATAATAAGATAATAACACAAAAGAATTATTTATCGTAGTTTTCCTTTTTAAATACTACAAAGATAATAATAGCAAAAGATTATTTGATGGTTTTTACTTGCAATAATTTCCTTTTTCTAATTTTTTTTTTCCTTTTTACATTCCTAAACAAAAATATGTATAATAATTTACTTAATAGTAATTTTTCGTTTTGTAAAATCGTTTTTTAAAATACTAAAATAAAGATAACATCAAAAGATTATTTGATGTTTTTTTAGTTGACAATAATTTCATTTTATATTTTTTTTTCCCTTTTACAATTCCTAAAAAAATATGTATAATAATTTACTTAATACTAATTTTCGTTTTCTAAAATAAAAAATATAAATTGAAAATTTGTTTGATAGTAATTATCCTTTATAAAATTTTCTACAAAATGAAATTGGTTAAAAAGTGTTTACTTGTAGTTTTCTCTTTTTTCAAATCTAAAAAAATGTAAAATAAGTATTTCAAATATTTCATATAATATAGACTCTATTATTTAAATACTAAATTTATGTTTAAAAACATAATCCAAAAAGGATTACATTATTTTTTTGTAACGAAAGGATTACAATTATTCACATCTATATATAAGATAAACTCTCCTATATTTTGTGACCAAACATAATTGCTTAATATCATAATTAATCATATAAATATATAAGATAATACACAAAAATTCTTTATAGTATTTCCTTTTTAAACAATCCAAACAAAGATAATAGCAAAAACATAATTTGATAGTTTTTAGTTGACAATAATTTCCATTTTCTGATTTTTTTTCTTTTTTACAATCTTAAAAATGTATAGTAATTTACTTAATAATAATTTTCGTTTTCTAAAATCATAAAGAAAATATAATTGTAAAAATTTGTTTGATAGTAATTATCCTTTTATAAAATCTTCTACAAAAAAAAATTGTTAAAGACTGTTTAATTGTAGTTTTCTTTTTTCTTCAAATCTAAACAAAAAATGGTAAAACAAGTATTTCAAATATTTCCATATAATAATAAACTTTCTTATTTAAATAGTAAATTTTATGTTTAAGAAATCATAATCCAAAAAGGATACAATATTCTTTTCTTTTTTTTTGTAACTGAAGGGATTAGAATAATTCACATCTATATATAAGATAAAACTCTACTATATTTTGTCACCAAACATAATTGATTAAAATCAGAACTCTCTCATATAAGAAAAACATTAGGTGCACTTTTTTTTGATATAACTTTATAATTATCATAAAATATGATGTTGTTGTGCGTAAGTTATTGACACAATTATGTGTGTTAGTTCTTAAGTCGATATAAAATTGGTTATTTTGTCATAGTAAGTCAATGTCAACATCATTTATTATGTTACCGTCAGTAACGATTGATCATTCAGTATAAACGGTTTATTATGGTTATGTGAGTTAGATATAATTTTAAATACTTGAACAAGAAGAAAAGGAGATGAAGATACATGTATCAATATTTGTTATTTATATTTATTTATGACAATACATAGTATTATTATAAATATTATTCGAGTTTTAATGTATATAAAAATCAGTTAGCGCAGTCAATCCGACACATGCATCCGTAATTTATTCTAAGGCATTTACTTATCAGTGCTTTTTCTTTTTGAGACATAAGGCTTCACAGCTATCGGGAGTACATCTTGGAGGGTTGGATTTTTGATGATGGTATAGGTGTTAAAGTTGTGAAACACCACCTATTTTCTCTCCTGTCCGAGCAATAGCCCTTTCTCCTGTTATTAATAATTAAAACATAACTTTATTTTTCATATTTAAAGTAAAAAAACAATCATTTCTCGTAAAACATATGTTTAAGGAGTATTCTGCATTTTTTTTAAACGGAATTTTTAATCTTTTGTTTATCACTGATTATTCTTAGAAATCATTAAACTCAATAATATAAAATTAAATATGTAACCTATGTAGGTATATAAATAAATGGCATCAAATAAAATTATTTTTGAATGATTATAAATACATTAATAAAGCTGTAAATGTAAACACAAACCAAACAGAAGAATTGCGAGCATAACGAAACCAATAAACCAAGGTTTGAAAGCAACTTTCATTTTTGATAATGAAATAATGGTGTTTTAAAAATTAGAACGACATAGAAGTACATTTATAGATGAATCACAAATTGAAACAAGTCTAATTTAAGCTATACATCTTTTCAAATTCCAATATAAACGGATCTAGTTTGACAAAAACAAAAAAATCACAACCACTTGTTTTTAAATTTATTAAATAAAAATAGCCTTTTTATATTTAATTTAAAGTATTTTTGATATGCATAAACAATAATTCGATTAAGTCACAGATTCAGAATTTATATAATATATATAGTCTATTATATATGTTTGGAGTCTATTTTAGAGTCATTTCAGGTTCACATACGTTTGAGGAACTTTGTTGATTTCAGAATTATTTGAGTTGCAGAACTGTAAAGACGTGTCCAAAATTTGGCGATGGACGGAGACCTTCCCACGCTGGGATTGAGCTCATATTTTGACACAAGATATATATTTGAGTTACCTTTCCTATTCCATCGGTTTGAGGTCCATCTGAAGGTTTTTTTTTTTTTTGACATCAAAAAAAAAAAAAAAAAACCTTCAGATGGACCTCAAACCGATGGAATAGGAAAGGTCCATCTGAAGGTTAAATATAGAGTTATGATCATTTCACTGAAGAATGGTATGTCAAACTCGCGAGAGGAAACTGTCGAAGAAATGAAGGAGTGTCGATCAATAATGACCCTTTGGTGTCGATCGACACTGATGAAAGTAGATGGCCGAGTCTATTTCAAGACCGACTGAGACCCAGAAGTCACCACAAATTAACAGGATGCCTTTGGCCAACTCAAAATTCTATTTATGTGTTTTATTAGTTGTTGTTTAGGGTATTCTTTCTTTTATGATTTATATTATTTTATTTTAGGTTTTCTCTTAGGTTAAAAAAATATAAAAGAATTCCTTCAGAATCTTCTTGGAACTCCTTTGGTTTTTGTATTGATTTCTATTTTATATATTGGATTGATCGATGGATGTCGAGAAGGATGCCAATGACAATCTATAATGCCCTGCCCTACATGTTTCTTAGATGGTTTTTTTTGCAGTGTATTATAAAACTGTTTTGCATGTTAAGTTCTTCCCTGCTATTATCAGAAATTACAGTTTCATAAAAATACATTTGTAACCATATCATAATATAAATTTCTCTGATGCTCATCATACACATCACCCACATTATTTCCAAATATATAATGTACTTGGTCCTCGTAATAAATAGCATTGCACTATAAGTTGGTTTTTCGAACTGTTTTGTTCACAAAAGTAGGCACGTTTTTACCACCAAATAAAATAATGCCAAAACGTGTATCTATCTATATTATTAAAATTAATATAATTTTGGTATTGTTTGGAACATGGATAACATAATAAATGAGAATTGTTTGGAGACACATGTAGTAGATTAAATATTTATTTTTATTTACACATTTAGTCAATGTATTTATAATAAATTAAATACTTCAGTTTTGTATTTCGTTTTTATTTACACATTTCATCACTGTATTTAAAATCAATTTAAATTAATTAATTACAATTTTGTCGTTTCTTTGTGGTGAAAATAAAAACTAAAACTAAAATATATAGTATATATATTATGTAAAACAATTTTAAATATAGTATTACTTTATTTAGTTTAGTCAAATATAAAAAAAATTGAGAATTCAGTTTTCAAAAGAACAAAATATCATAAAATCTATAATAATAAAGTTGGGTATGCTCTTTCCTCGTTAAGCCACATCAGCACGCAGGGGTGGGCAAATAATATGTTACCGGTGATGTGTGTCTATGCCGCATATAAAAAAAAGTATTTCTGGTTTTCATGGAATTACGGTGACGTGAGCAATTTGGTGTTTCGAAAAGCATGGAACAAGACACAGATGTGATCCACAATGAAAGGAGTAACGAATGGAGATTTTTCTTTGATAATTTATGATTTTGTTGGTATGCGATCTGACTTTCTCTCCATGTAGATTGATCGTTGTTTCACCGCTTCAAGTGAGTCGAAGCATAGATTTGAAAAAAAATTCATTGACGTACGGGATGGAGTCTATCACTTGGGCAGGAAAGGATTATCTTGGTCTTTTTAATACTAGGAGAAAAAAGAGTGAGCTTTGCTTCGTATGGAGTTTGATCTTCAGCCGTGTGATACTTCTTGTTGGGGCAATAGTGGATTTGTTGGAAGTGGAGTCTACAGCAGGAAAACAAATATTTTTGTCAGATCGCTTTTCCTAAGTGCAAGGTTCATCCATTTTTCTCTTGTGGGATCATTGTCACGTGGGATGTGGAGGAGTCTGAGTTTGTGTATCAAATATTAGATCATAGTTTATCTTCCATCCTTACATGTTTATGATACACGCTATGGTATCACATACAAAAGAAATAAGATTCAAAAGTAATATTTCCTTAAAGCATTAAGAATAGAGTTTTGGTATTTTTCCTTTTAAGATACTTTAAGCAGTTTTTCAAATATTCGTAGGGTTATGATTTGTATAACCCTATATAAAAAGAGATCTAATCTTATTATACAAAGCTTAGTTTTTCAAAGTTGTTAATTAACATGACGATGACACATGACAATTAAAAATTTAAGATGATGATATGTGTTAAAATTTATCATATTTAATAATATAAATATAATAAGATAATAACACAAAAGAATTATTTAATCGTAGTTTTCCTTTTTAAATACTAAACAAAGATAATAATAGCAAAAGATTATTTGATGGTTTTTACTTGACAATAATTTCCTTTTTCTAATTTTTTTTTTCCTTTTTACAATTCCTAAACAAAAAATATGTATAATAATTTACTTAATAGTAATTTTTCGTTTTGTAAAATCGTTTTTTAAAATACTAAATAAAGATAACATCAAAAGATTATTTGATAGTTTTTTTTAGTTGACAATAATTTCATTTTTATATTTTTTTTCCTTTTTACAATTCCTAAAAAAAATATGTATAATAATTTACTTAATACTAATTTTCGTTTTCTAAAATAAAAAAATATAAATTTGAAAATTTGTTTGATAGTAATTATCCCTTTATAAAATTTTCTACAAAATGAAATTGGTTAAAAAGTGTTTAATTGTAGTTTTCTCTTTTTTTCAAATCTAAAAAAATGTAAAATAAGTATTTCAAATATTTTCATATAATAATAGACTCTATTATTTAAATACTAAATTTATGTTTAAGAAAACATAATCCAAAAAGGATTACATTATTTTTTTGTAACTGAAAGGATTACAATTATTCACATCTATATATAAGATTAAACTCTCCTATATTTTGTGACCAAACATAATTGCTTAATATATCATAATTAATCATATAAATATAATAAGATAATAACACAAAAATTCTTTAATAGTAATTTTCCTTTTTAAAATCCTAAACAAAGATAATAGCAAAACATAATTTGATAGTTTTTAGTTGACAATAATTTCCATTTTCTGATTTTTTCTTTTTACAATTCTTAAAAAATGTATAGTAATTTACTTAATAATAATTTTCGTTTTCTAAAATCATAAAGAAAATATAATTGTAAAAATTTGTTTGATAGTAATTATCCTTTTATAAAATCTTCTACAAAAAAAATTGTTAAAGACTGTTTAATTGTAGTTTTCTTTTTTCTTCAAATCTAAACAAAAAATGTAAAACAAGTATTTCAAATATTTCCATATAATAATAAACTTTCTTATTTAAATAGTAAATTTTATGTTTAAGAAATCATAATCCAAAAAGGATTACAATATTCTTTTCTTTTTTTTTGTAACTGAAGGGATTAGAATAATTCACATCTATATATAAGATAAAACTCTACTATATTTTGTCACCAAACATAATTGATTAAAATCAGAACTCTCTCATATAAGAAAAACATTAGGTGCACTTTTTTTTGATATAACTTTATAATTATCATAAAATATGATGTTGTTGTGCGTAAGTTATTGACACAATTATGTGTGTTAGTTCTTATAGTCGATATAAAATTGGTTATTTTGTCATAGTAAGTCAATGTCAACATCAATTTATTATGTTACGTCAGTAACGATTGATCAATTCAGTATAAACGGTTTATTATGGTTATGTGAGTTAGATAATAATTTTAAATACTTGAACAAGAAGAAAAGGAGATGAAGATACATGTATCAATATTTGTTATTTATATTTATTTATGACAAATACATAGTATTATTATAAATATTATTCGAGTTTTAATGTATATAAAAAATCAGTTAGCGCAGTCAATCCGACACATGCATCCGTAATTTATTCTAAGGCATTTACTTATCAGTGCTTTTTTCTTTTTGAGACATAAGGCTTCACAGCTATCGGGAGTACATCTTGGAGGGTTGGGATTTTTTGATGATGGTATAGGTGTTAAAGTTGTGAAACACCACCTATTTTCTCCTGTCCGAGCAATAGCCCTTTCTCCTGTTATTAATAATTAAAACATAACTTTATTTTTCATATTTAAAGTAAAAAAACAATCATTTCTCGTAAAACATATGTTTAAGGAGTATTCTGCATTTTTTTTAAACGGAAAGTTTATTAATCTTTTGTTTATCACTGATTATTCTTAGAAAATCATTAAACTCAATAATATAAAATTAAATATGTAACCTATGTAGGTATATAAAATAAATGGCATCAAATAAAATTTATTTTTGAATGATTATAAAATACATTAATAAAGCTGTAAATGTAAACACAAACCAAACAGAAGAATTGCGAGCATAACGAAACCAATAAACCAAGGTTTGAAAGCAACTTTCATTTTTGATAATGAAATAATGGTGTTTTAAAAATTAGAACGACATAGAAGTACATTTATAGATGAATCACAAATTGAAACAAGTCTAATTTAAGCTATACATCTTTTCAAATTCCAATATAAACGGATCTAGTTTGACAAAAACAAAAAATCACAACCACTTGTTTTTAAATTTATTAAATAAAAATAGCCTTTTTATATTTAATTTAAAGTATTTTTGATATGCATAAACAATAATTCGATTAAGTCACAGATTCAGAATTTATATAATATATATAGTCTATTATATATGTTTGGAGTCTATTTTAGAGTCATTTCAGGTTCACATACGTTTGAGGAACTTTGTTGATTTCAGAATTATTTGAGTTGCAGAACTGTAAAGACGTGTCCAAAATTTGGCGATGGACGGAGACCTTCCCACGCTGGGATTGAGCTCATATTTTGACACAAGATATATATTTGAGTTACCTTTCCTATTCCATCGGTTTGAGGTCCATCTGAAGGTTTTTTTTTTTTTGACATCAAAAAAAAAAAAAAAAATGATGGACCTCAAACGATGGAATAGGAAAGGTCCATCTGAAGGTTAAATATAGAGTTATGATCATTTCACTGAAGAATGGTATGTCAAACTCGCGAGAGGAAACTGTCGAAGAAATGAAGGAGTGTCGATCAATAATGACCCTTTGGTGTCGATCGACACTGATGAAAGTAGATGGCCGAGTCTATTTCAAGACCGACTGAGACCCAGAAGTCACCACAAATTAACAGGATGCCTTTGGCCAACTCAAAATTCTATTTATGTGTTTTATTAGTTGTTGTTTAGGGTATTCTTTCTTTTATGATTTATATTATTTTATTTTAGGTTTTCTCTTAGGTTAAAAAATATAAAAGAATTCCTTCAGAATCTTCTTGGAACTCCTTTGGTTTTTGTATTGATTTCTATTTTATATATTGGATTGATCGATGGATGTCGAGAAGGATGCCAATGACAATCTATAATGCCCTGCCCTACATGTTTCTTAGATGGTTTTTTTTGCAGTGTATTATAAAACTGTTTTGCATGTTAAGTTCTTCCCTGCTATTATCAGAAATTACAGTTTCATAAAAATACATTTGTAACCATATCATAATATAAATTTCTCTGATGCTCATCATACACATCACCCACATTATTTCCAAATATATAATGTACTTGGTCCTCGTAATAAATAGCATTGCACTATAAGTTGGTTTTTCGAACTGTTTTGTTCACAAAAGTAGGCACGTTTTTACCACCAAATAAAATAATGCCAAAACGTGTATCTATCTATATTATTAAAATTAATATAATTTTGGTATTGTTTGGAAACATGGATAACATAATAAATGAGAATTGTTTGGAGACACATGTAGTAGATTAAATATTTATTTTTATTTACACATTTAGTCAATGTATTTATAATAAATTAAATACTTCAGTTTTGTATTTCGTTTTTATTTACACATTTCATCACTGTATTTAAAATCAATTTAAATTAATTAATTACAATTTTGTCGTTTCTTTGTGGTGAAAATAAAAACTAAAACTAAAATATATAGTATATATATTATGTAAAACAATTTTTAAATATAGTATTACTTTATTTAGTTTAGTCAAATATAAAAAAAATTGAGAATTCAGTTTTCAAAAGAACAAAATATCATAAAATCTATAATAATAAAGTTGGGTATGCTCTTTCCTCGTTAAGCCACATCAGCACGCAGGGGTGGGCAAATAATATGTTACCGGTGATGTGTGTCTATGCCGCATATAAAAAAAAGTATTTCTGGTTTTCATGGAATTACGGTGACGTGAGCAATTTGGTGTTTCGAAAAGCATGGAACAAGACACAGATGTGATCCACAATGAAAGGAGTAACGAATGGAGATTTTTCTTTGATAATTTATGATTTTTGTTGGTATGCGATCTGACTTTCTCTCCATGTAGATTGATCGTTGTTTCACCGCTTCAAGTGAGTCGAAGCATAGATTTGAAAAAAAATTCATTGACGTACGGGATGGAGTCTATCACTTGGGCAGGAAAGGATTATCTTGGTCTTTTTAATACTAGGAGAAAAAAGAGTGAGCTTTGCTTCGTATGGAGTTTGATCTTCAGCCGTGTGATACTTCTTGTTGGGGCAATAGTGGATTTGTTGGAAGTGGAGTCTACAGCAGGAAAACAAATATTTTTGTCAGATCGCTTTTCCTAAGTGCAAGGTTCATCCATTTTTCTCTTGTGGGATCATTGTCACGTGGGATGTGGAGGAGTCTGAGTTTGTGTATCAAATATTAGATCATAGTTTATCTTCCATCCTTACATGTTTATGATACACGCTATGGTATCACATACAAAAGAAATAAGATTCAAAAGTAATATTTCCTTAAAGCATTAAGAATAGAGTTTTGGTATTTTTCCTTTTAAGATACTTTAAGCAGTTTTTCAAATATTCGTAGGGTTATGATTTGTATAACCCTATATAAAAAGAGATCTAATCTTATTATACAAAGCTTAGTTTTTCAAAGTTGTTAATTAACATGACGATGACACATGACAATTAAAAATTTAAGATGATGATATGTGTTAAAATTTATCATATTTAATAATATAAATATAATAAGATAATAACACAAAAGAATTATTTAATCGTAGTTTTCCTTTTTAAATACTAAACAAAGATAATAATAGCAAAAGATTATTTGATGGTTTTTACTTGACAATAATTTCCTTTTTCTAATTTTTTTTTTCCTTTTTACAATTCCTAAACAAAAAATATGTATAATAATTTACTTAATAGTAATTTTTCGTTTTGTAAAATCGTTTTTTAAAATACTAAATAAAGATAACATCAAAAGATTATTTGATAGTTTTTTTTAGTTGACAATAATTTCATTTTTATATTTTTTTTCCTTTTTACAATTCCTAAAAAAAATATGTATAATAATTTACTTAATACTAATTTTCGTTTTCTAAAATAAAAAAATATAAATTTGAAAATTTGTTTGATAGTAATTATCCCTTTATAAAATTTTCTACAAAATGAAATTGGTTAAAAAGTGTTTAATTGTAGTTTTCTCTTTTTTTCAAATCTAAAAAAATGTAAAATAAGTATTTCAAATATTTTCATATAATAATAGACTCTATTATTTAAATACTAAATTTATGTTTAAGAAAACATAATCCAAAAAGGATTACATTATTTTTTTGTAACTGAAAGGATTACAATTATTCACATCTATATATAAGATTAAACTCTCCTATATTTTGTGACCAAACATAATTGCTTAATATATCATAATTAATCATATAAATATAATAAGATAATAACACAAAAATTCTTTAATAGTAATTTTCCTTTTTAAAATCCTAAACAAAGATAATAGCAAAACATAATTTGATAGTTTTTAGTTGACAATAATTTCCATTTTCTGATTTTTTCTTTTTTACAATTCTTAAAAAATGTATAGTAATTTACTTAATAATAATTTTCGTTTTCTAAAATCATAAAGAAAATATAATTGTAAAAATTTGTTTGATAGTAATTATCCTTTTATAAAATCTTCTACAAAAAAAATTGTTAAAGACTGTTTAATTGTAGTTTTCTTTTTTCTTCAAATCTAAACAAAAAATGTAAAACAAGTATTTCAAATATTTCCATATAATAATAAACTTTCTTATTTAAATAGTAAATTTTATGTTTAAGAAATCATAATCCAAAAAGGATTACAATATTCTTTTCTTTTTTTTTGTAACTGAAGGGATTAGAATAATTCACATCTATATATAAGATAAAACTCTACTATATTTTGTCACCAAACATAATTGATTAAAATCAGAACTCTCTCATATAAGAAAAACATTAGGTGCACTTTTTTTTGATATAACTTTATAATTATCATAAAATATGATGTTGTTGTGCGTAAGTTATTGACACAATTATGTGTGTTAGTTCTTATAGTCGATATAAAATTGGTTATTTTGTCATAGTAAGTCAATGTCAACATCAATTTATTATGTTACGTCAGTAACGATTGATCAATTCAGTATAAACGGTTTATTATGGTTATGTGAGTTAGATAATAATTTTAAATACTTGAACAAGAAGAAAAGGAGATGAAGATACATGTATCAATATTTGTTATTTATATTTATTTATGACAAATACATAGTATTATTATAAATATTATTCGAGTTTTAATGTATATAAAAAATCAGTTAGCGCAGTCAATCCGACACATGCATCCGTAATTTATTCTAAGGCATTTACTTATCAGTGCTTTTTTCTTTTTGAGACATAAGGCTTCACAGCTATCGGGAGTACATCTTGGAGGGTTGGGATTTTTTGATGATGGTATAGGTGTTAAAGTTGTGAAACACCACCTATTTTCTCCTGTCCGAGCAATAGCCCTTTCTCCTGTTATTAATAATTAAAACATAACTTTATTTTTCATATTTAAAGTAAAAAAACAATCATTTCTCGTAAAACATATGTTTAAGGAGTATTCTGCATTTTTTTTAAACGGAAAGTTTATTAATCTTTTGTTTATCACTGATTATTCTTAGAAAATCATTAAACTCAATAATATAAAATTAAATATGTAACCTATGTAGGTATATAAAATAAATGGCATCAAATAAAATTTATTTTTGAATGATTATAAAATACATTAATAAAGCTGTAAATGTAAACACAAACCAAACAGAAGAATTGCGAGCATAACGAAACCAATAAACCAAGGTTTGAAAGCAACTTTCATTTTTGATAATGAAATAATGGTGTTTTAAAAATTAGAACGACATAGAAGTACATTTATAGATGAATCACAAATTGAAACAAGTCTAATTTAAGCTATACATCTTTTCAAATTCCAATATAAACGGATCTAGTTTGACAAAAACAAAAAATCACAACCACTTGTTTTTAAATTTATTAAATAAAAATAGCCTTTTTATATTTAATTTAAAGTATTTTTGATATGCATAAACAATAATTCGATTAAGTCACAGATTCAGAATTTATATAATATATATAGTCTATTATATATGTTTGGAGTCTATTTTAGAGTCATTTCAGGTTCACATACGTTTGAGGAACTTTGTTGATTTCAGAATTATTTGAGTTGCAGAACTGTAAAGACGTGTCCAAAATTTGGCGATGGACGGAGACCTTCCCACGCTGGGATTGAGCTCATATTTTGACACAAGATATATATTTGAGTTACCTTTCCTATTCCATCGGTTTGAGGTCCATCTGAAGGTTTTTTTTTTTTTGACATCAAAAAAAAAAAAAAAAAACCTTCAGATGGACCTCAAACCGATGGAATAGGAAAGGTCCATCTGAAGGTTAAATATAGAGTTATGATCATTTCACTGAAGAATGGTATGTCAAACTCGCGAGAGGAAACTGTCGAAGAAATGAAGGAGTGTCGATCAATAATGACCCTTTGGTGTCGATCGACACTGATGAAAGTAGATGGCCGAGTCTATTTCAAGACCGACTGAGACCCAGAAGTCACCACAAATTAACAGGATGCCTTTGGCCAACTCAAAATTCTATTTATGTGTTTTATTAGTTGTTGTTTAGGGTATTCTTTCTTTTATGATTTATATTATTTTATTTTAGGTTTTCTCTTAGGTTAAAAAAATATAAAAGAATTCCTTCAGAATCTTCTTGGAACTCCTTTGGTTTTTGTATTGATTTCTATTTTATATATTGGATTGATCGATGGATGTCGAGAAGGATGCCAATGACAATCTATAATGCCCTGCCCTACATGTTTCTTAGATGGTTTTTTTTGCAGTGTATTATAAAACTGTTTTGCATGTTAAGTTCTTCCCTGCTATTATCAGAAATTACAGTTTCATAAAAATACATTTGTAACCATATCATAATATAAATTTCTCTGATGCTCATCATACACATCACCCACATTATTTCCAAATATATAATGTACTTGGTCCTCGTAATAAATAGCATTGCACTATAAGTTGGTTTTTCGAACTGTTTTGTTCACAAAAGTAGGCACGTTTTTACCACCAAATAAAATAATGCCAAAACGTGTATCTATCTATATTATTAAAATTAATATAATTTTGGTATTGTTTGGAAACATGGATAACATAATAAATGAGAATTGTTTGGAGACACATGTAGTAGATTAAATATTTATTTTTATTTACACATTTAGTCAATGTATTTATAATAAATTAAATACTTCAGTTTTGTATTTCGTTTTTATTTACACATTTCATCACTGTATTTAAAATCAATTTAAATTAATTAATTACAATTTTGTCGTTTCTTTGTGGTGAAAATAAAAACTAAAACTAAAATATATAGTATATATATTATGTAAAACAATTTTTAAATATAGTATTACTTTATTTAGTTTAGTCAAATATAAAAAAAATTGAGAATTCAGTTTTCAAAAGAACAAAATATCATAAAATCTATAATAATAAAGTTGGGTATGCTCTTTCCTCGTTAAGCCACATCAGCACGCAGGGGTGGGCAAATAATATGTTACCGGTGATGTGTGTCTATGCCGCATATAAAAAAAAGTATTTCTGGTTTTCATGGAATTACGGTGACGTGAGCAATTTGGTGTTTCGAAAAGCATGGAACAAGACACAGATGTGATCCACAATGAAAGGAGTAACGAATGGAGATTTTTCTTTGATAATTTATGATTTTTGTTGGTATGCGATCTGACTTTCTCTCCATGTAGATTGATCGTTGTTTCACCGCTTCAAGTGAGTCGAAGCATAGATTTGAAAAAAAATTCATTGACGTACGGGATGGAGTCTATCACTTGGGCAGGAAAGGATTATCTTGGTCTTTTTAATACTAGGAGAAAAAAGAGTGAGCTTTGCTTCGTATGGAGTTTGATCTTCAGCCGTGTGATACTTCTTGTTGGGGCAATAGTGGATTTGTTGGAAGTGGAGTCTACAGCAGGAAAACAAATATTTTTGTCAGATCGCTTTTCCTAAGTGCAAGGTTCATCCATTTTTCTCTTGTGGGATCATTGTCACGTGGGATGTGGAGGAGTCTGAGTTTGTGTATCAAATATTAGATCATAGTTTATCTTCCATCCTTACATGTTTATGATACACGCTATGGTATCACATACAAAAGAAATAAGATTCAAAAGTAATATTTCCTTAAAGCATTAAGAATAGAGTTTTGGTATTTTTCCTTTTAAGATACTTTAAGCAGTTTTTCAAATATTCGTAGGGTTATGATTTGTATAACCCTATATAAAAAGAGATCTAATCTTATTATACAAAGCTTAGTTTTTCAAAGTTGTTAATTAACATGACGATGACACATGACAATTAAAAATTTAAGATGATGATATGTGTTAAAATTTATCATATTTAATAATATAAATATAATAAGATAATAACACAAAAGAATTATTTAATCGTAGTTTTCCTTTTTAAATACTAAACAAAGATAATAATAGCAAAAGATTATTTGATGGTTTTTACTTGACAATAATTTCCTTTTTCTAATTTTTTTTTCCTTTTTACAATTCCTAAACAAAAAATATGTATAATAATTTACTTAATAGTAATTTTTCGTTTTGTAAAATCGTTTTTTAAAATACTAAATAAAGATAACATCAAAAGATTATTTGATAGTTTTTTTTAGTTGACAATAATTTCATTTTTATATTTTTTTTCCTTTTTACAATTCCTAAAAAAAATATGTATAATAATTTACTTAATACTAATTTTCGTTTTCTAAAATAAAAAAATATAAATTTGAAAATTTGTTTGATAGTAATTATCCCTTTATAAAATTTTCTACAAAATGAAATTGGTTAAAAAGTGTTTAATTGTAGTTTTCTCTTTTTTTCAAATCTAAAAAAATGTAAAATAAGTATTTCAAATATTTTCATATAATAATAGACTCTATTATTTAAATACTAAATTTATGTTTAAGAAAACATAATCCAAAAAGGATTACATTATTTTTTTGTAACTGAAAGGATTACAATTATTCACATCTATATATAAGATTAAACTCTCCTATATTTTGTGACCAAACATAATTGCTTAATATATCATAATTAATCATATAAATATAATAAGATAATAACACAAAAATTCTTTAATAGTAATTTTCCTTTTTAAAATCCTAAACAAAGATAATAGCAAAACATAATTTGATAGTTTTTAGTTGACAATAATTTCCATTTTCTGATTTTTTCTTTTTTACAATTCTTAAAAAATGTATAGTAATTTACTTAATAATAATTTTCGTTTTCTAAAATCATAAAGAAAATATAATTGTAAAAATTTGTTTGATAGTAATTATCCTTTTATAAAATCTTCTACAAAAAAAATTGTTAAAGACTGTTTAATTGTAGTTTTCTTTTTTCTTCAAATCTAAACAAAAAATGTAAAACAAGTATTTCAAATATTTCCATATAATAATAAACTTTCTTATTTAAATAGTAAATTTTATGTTTAAGAAATCATAATCCAAAAAGGATTACAATATTCTTTTCTTTTTTTTTGTAACTGAAGGGATTAGAATAATTCACATCTATATATAAGATAAAACTCTACTATATTTTGTCACCAAACATAATTGATTAAAATCAGAACTCTCTCATATAAGAAAAACATTAGGTGCACTTTTTTTTGATATAACTTTATAATTATCATAAAATATGATGTTGTTGTGCGTAAGTTATTGACACAATTATGTGTGTTAGTTCTTATAGTCGATATAAAATTGGTTATTTTGTCATAGTAAGTCAATGTCAACATCAATTTATTATGTTACGTCAGTAACGATTGATCAATTCAGTATAAACGGTTTATTATGGTTATGTGAGTTAGATAATAATTTTAAATACTTGAACAAGAAGAAAAGGAGATGAAGATACATGTATCAATATTTGTTATTTATATTTATTTATGACAAATACATAGTATTATTATAAATATTATTCGAGTTTTAATGTATATAAAAAATCAGTTAGCGCAGTCAATCCGACACATGCATCCGTAATTTATTCTAAGGCATTTACTTATCAGTGCTTTTTTCTTTTTGAGACATAAGGCTTCACAGCTATCGGGAGTACATCTTGGAGGGTTGGGATTTTTTGATGATGGTATAGGTGTTAAAGTTGTGAAACACCACCTATTTTCTCCTGTCCGAGCAATAGCCCTTTCTCCTGTTATTAATAATTAAAACATAACTTTATTTTTCATATTTAAAGTAAAAAAACAATCATTTCTCGTAAAACATATGTTTAAGGAGTATTCTGCATTTTTTTTAAACGGAAAGTTTATTAATCTTTTGTTTATCACTGATTATTCTTAGAAAATCATTAAACTCAATAATATAAAATTAAATATGTAACCTATGTAGGTATATAAAATAAATGGCATCAAATAAAATTTATTTTTGAATGATTATAAAATACATTAATAAAGCTGTAAATGTAAACACAAACCAAACAGAAGAATTGCGAGCATAACGAAACCAATAAACCAAGGTTTGAAAGCAACTTTCATTTTTGATAATGAAATAATGGTGTTTTAAAAATTAGAACGACATAGAAGTACATTTATAGATGAATCACAAATTGAAACAAGTCTAATTTAAGCTATACATCTTTTCAAATTCCAATATAAACGGATCTAGTTTGACAAAAACAAAAAATCACAACCACTTGTTTTTAAATTTATTAAATAAAAATAGCCTTTTTATATTTAATTTAAAGTATTTTTGATATGCATAAACAATAATTCGATTAAGTCACAGATTCAGAATTTATATAATATATATAGTCTATTATATATGTTTGGAGTCTATTTTAGAGTCATTTCAGGTTCACATACGTTTGAGGAACTTTGTTGATTTCAGAATTATTTGAGTTGCAGAACTGTAAAGACGTGTCCAAAATTTGGCGATGGACGGAGACCTTCCCACGCTGGGATTGAGCTCATATTTTGACACAAGATATATATTTGAGTTACCTTTCCTATTCCATCGGTTTGAGGTCCATCTGAAGGTTTTTTTTTTTTTGACATCAAAAAAAAAAAAAAAAAAACCTTCAGATGGACCTCAAACCGATGGAATAGGAAAGGTCCATCTGAAGGTTAAATATAGAGTTATGATCATTTCACTGAAGAATGGTATGTCAAACTCGCGAGAGGAAACTGTCGAAGAAATGAAGGAGTGTCGATCAATAATGACCCTTTGGTGTCGATCGACACTGATGAAAGTAGATGGCCGAGTCTATTTCAAGACCGACTGAGACCCAGAAGTCACCACAAATTAACAGGATGCCTTTGGCCAACTCAAAATTCTATTTATGTGTTTTATTAGTTGTTGTTTAGGGTATTCTTTCTTTTATGATTTATATTATTTTATTTTAGGTTTTCTCTTAGGTTAAAAAAATATAAAAGAATTCCTTCAGAATCTTCTTGGAACTCCTTTGGTTTTTGTATTGATTTCTATTTTATATATTGGATTGATCGATGGATGTCGAGAAGGATGCCAATGACAATCTATAATGCCCTGCCCTACATGTTTCTTAGATGGTTTTTTTTGCAGTGTATTATAAAACTGTTTTGCATGTTAAGTTCTTCCCTGCTATTATCAGAAATTACAGTTTCATAAAAATACATTTGTAACCATATCATAATATAAATTTCTCTGATGCTCATCATACACATCACCCACATTATTTCCAAATATATAATGTACTTGGTCCTCGTAATAAATAGCATTGCACTATAAGTTGGTTTTTCGAACTGTTTTGTTCACAAAAGTAGGCACGTTTTTACCACCAAATAAAATAATGCCAAAACGTGTATCTATCTATATTATTAAAATTAATATAATTTTGGTATTGTTTGGAAACATGGATAACATAATAAATGAGAATTGTTTGGAGACACATGTAGTAGATTAAATATTTATTTTTATTTACACATTTAGTCAATGTATTTATAATAAATTAAATACTTCAGTTTTGTATTTCGTTTTTATTTACACATTTCATCACTGTATTTAAAATCAATTTAAATTAATTAATTACAATTTTGTCGTTTCTTTGTGGTGAAAATAAAAACTAAAACTAAAATATATAGTATATATATTATGTAAAACAATTTTTAAATATAGTATTACTTTATTTAGTTTAGTCAAATATAAAAAAAATTGAGAATTCAGTTTTCAAAAGAACAAAATATCATAAAATCTATAATAATAAAGTTGGGTATGCTCTTTCCTCGTTAAGCCACATCAGCACGCAGGGGTGGGCAAATAATATGTTACCGGTGATGTGTGTCTATGCCGCATATAAAAAAAAGTATTTCTGGTTTTCATGGAATTACGGTGACGTGAGCAATTTGGTGTTTCGAAAAGCATGGAACAAGACACAGATGTGATCCACAATGAAAGGAGTAACGAATGGAGATTTTTCTTTGATAATTTATGATTTTTGTTGGTATGCGATCTGACTTTCTCTCCATGTAGATTGATCGTTGTTTCACCGCTTCAAGTGAGTCGAAGCATAGATTTGAAAAAAAATTCATTGACGTACGGGATGGAGTCTATCACTTGGGCAGGAAAGGATTATCTTGGTCTTTTTAATACTAGGAGAAAAAAGAGTGAGCTTTGCTTCGTATGGAGTTTGATCTTCAGCCGTGTGATACTTCTTGTTGGGGCAATAGTGGATTTGTTGGAAGTGGAGTCTACAGCAGGAAAACAAATATTTTTGTCAGATCGCTTTTCCTAAGTGCAAGGTTCATCCATTTTTCTCTTGTGGGATCATTGTCACGTGGGATGTGGAGGAGTCTGAGTTTGTGTATCAAATATTAGATCATAGTTTATCTTCCATCCTTACATGTTTATGATACACGCTATGGTATCACATACAAAAGAAATAAGATTCAAAAGTAATATTTCCTTAAAGCATTAAGAATAGAGTTTTGGTATTTTTCCTTTTAAGATACTTTAAGCAGTTTTTCAAATATTCGTAGGGTTATGATTTGTATAACCCTATATAAAAAGAGATCTAATCTTATTATACAAAGCTTAGTTTTTCAAAGTTGTTAATTAACATGACGATGACACATGACAATTAAAAATTTAAGATGATGATATGTGTTAAAATTTATCATATTTAATAATATAAATATAATAAGATAATAACACAAAAGAATTATTTAATCGTAGTTTTCCTTTTTAAATACTAAACAAAGATAATAATAGCAAAAGATTATTTGATGGTTTTTACTTGACAATAATTTCCTTTTTCTAATTTTTTTTTTCCTTTTTACAATTCCTAAACAAAAAATATGTATAATAATTTACTTAATAGTAATTTTTCGTTTTGTAAAATCGTTTTTTAAAATACTAAATAAAGATAACATCAAAAGATTATTTGATAGTTTTTTTTAGTTGACAATAATTTCATTTTTATATTTTTTTTCCTTTTTACAATTCCTAAAAAAAATATGTATAATAATTTACTTAATACTAATTTTCGTTTTCTAAAATAAAAAAATATAAATTTGAAAATTTGTTTGATAGTAATTATCCCTTTATAAAATTTTCTACAAAATGAAATTGGTTAAAAAGTGTTTAATTGTAGTTTTCTCTTTTTTTCAAATCTAAAAAAATGTAAAATAAGTATTTCAAATATTTTCATATAATAATAGACTCTATTATTTAAATACTAAATTTATGTTTAAGAAAACATAATCCAAAAAGGATTACATTATTTTTTTGTAACTGAAAGGATTACAATTATTCACATCTATATATAAGATTAAACTCTCCTATATTTTGTGACCAAACATAATTGCTTAATATATCATAATTAATCATATAAATATAATAAGATAATAACACAAAAATTCTTTAATAGTAATTTTCCTTTTTAAAATCCTAAACAAAGATAATAGCAAAACATAATTTGATAGTTTTTAGTTGACAATAATTTCCATTTTCTGATTTTTTCTTTTTTACAATTCTTAAAAAATGTATAGTAATTTACTTAATAATAATTTTCGTTTTCTAAAATCATAAAGAAAATATAATTGTAAAAATTTGTTTGATAGTAATTATCCTTTTATAAAATCTTCTACAAAAAAAATTGTTAAAGACTGTTTAATTGTAGTTTTCTTTTTTCTTCAAATCTAAACAAAAAATGTAAAACAAGTATTTCAAATATTTCCATATAATAATAAACTTTCTTATTTAAATAGTAAATTTTATGTTTAAGAAATCATAATCCAAAAAGGATTACAATATTCTTTTCTTTTTTTTTGTAACTGAAGGGATTAGAATAATTCACATCTATATATAAGATAAAACTCTACTATATTTTGTCACCAAACATAATTGATTAAAATCAGAACTCTCTCATATAAGAAAAACATTAGGTGCACTTTTTTTTGATATAACTTTATAATTATCATAAAATATGATGTTGTTGTGCGTAAGTTATTGACACAATTATGTGTGTTAGTTCTTATAGTCGATATAAAATTGGTTATTTTGTCATAGTAAGTCAATGTCAACATCAATTTATTATGTTACGTCAGTAACGATTGATCAATTCAGTATAAACGGTTTATTATGGTTATGTGAGTTAGATAATAATTTTAAATACTTGAACAAGAAGAAAAGGAGATGAAGATACATGTATCAATATTTGTTATTTATATTTATTTATGACAAATACATAGTATTATTATAAATATTATTCGAGTTTTAATGTATATAAAAAATCAGTTAGCGCAGTCAATCCGACACATGCATCCGTAATTTATTCTAAGGCATTTACTTATCAGTGCTTTTTTCTTTTTGAGACATAAGGCTTCACAGCTATCGGGAGTACATCTTGGAGGGTTGGGATTTTTTGATGATGGTATAGGTGTTAAAGTTGTGAAACACCACCTATTTTCTCCTGTCCGAGCAATAGCCCTTTCTCCTGTTATTAATAATTAAAACATAACTTTATTTTTCATATTTAAAGTAAAAAAACAATCATTTCTCGTAAAACATATGTTTAAGGAGTATTCTGCATTTTTTTTAAACGGAAAGTTTATTAATCTTTTGTTTATCACTGATTATTCTTAGAAAATCATTAAACTCAATAATATAAAATTAAATATGTAACCTATGTAGGTATATAAAATAAATGGCATCAAATAAAATTTATTTTTGAATGATTATAAAATACATTAATAAAGCTGTAAATGTAAACACAAACCAAACAGAAGAATTGCGAGCATAACGAAACCAATAAACCAAGGTTTGAAAGCAACTTTCATTTTTGATAATGAAATAATGGTGTTTTAAAAATTAGAACGACATAGAAGTACATTTATAGATGAATCACAAATTGAAACAAGTCTAATTTAAGCTATACATCTTTTCAAATTCCAATATAAACGGATCTAGTTTGACAAAAACAAAAAATCACAACCACTTGTTTTTAAATTTATTAAATAAAAATAGCCTTTTTATATTTAATTTAAAGTATTTTTGATATGCATAAACAATAATTCGATTAAGTCACAGATTCAGAATTTATATAATATATATAGTCTATTATATATGTTTGGAGTCTATTTTAGAGTCATTTCAGGTTCACATACGTTTGAGGAACTTTGTTGATTTCAGAATTATTTGAGTTGCAGAACTGTAAAGACGTGTCCAAAATTTGGCGATGGACGGAGACCTTCCCACGCTGGGATTGAGCTCATATTTTGACACAAGATATATATTTGAGTTACCTTTCCTATTCCATCGGTTTGAGGTCCATCTGAAGGTTTTTTTTTTTTTGACATCAAAAAAAAAAAAAAAAAACCTTCAGATGGACCTCAAACCGATGGAATAGGAAAGGTCCATCTGAAGGTTAAATATAGAGTTATGATCATTTCACTGAAGAATGGTATGTCAAACTCGCGAGAGGAAACTGTCGAAGAAATGAAGGAGTGTCGATCAATAATGACCCTTTGGTGTCGATCGACACTGATGAAAGTAGATGGCCGAGTCTATTTCAAGACCGACTGAGACCCAGAAGTCACCACAAATTAACAGGATGCCTTTGGCCAACTCAAAATTCTATTTATGTGTTTTATTAGTTGTTGTTTAGGGTATTCTTTCTTTTATGATTTATATTATTTTATTTTAGGTTTTCTCTTAGGTTAAAAAAATATAAAAGAATTCCTTCAGAATCTTCTTGGAACTCCTTTGGTTTTTGTATTGATTTCTATTTTATATATTGGATTGATCGATGGATGTCGAGAAGGATGCCAATGACAATCTATAATGCCCTGCCCTACATGTTTCTTAGATGGTTTTTTTTGCAGTGTATTATAAAACTGTTTTGCATGTTAAGTTCTTCCCTGCTATTATCAGAAATTACAGTTTCATAAAAATACATTTGTAACCATATCATAATATAAATTTCTCTGATGCTCATCATACACATCACCCACATTATTTCCAAATATATAATGTACTTGGTCCTCGTAATAAATAGCATTGCACTATAAGTTGGTTTTTCGAACTGTTTTGTTCACAAAAGTAGGCACGTTTTTACCACCAAATAAAATAATGCCAAAACGTGTATCTATCTATATTATTAAAATTAATATAATTTTGGTATTGTTTGGAAACATGGATAACATAATAAATGAGAATTGTTTGGAGACACATGTAGTAGATTAAATATTTATTTTTATTTACACATTTAGTCAATGTATTTATAATAAATTAAATACTTCAGTTTTGTATTTCGTTTTTATTTACACATTTCATCACTGTATTTAAAATCAATTTAAATTAATTAATTACAATTTTGTCGTTTCTTTGTGGTGAAAATAAAAACTAAAACTAAAATATATAGTATATATATTATGTAAAACAATTTTTAAATATAGTATTACTTTATTTAGTTTAGTCAAATATAAAAAAAATTGAGAATTCAGTTTTCAAAAGAACAAAATATCATAAAATCTATAATAATAAAGTTGGGTATGCTCTTTCCTCGTTAAGCCACATCAGCACGCAGGGGTGGGCAAATAATATGTTACCGGTGATGTGTGTCTATGCCGCATATAAAAAAAAGTATTTCTGGTTTTCATGGAATTACGGTGACGTGAGCAATTTGGTGTTTCGAAAAGCATGGAACAAGACACAGATGTGATCCACAATGAAAGGAGTAACGAATGGAGATTTTTCTTTGATAATTTATGATTTTTGTTGGTATGCGATCTGACTTTCTCTCCATGTAGATTGATCGTTGTTTCACCGCTTCAAGTGAGTCGAAGCATAGATTTGAAAAAAAATTCATTGACGTACGGGATGGAGTCTATCACTTGGGCAGGAAAGGATTATCTTGGTCTTTTTAATACTAGGAGAAAAAAGAGTGAGCTTTGCTTCGTATGGAGTTTGATCTTCAGCCGTGTGATACTTCTTGTTGGGGCAATAGTGGATTTGTTGGAAGTGGAGTCTACAGCAGGAAAACAAATATTTTTGTCAGATCGCTTTTCCTAAGTGCAAGGTTCATCCATTTTTCTCTTGTGGGATCATTGTCACGTGGGATGTGGAGGAGTCTGAGTTTGTGTATCAAATATTAGATCATAGTTTATCTTCCATCCTTACATGTTTATGATACACGCTATGGTATCACATACAAAAGAAATAAGATTCAAAAGTAATATTTCCTTAAAGCATTAAGAATAGAGTTTTGGTATTTTTCCTTTTAAGATACTTTAAGCAGTTTTTCAAATATTCGTAGGGTTATGATTTGTATAACCCTATATAAAAAGAGATCTAATCTTATTATACAAAGCTTAGTTTTTCAAAGTTGTTAATTAACATGACGATGACACATGACAATTAAAAATTTAAGATGATGATATGTGTTAAAATTTATCATATTTAATAATATAAATATAATAAGATAATAACACAAAAGAATTATTTAATCGTAGTTTTCCTTTTTAAATACTAAACAAAGATAATAATAGCAAAAGATTATTTGATGGTTTTTACTTGACAATAATTTCCTTTTTCTAATTTTTTTTTTCCTTTTTACAATTCCTAAACAAAAAATATGTATAATAATTTACTTAATAGTAATTTTTCGTTTTGTAAAATCGTTTTTTAAAATACTAAATAAAGATAACATCAAAAGATTATTTGATAGTTTTTTTTAGTTGACAATAATTTCATTTTTATATTTTTTTTCCTTTTTACAATTCCTAAAAAAAATATGTATAATAATTTACTTAATACTAATTTTCGTTTTCTAAAATAAAAAAATATAAATTTGAAAATTTGTTTGATAGTAATTATCCCTTTATAAAATTTTCTACAAAATGAAATTGGTTAAAAAGTGTTTAATTGTAGTTTTCTCTTTTTTTCAAATCTAAAAAAATGTAAAATAAGTATTTCAAATATTTTCATATAATAATAGACTCTATTATTTAAATACTAAATTTATGTTTAAGAAAACATAATCCAAAAAGGATTACATTATTTTTTTGTAACTGAAAGGATTACAATTATTCACATCTATATATAAGATTAAACTCTCCTATATTTTGTGACCAAACATAATTGCTTAATATATCATAATTAATCATATAAATATAATAAGATAATAACACAAAAATTCTTTAATAGTAATTTTCCTTTTTAAAATCCTAAACAAAGATAATAGCAAAACATAATTTGATAGTTTTTAGTTGACAATAATTTCCATTTTCTGATTTTTTCTTTTTTACAATTCTTAAAAAATGTATAGTAATTTACTTAATAATAATTTTCGTTTTCTAAAATCATAAAGAAAATATAATTGTAAAAATTTGTTTGATAGTAATTATCCTTTTATAAAATCTTCTACAAAAAAAATTGTTAAAGACTGTTTAATTGTAGTTTTCTTTTTTCTTCAAATCTAAACAAAAAATGTAAAACAAGTATTTCAAATATTTCCATATAATAATAAACTTTCTTATTTAAATAGTAAATTTTATGTTTAAGAAATCATAATCCAAAAAGGATTACAATATTCTTTTCTTTTTTTTTGTAACTGAAGGGATTAGAATAATTCACATCTATATATAAGATAAAACTCTACTATATTTTGTCACCAAACATAATTGATTAAAATCAGAACTCTCTCATATAAGAAAAACATTAGGTGCACTTTTTTTTGATATAACTTTATAATTATCATAAAATATGATGTTGTTGTGCGTAAGTTATTGACACAATTATGTGTGTTAGTTCTTATAGTCGATATAAAATTGGTTATTTTGTCATAGTAAGTCAATGTCAACATCAATTTATTATGTTACGTCAGTAACGATTGATCAATTCAGTATAAACGGTTTATTATGGTTATGTGAGTTAGATAATAATTTTAAATACTTGAACAAGAAGAAAAGGAGATGAAGATACATGTATCAATATTTGTTATTTATATTTATTTATGACAAATACATAGTATTATTATAAATATTATTCGAGTTTTAATGTATATAAAAAATCAGTTAGCGCAGTCAATCCGACACATGCATCCGTAATTTATTCTAAGGCATTTACTTATCAGTGCTTTTTTCTTTTTGAGACATAAGGCTTCACAGCTATCGGGAGTACATCTTGGAGGGTTGGGATTTTTTGATGATGGTATAGGTGTTAAAGTTGTGAAACACCACCTATTTTCTCCTGTCCGAGCAATAGCCCTTTCTCCTGTTATTAATAATTAAAACATAACTTTATTTTTCATATTTAAAGTAAAAAAACAATCATTTCTCGTAAAACATATGTTTAAGGAGTATTCTGCATTTTTTTTAAACGGAAAGTTTATTAATCTTTTGTTTATCACTGATTATTCTTAGAAAATCATTAAACTCAATAATATAAAATTAAATATGTAACCTATGTAGGTATATAAAATAAATGGCATCAAATAAAATTTATTTTTGAATGATTATAAAATACATTAATAAAGCTGTAAATGTAAACACAAACCAAACAGAAGAATTGCGAGCATAACGAAACCAATAAACCAAGGTTTGAAAGCAACTTTCATTTTTGATAATGAAATAATGGTGTTTTAAAAATTAGAACGACATAGAAGTACATTTATAGATGAATCACAAATTGAAACAAGTCTAATTTAAGCTATACATCTTTTCAAATTCCAATATAAACGGATCTAGTTTGACAAAAACAAAAAATCACAACCACTTGTTTTTAAATTTATTAAATAAAAATAGCCTTTTTATATTTAATTTAAAGTATTTTTGATATGCATAAACAATAATTCGATTAAGTCACAGATTCAGAATTTATATAATATATATAGTCTATTATATATGTTTGGAGTCTATTTTAGAGTCATTTCAGGTTCACATACGTTTGAGGAACTTTGTTGATTTCAGAATTATTTGAGTTGCAGAACTGTAAAGACGTGTCCAAAATTTGGCGATGGACGGAGACCTTCCCACGCTGGGATTGAGCTCATATTTTGACACAAGATATATATTTGAGTTACCTTTCCTATTCCATCGGTTTGAGGTCCATCTGAAGGTTTTTTTTTTTTTGACATCAAAAAAAAAAAAAAAAAAACCTTCAGATGGACCTCAAACCGATGGAATAGGAAAGGTCCATCTGAAGGTTAAATATAGAGTTATGATCATTTCACTGAAGAATGGTATGTCAAACTCGCGAGAGGAAACTGTCGAAGAAATGAAGGAGTGTCGATCAATAATGACCCTTTGGTGTCGATCGACACTGATGAAAGTAGATGGCCGAGTCTATTTCAAGACCGACTGAGACCCAGAAGTCACCACAAATTAACAGGATGCCTTTGGCCAACTCAAAATTCTATTTATGTGTTTTATTAGTTGTTGTTTAGGGTATTCTTTCTTTTATGATTTATATTATTTTATTTTAGGTTTTCTCTTAGGTTAAAAAAATATAAAAGAATTCCTTCAGAATCTTCTTGGAACTCCTTTGGTTTTTGTATTGATTTCTATTTTATATATTGGATTGATCGATGGATGTCGAGAAGGATGCCAATGACAATCTATAATGCCCTGCCCTACATGTTTCTTAGATGGTTTTTTTTGCAGTGTATTATAAAACTGTTTTGCATGTTAAGTTCTTCCCTGCTATTATCAGAAATTACAGTTTCATAAAAATACATTTGTAACCATATCATAATATAAATTTCTCTGATGCTCATCATACACATCACCCACATTATTTCCAAATATATAATGTACTTGGTCCTCGTAATAAATAGCATTGCACTATAAGTTGGTTTTTCGAACTGTTTTGTTCACAAAAGTAGGCACGTTTTTACCACCAAATAAAATAATGCCAAAACGTGTATCTATCTATATTATTAAAATTAATATAATTTTGGTATTGTTTGGAAACATGGATAACATAATAAATGAGAATTGTTTGGAGACACATGTAGTAGATTAAATATTTATTTTTATTTACACATTTAGTCAATGTATTTATAATAAATTAAATACTTCAGTTTTGTATTTCGTTTTTATTTACACATTTCATCACTGTATTTAAAATCAATTTAAATTAATTAATTACAATTTTGTCGTTTCTTTGTGGTGAAAATAAAAACTAAAACTAAAATATATAGTATATATATTATGTAAAACAATTTTTAAATATAGTATTACTTTATTTAGTTTAGTCAAATATAAAAAAAATTGAGAATTCAGTTTTCAAAAGAACAAAATATCATAAAATCTATAATAATAAAGTTGGGTATGCTCTTTCCTCGTTAAGCCACATCAGCACGCAGGGGTGGGCAAATAATATGTTACCGGTGATGTGTGTCTATGCCGCATATAAAAAAAAGTATTTCTGGTTTTCATGGAATTACGGTGACGTGAGCAATTTGGTGTTTCGAAAAGCATGGAACAAGACACAGATGTGATCCACAATGAAAGGAGTAACGAATGGAGATTTTTCTTTGATAATTTATGATTTTTGTTGGTATGCGATCTGACTTTCTCTCCATGTAGATTGATCGTTGTTTCACCGCTTCAAGTGAGTCGAAGCATAGATTTGAAAAAAAATTCATTGACGTACGGGATGGAGTCTATCACTTGGGCAGGAAAGGATTATCTTGGTCTTTTTAATACTAGGAGAAAAAAGAGTGAGCTTTGCTTCGTATGGAGTTTGATCTTCAGCCGTGTGATACTTCTTGTTGGGGCAATAGTGGATTTGTTGGAAGTGGAGTCTACAGCAGGAAAACAAATATTTTTGTCAGATCGCTTTTCCTAAGTGCAAGGTTCATCCATTTTTCTCTTGTGGGATCATTGTCACGTGGGATGTGGAGGAGTCTGAGTTTGTGTATCAAATATTAGATCATAGTTTATCTTCCATCCTTACATGTTTATGATACACGCTATGGTATCACATACAAAAGAAATAAGATTCAAAAGTAATATTTCCTTAAAGCATTAAGAATAGAGTTTTGGTATTTTTCCTTTTAAGATACTTTAAGCAGTTTTTCAAATATTCGTAGGGTTATGATTTGTATAACCCTATATAAAAAGAGATCTAATCTTATTATACAAAGCTTAGTTTTTCAAAGTTGTTAATTAACATGACGATGACACATGACAATTAAAAATTTAAGATGATGATATGTGTTAAAATTTATCATATTTAATAATATAAATATAATAAGATAATAACACAAAAGAATTATTTAATCGTAGTTTTCCTTTTTAAATACTAAACAAAGATAATAATAGCAAAAGATTATTTGATGGTTTTTACTTGACAATAATTTCCTTTTTCTAATTTTTTTTTCCTTTTTACAATTCCTAAACAAAAAATATGTATAATAATTTACTTAATAGTAATTTTTCGTTTTGTAAAATCGTTTTTTAAAATACTAAATAAAGATAACATCAAAAGATTATTTGATAGTTTTTTTTAGTTGACAATAATTTCATTTTTATATTTTTTTTCCTTTTTACAATTCCTAAAAAAAATATGTATAATAATTTACTTAATACTAATTTTCGTTTTCTAAAATAAAAAAATATAAATTTGAAAATTTGTTTGATAGTAATTATCCCTTTATAAAATTTTCTACAAAATGAAATTGGTTAAAAAGTGTTTAATTGTAGTTTTCTCTTTTTTTCAAATCTAAAAAAATGTAAAATAAGTATTTCAAATATTTTCATATAATAATAGACTCTATTATTTAAATACTAAATTTATGTTTAAGAAAACATAATCCAAAAAGGATTACATTATTTTTTTGTAACTGAAAGGATTACAATTATTCACATCTATATATAAGATTAAACTCTCCTATATTTTGTGACCAAACATAATTGCTTAATATATCATAATTAATCATATAAATATAATAAGATAATAACACAAAAATTCTTTAATAGTAATTTTCCTTTTTAAAATCCTAAACAAAGATAATAGCAAAACATAATTTGATAGTTTTTAGTTGACAATAATTTCCATTTTCTGATTTTTTCTTTTTTACAATTCTTAAAAAATGTATAGTAATTTACTTAATAATAATTTTCGTTTTCTAAAATCATAAAGAAAATATAATTGTAAAAATTTGTTTGATAGTAATTATCCTTTTATAAAATCTTCTACAAAAAAAATTGTTAAAGACTGTTTAATTGTAGTTTTCTTTTTTCTTCAAATCTAAACAAAAAATGTAAAACAAGTATTTCAAATATTTCCATATAATAATAAACTTTCTTATTTAAATAGTAAATTTTATGTTTAAGAAATCATAATCCAAAAAGGATTACAATATTCTTTTCTTTTTTTTTGTAACTGAAGGGATTAGAATAATTCACATCTATATATAAGATAAAACTCTACTATATTTTGTCACCAAACATAATTGATTAAAATCAGAACTCTCTCATATAAGAAAAACATTAGGTGCACTTTTTTTTGATATAACTTTATAATTATCATAAAATATGATGTTGTTGTGCGTAAGTTATTGACACAATTATGTGTGTTAGTTCTTATAGTCGATATAAAATTGGTTATTTTGTCATAGTAAGTCAATGTCAACATCAATTTATTATGTTACGTCAGTAACGATTGATCAATTCAGTATAAACGGTTTATTATGGTTATGTGAGTTAGATAATAATTTTAAATACTTGAACAAGAAGAAAAGGAGATGAAGATACATGTATCAATATTTGTTATTTATATTTATTTATGACAAATACATAGTATTATTATAAATATTATTCGAGTTTTAATGTATATAAAAAATCAGTTAGCGCAGTCAATCCGACACATGCATCCGTAATTTATTCTAAGGCATTTACTTATCAGTGCTTTTTTCTTTTTGAGACATAAGGCTTCACAGCTATCGGGAGTACATCTTGGAGGGTTGGGATTTTTTGATGATGGTATAGGTGTTAAAGTTGTGAAACACCACCTATTTTCTCCTGTCCGAGCAATAGCCCTTTCTCCTGTTATTAATAATTAAAACATAACTTTATTTTTCATATTTAAAGTAAAAAAACAATCATTTCTCGTAAAACATATGTTTAAGGAGTATTCTGCATTTTTTTTAAACGGAAAGTTTATTAATCTTTTGTTTATCACTGATTATTCTTAGAAAATCATTAAACTCAATAATATAAAATTAAATATGTAACCTATGTAGGTATATAAAATAAATGGCATCAAATAAAATTTATTTTTGAATGATTATAAAATACATTAATAAAGCTGTAAATGTAAACACAAACCAAACAGAAGAATTGCGAGCATAACGAAACCAATAAACCAAGGTTTGAAAGCAACTTTCATTTTTGATAATGAAATAATGGTGTTTTAAAAATTAGAACGACATAGAAGTACATTTATAGATGAATCACAAATTGAAACAAGTCTAATTTAAGCTATACATCTTTTCAAATTCCAATATAAACGGATCTAGTTTGACAAAAACAAAAAATCACAACCACTTGTTTTTAAATTTATTAAATAAAAATAGCCTTTTTATATTTAATTTAAAGTATTTTTGATATGCATAAACAATAATTCGATTAAGTCACAGATTCAGAATTTATATAATATATATAGTCTATTATATATGTTTGGAGTCTATTTTAGAGTCATTTCAGGTTCACATACGTTTGAGGAACTTTGTTGATTTCAGAATTATTTGAGTTGCAGAACTGTAAAGACGTGTCCAAAATTTGGCGATGGACGGAGACCTTCCCACGCTGGGATTGAGCTCATATTTTGACACAAGATATATATTTGAGTTACCTTTCCTATTCCATCGGTTTGAGGTCCATCTGAAGGTTTTTTTTTTTTTGACATCAAAAAAAAAAAAAAAAAAACCTTCAGATGGACCTCAAACCGATGGAATAGGAAAGGTCCATCTGAAGGTTAAATATAGAGTTATGATCATTTCACTGAAGAATGGTATGTCAAACTCGCGAGAGGAAACTGTCGAAGAAATGAAGGAGTGTCGATCAATAATGACCCTTTGGTGTCGATCGACACTGATGAAAGTAGATGGCCGAGTCTATTTCAAGACCGACTGAGACCCAGAAGTCACCACAAATTAACAGGATGCCTTTGGCCAACTCAAAATTCTATTTATGTGTTTTATTAGTTGTTGTTTAGGGTATTCTTTCTTTTATGATTTATATTATTTTATTTTAGGTTTTCTCTTAGGTTAAAAAAATATAAAAGAATTCCTTCAGAATCTTCTTGGAACTCCTTTGGTTTTTGTATTGATTTCTATTTTATATATTGGATTGATCGATGGATGTCGAGAAGGATGCCAATGACAATCTATAATGCCCTGCCCTACATGTTTCTTAGATGGTTTTTTTTGCAGTGTATTATAAAACTGTTTTGCATGTTAAGTTCTTCCCTGCTATTATCAGAAATTACAGTTTCATAAAAATACATTTGTAACCATATCATAATATAAATTTCTCTGATGCTCATCATACACATCACCCACATTATTTCCAAATATATAATGTACTTGGTCCTCGTAATAAATAGCATTGCACTATAAGTTGGTTTTTCGAACTGTTTTGTTCACAAAAGTAGGCACGTTTTTACCACCAAATAAAATAATGCCAAAACGTGTATCTATCTATATTATTAAAATTAATATAATTTTGGTATTGTTTGGAAACATGGATAACATAATAAATGAGAATTGTTTGGAGACACATGTAGTAGATTAAATATTTATTTTTATTTACACATTTAGTCAATGTATTTATAATAAATTAAATACTTCAGTTTTGTATTTCGTTTTTATTTACACATTTCATCACTGTATTTAAAATCAATTTAAATTAATTAATTACAATTTTGTCGTTTCTTTGTGGTGAAAATAAAAACTAAAACTAAAATATATAGTATATATATTATGTAAAACAATTTTTAAATATAGTATTACTTTATTTAGTTTAGTCAAATATAAAAAAAATTGAGAATTCAGTTTTCAAAAGAACAAAATATCATAAAATCTATAATAATAAAGTTGGGTATGCTCTTTCCTCGTTAAGCCACATCAGCACGCAGGGGTGGGCAAATAATATGTTACCGGTGATGTGTGTCTATGCCGCATATAAAAAAAAGTATTTCTGGTTTTCATGGAATTACGGTGACGTGAGCAATTTGGTGTTTCGAAAAGCATGGAACAAGACACAGATGTGATCCACAATGAAAGGAGTAACGAATGGAGATTTTTCTTTGATAATTTATGATTTTTGTTGGTATGCGATCTGACTTTCTCTCCATGTAGATTGATCGTTGTTTCACCGCTTCAAGTGAGTCGAAGCATAGATTTGAAAAAAAATTCATTGACGTACGGGATGGAGTCTATCACTTGGGCAGGAAAGGATTATCTTGGTCTTTTTAATACTAGGAGAAAAAAGAGTGAGCTTTGCTTCGTATGGAGTTTGATCTTCAGCCGTGTGATACTTCTTGTTGGGGCAATAGTGGATTTGTTGGAAGTGGAGTCTACAGCAGGAAAACAAATATTTTTGTCAGATCGCTTTTCCTAAGTGCAAGGTTCATCCATTTTTCTCTTGTGGGATCATTGTCACGTGGGATGTGGAGGAGTCTGAGTTTGTGTATCAAATATTAGATCATAGTTTATCTTCCATCCTTACATGTTTATGATACACGCTATGGTATCACATACAAAAGAAATAAGATTCAAAAGTAATATTTCCTTAAAGCATTAAGAATAGAGTTTTGGTATTTTTCCTTTTAAGATACTTTAAGCAGTTTTTCAAATATTCGTAGGGTTATGATTTGTATAACCCTATATAAAAAGAGATCTAATCTTATTATACAAAGCTTAGTTTTTCAAAGTTGTTAATTAACATGACGATGACACATGACAATTAAAAATTTAAGATGATGATATGTGTTAAAATTTATCATATTTAATAATATAAATATAATAAGATAATAACACAAAAGAATTATTTAATCGTAGTTTTCCTTTTTAAATACTAAACAAAGATAATAATAGCAAAAGATTATTTGATGGTTTTTACTTGACAATAATTTCCTTTTTCTAATTTTTTTTTCCTTTTTACAATTCCTAAACAAAAAATATGTATAATAATTTACTTAATAGTAATTTTTCGTTTTGTAAAATCGTTTTTTAAAATACTAAATAAAGATAACATCAAAAGATTATTTGATAGTTTTTTTTAGTTGACAATAATTTCATTTTTATATTTTTTTTCCTTTTTACAATTCCTAAAAAAAATATGTATAATAATTTACTTAATACTAATTTTCGTTTTCTAAAATAAAAAAATATAAATTTGAAAATTTGTTTGATAGTAATTATCCCTTTATAAAATTTTCTACAAAATGAAATTGGTTAAAAAGTGTTTAATTGTAGTTTTCTCTTTTTTTCAAATCTAAAAAAATGTAAAATAAGTATTTCAAATATTTTCATATAATAATAGACTCTATTATTTAAATACTAAATTTATGTTTAAGAAAACATAATCCAAAAAGGATTACATTATTTTTTTGTAACTGAAAGGATTACAATTATTCACATCTATATATAAGATTAAACTCTCCTATATTTTGTGACCAAACATAATTGCTTAATATATCATAATTAATCATATAAATATAATAAGATAATAACACAAAAATTCTTTAATAGTAATTTTCCTTTTTAAAATCCTAAACAAAGATAATAGCAAAACATAATTTGATAGTTTTTAGTTGACAATAATTTCCATTTTCTGATTTTTTCTTTTTTACAATTCTTAAAAAATGTATAGTAATTTACTTAATAATAATTTTCGTTTTCTAAAATCATAAAGAAAATATAATTGTAAAAATTTGTTTGATAGTAATTATCCTTTTATAAAATCTTCTACAAAAAAAATTGTTAAAGACTGTTTAATTGTAGTTTTCTTTTTTCTTCAAATCTAAACAAAAAATGTAAAACAAGTATTTCAAATATTTCCATATAATAATAAACTTTCTTATTTAAATAGTAAATTTTATGTTTAAGAAATCATAATCCAAAAAGGATTACAATATTCTTTTCTTTTTTTTTGTAACTGAAGGGATTAGAATAATTCACATCTATATATAAGATAAAACTCTACTATATTTTGTCACCAAACATAATTGATTAAAATCAGAACTCTCTCATATAAGAAAAACATTAGGTGCACTTTTTTTTGATATAACTTTATAATTATCATAAAATATGATGTTGTTGTGCGTAAGTTATTGACACAATTATGTGTGTTAGTTCTTATAGTCGATATAAAATTGGTTATTTTGTCATAGTAAGTCAATGTCAACATCAATTTATTATGTTACGTCAGTAACGATTGATCAATTCAGTATAAACGGTTTATTATGGTTATGTGAGTTAGATAATAATTTTAAATACTTGAACAAGAAGAAAAGGAGATGAAGATACATGTATCAATATTTGTTATTTATATTTATTTATGACAAATACATAGTATTATTATAAATATTATTCGAGTTTTAATGTATATAAAAAATCAGTTAGCGCAGTCAATCCGACACATGCATCCGTAATTTATTCTAAGGCATTTACTTATCAGTGCTTTTTTCTTTTTGAGACATAAGGCTTCACAGCTATCGGGAGTACATCTTGGAGGGTTGGGATTTTTTGATGATGGTATAGGTGTTAAAGTTGTGAAACACCACCTATTTTCTCCTGTCCGAGCAATAGCCCTTTCTCCTGTTATTAATAATTAAAACATAACTTTATTTTTCATATTTAAAGTAAAAAAAAATCATTTCTCGTAAAACATATGTTTAAGGAGTATTCTGCATTTTTTTTAAACGGAAAGTTTATTAATCTTTTGTTTATCACTGATTATTCTTAGAAAATCATTAAACTCAATAATATAAAATTAAATATGTAACCTATGTAGGTATATAAAATAAATGGCATCAAATAAAATTTATTTTTGAATGATTATAAAATACATTAATAAAGCTGTAAATGTAAACACAAACCAAACAGAAGAATTGCGAGCATAACGAAACCAATAAACCAAGGTTTGAAAGCAACTTTCATTTTTGATAATGAAATAATGGTGTTTTAAAAATTAGAACGACATAGAAGTACATTTATAGATGAATCACAAATTGAAACAAGTCTAATTTAAGCTATACATCTTTTCAAATTCCAATATAAACGGATCTAGTTTGACAAAAACAAAAAATCACAACCACTTGTTTTTAAATTTATTAAATAAAAATAGCCTTTTTATATTTAATTTAAAGTATTTTTGATATGCATAAACAATAATTCGATTAAGTCACAGATTCAGAATTTATATAATATATATAGTCTATTATATATGTTTGGAGTCTATTTTAGAGTCATTTCAGGTTCACATACGTTTGAGGAACTTTGTTGATTTCAGAATTATTTGAGTTGCAGAACTGTAAAGACGTGTCCAAAATTTGGCGATGGACGGAGACCTTCCCACGCTGGGATTGAGCTCATATTTTGACACAAGATAGATATTTGAGTTACCTTTCCTATTCCATCGGTTTGAGGTCCATCTGAAGGTTAAATATAGAGTTATGATCATTTCACTGAAGAATGGTATGTCAAACTCGCGAGAGGAAACTGTCGAAGAAATGAAGGAGTGTCGATCAATAATGACCCTTTGGTGTCGATCGACACTGATGAAAGTAGATGGCCGAGTCTATTTCAAGACCGACTGAGACCCAGAAGTCACCACAAATTAACAGGATGCCTTTGGCCAACTCAAAATTCTATTTATGTGTTTTATTAGTTGTTGTTTAGGGTATTCTTTCTTTTATGATTTATATTATTTTATTTTAGGTTTTCTCTTAGGTTAAAAAAATATAAAAGAATTCCTTCAGAATCTTCTTGGAACTCCTTTGGTTTTTGTATTGATTTCTATTTTATATATTGGATTGATCGATGGATGTCGAGAAGGATGCCAATGACAATCTATAATGCCCTGCCCTACATGTTTCTTAGATGGTTTTTTTTGCAGTGTATTATAAAACTGTTTTGCATGTTAAGTTCTTCCCTGCTATTATCAGAAATTACAGTTTCATAAAAATACATTTGTAACCATATCATAATATAAATTTCTCTGATGCTCATCATACACATCACCCACATTATTTCCAAATATATAATGTACTTGGTCCTCGTAATAAATAGCATTGCACTATAAGTTGGTTTTTCGAACTGTTTTGTTCACAAAAGTAGGCACGTTTTTACCACCAAATAAAATAATGCCAAAACGTGTATCTATCTATATTATTAAAATTAATATAATTTTGGTATTGTTTGGAAACATGGATAACATAATAAATGAGAATTGTTTGGAGACACATGTAGTAGATTAAATATTTATTTTTATTTACACATTTAGTCAATGTATTTATAATAAATTAAATACTTCAGTTTTGTATTTCGTTTTTATTTACACATTTCATCACTGTATTTAAAATCAATTTAAATTAATTAATTACAATTTTGTCGTTTCTTTGTGGTGAAAATAAAAACTAAAACTAAAATATATAGTATATATATTATGTAAAACAATTTTTAAATATAGTATTACTTTATTTAGTTTAGTCAAATATAAAAAAAATTGAGAATTCAGTTTTCAAAAGAACAAAATATCATAAAATCTATAATAATAAAGTTGGGTATGCTCTTTCCTCGTTAAGCCACATCAGCACGCAGGGGTGGGCAAATAATATGTTACCGGTGATGTGTGTCTATGCCGCATATAAAAAAAAGTATTTCTGGTTTTCATGGAATTACGGTGACGTGAGCAATTTGGTGTTTCGAAAAGCATGGAACAAGACACAGATGTGATCCACAATGAAAGGAGTAACGAATGGAGATTTTTCTTTGATAATTTATGATTTTTGTTGGTATGCGATCTGACTTTCTCTCCATGTAGATTGATCGTTGTTTCACCGCTTCAAGTGAGTCGAAGCATAGATTTGAAAAAAAATTCATTGACGTACGGGATGGAGTCTATCACTTGGGCAGGAAAGGATTATCTTGGTCTTTTTAATACTAGGAGAAAAAAGAGTGAGCTTTGCTTCGTATGGAGTTTGATCTTCAGCCGTGTGATACTTCTTGTTGGGGCAATAGTGGATTTGTTGGAAGTGGAGTCTACAGCAGGAAAACAAATATTTTTGTCAGATCGCTTTTCCTAAGTGCAAGGTTCATCCATTTTTCTCTTGTGGGATCATTGTCACGTGGGATGTGGAGGAGTCTGAGTTTGTGTATCAAATATTAGATCATAGTTTATCTTCCATCCTTACATGTTTATGATACACGCTATGGTATCACATACAAAAGAAATAAGATTCAAAAGTAATATTTCCTTAAAGCATTAAGAATAGAGTTTTGGTATTTTTCCTTTTAAGATACTTTAAGCAGTTTTTCAAATATTCGTAGGGTTATGATTTGTATAACCCTATATAAAAAGAGATCTAATCTTATTATACAAAGCTTAGTTTTTCAAAGTTGTTAATTAACATGACGATGACACATGACAATTAAAAATTTAAGATGATGATATGTGTTAAAATTTATCATATTTAATAATATAAATATAATAAGATAATAACACAAAAGAATTATTTAATCGTAGTTTTCCTTTTTAAATACTAAACAAAGATAATAATAGCAAAAGATTATTTGATGGTTTTTACTTGACAATAATTTCCTTTTTCTAATTTTTTTTTCCTTTTTACAATTCCTAAACAAAAAATATGTATAATAATTTACTTAATAGTAATTTTTCGTTTTGTAAAATCGTTTTTTTAAATACTAAATAAAGATAACATCAAAAGATTATTTGATAGTTTTTTTAGTTGACAATAATTTCATTTTTATATTTATTTTTTTTCCTTTTTACAATTCCTAAAAAAAATATGTATAATAATTTACTTAATACTAATTTTCGTTTTCTAAAATAAAAAAATATAAATTTGAAAATTTGTTTGATAGTAATTATCCCTTTATAAAATTTTCTACAAAATGAAATTGGTTAAAAAGTGTTTAATTGTAGTTTTCTCTTTTTTTCAAATCTAAAAAAATGTAAAATAAGTATTTCAAATATTTTCATATAATAATAGACTCTATTATTTAAATACTAAATTTATGTTTAAGAAAACATAATCCAAAAAGGATTACATTATTTTTTTGTAACTGAAAGGATTACAATTATTCACATCTATATATAAGATTAAACTCTCCTATATTTTGTGACCAAACATAATTGCTTAATATATCATAATTAATCATATAAATATAATAAGATAATAACACAAAAATTCTTTAATAGTAATTTTCCTTTTTAAAATCCTAAACAAAGATAATAGCAAAACATAATTTGATAGTTTTTAGTTGACAATAATTTCCATTTTCTGATTTTTTCTTTTTTACAATTCTTAAAAAATGTATAGTAATTTACTTAATAATAATTTTCGTTTTCTAAAATCATAAAGAAAATATAATTGTAAAAATTTGTTTGATAGTAATTATCCTTTTATAAAATCTTCTACAAAAAAAATTGTTAAAGACTGTTTAATTGTAGTTTTCTTTTTTCTTCAAATCTAAACAAAAAATGTAAAACAAGTATTTCAAATATTTCCATATAATAATAAACTTTCTTATTTAAATAGTAAATTTTATGTTTAAGAAATCATAATCCAAAAAGGATTACAATATTCTTTTCTTTTTTTTTGTAACTGAAGGGATTAGAATAATTCACATCTATATATAAGATAAAACTCTACTATATTTTGTCACCAAACATAATTGATTAAAATCAGAACTCTCTCATATAAGAAAAACATTAGGTGCACTTTTTTTTGATATAACTTTATAATTATCATAAAATATGATGTTGTTGTGCGTAAGTTATTGACACAATTATGTGTGTTAGTTCTTATAGTCGATATAAAATTGGTTATTTTGTCATAGTAAGTCAATGTCAACATCAATTTATTATGTTACGTCAGTAACGATTGATCAATTCAGTATAAACGGTTTATTATGGTTATGTGAGTTAGATAATAATTTTAAATACTTGAACAAGAAGAAAAGGAGATGAAGATACATGTATCAATATTTGTTATTTATATTTATTTATGACAAATACATAGTATTATTATAAATATTATTCGAGTTTTAATGTATATAAAAAATCAGTTAGCGCAGTCAATCCGACACATGCATCCGTAATTTATTCTAAGGCATTTACTTATCAGTGCTTTTTTCTTTTTGAGACATAAGGCTTCACAGCTATCGGGAGTACATCTTGGAGGGTTGGGATTTTTTGATGATGGTATAGGTGTTAAAGTTGTGAAACACCACCTATTTTCTCCTGTCCGAGCAATAGCCCTTTCTCCTGTTATTAATAATTAAAACATAACTTTATTTTTCATATTTAAAGTAAAAAAAAATCATTTCTCGTAAAACATATGTTTAAGGAGTATTCTGCATTTTTTTTAAACGGAAAGTTTATTAATCTTTTGTTTATCACTGATTATTCTTAGAAAATCATTAAACTCAATAATATAAAATTAAATATGTAACCTATGTAGGTATATAAAATAAATGGCATCAAATAAAATTTATTTTTGAATGATTATAAAATACATTAATAAAGCTGTAAATGTAAACACAAACCAAACAGAAGAATTGCGAGCATAACGAAACCAATAAACCAAGGTTTGAAAGCAACTTTCATTTTTGATAATGAAATAATGGTGTTTTAAAAATTAGAACGACATAGAAGTACATTTATAGATGAATCACAAATTGAAACAAGTCTAATTTAAGCTATACATCTTTTCAAATTCCAATATAAACGGATCTAGTTTGACAAAAACAAAAAATCACAACCACTTGTTTTTAAATTTATTAAATAAAAATAGCCTTTTTATATTTAATTTAAAGTATTTTTGATATGCATAAACAATAATTCGATTAAGTCACAGATTCAGAATTTATATAATATATATAGTCTATTATATATGTTTGGAGTCTATTTTAGAGTCATTTCAGGTTCACATACGTTTGAGGAACTTTGTTGATTTCAGAATTATTTGAGTTGCAGAACTGTAAAGACGTGTCCAAAATTTGGCGATGGACGGAGACCTTCCCACGCTGGGATTGAGCTCATATTTTGACACAAGATAGATATTTGAGTTACCTTTCCTATTCCATCGGTTTGAGGTCCATCTGAAGGTTAAATATAGAGTTATGATCATTTCACTGAAGAATGGTATGTCAAACTCGCGAGAGGAAACTGTCGAAGAAATGAAGGAGTGTCGATCAATAATGACCCTTTGGTGTCGATCGACACTGATGAAAGTAGATGGCCGAGTCTATTTCAAGACCGACTGAGACCCAGAAGTCACCACAAATTAACAGGATGCCTTTGGCCAACTCAAAATTCTATTTATGTGTTTTATTAGTTGTTGTTTAGGGTATTCTTTCTTTTATGATTTATATTATTTTATTTTAGGTTTTCTCTTAGGTTAAAAAAATATAAAAGAATTCCTTCAGAATCTTCTTGGAACTCCTTTGGTTTTTGTATTGATTTCTATTTTATATATTGGATTGATCGATGGATGTCGAGAAGGATGCCAATGACAATCTATAATGCCCTGCCCTACATGTTTCTTAGATGGTTTTTTTTGCAGTGTATTATAAAACTGTTTTGCATGTTAAGTTCTTCCCTGCTATTATCAGAAATTACAGTTTCATAAAAATACATTTGTAACCATATCATAATATAAATTTCTCTGATGCTCATCATACACATCACCCACATTATTTCCAAATATATAATGTACTTGGTCCTCGTAATAAATAGCATTGCACTATAAGTTGGTTTTTCGAACTGTTTTGTTCACAAAAGTAGGCACGTTTTTACCACCAAATAAAATAATGCCAAAACGTGTATCTATCTATATTATTAAAATTAATATAATTTTGGTATTGTTTGGAAACATGGATAACATAATAAATGAGAATTGTTTGGAGACACATGTAGTAGATTAAATATTTATTTTTATTTACACATTTAGTCAATGTATTTATAATAAATTAAATACTTCAGTTTTGTATTTCGTTTTTATTTACACATTTCATCACTGTATTTAAAATCAATTTAAATTAATTAATTACAATTTTGTCGTTTCTTTGTGGTGAAAATAAAAACTAAAACTAAAATATATAGTATATATATTATGTAAAACAATTTTTAAATATAGTATTACTTTATTTAGTTTAGTCAAATATAAAAAAAATTGAGAATTCAGTTTTCAAAAGAACAAAATATCATAAAATCTATAATAATAAAGTTGGGTATGCTCTTTCCTCGTTAAGCCACATCAGCACGCAGGGGTGGGCAAATAATATGTTACCGGTGATGTGTGTCTATGCCGCATATAAAAAAAAGTATTTCTGGTTTTCATGGAATTACGGTGACGTGAGCAATTTGGTGTTTCGAAAAGCATGGAACAAGACACAGATGTGATCCACAATGAAAGGAGTAACGAATGGAGATTTTTCTTTGATAATTTATGATTTTTGTTGGTATGCGATCTGACTTTCTCTCCATGTAGATTGATCGTTGTTTCACCGCTTCAAGTGAGTCGAAGCATAGATTTGAAAAAAAATTCATTGACGTACGGGATGGAGTCTATCACTTGGGCAGGAAAGGATTATCTTGGTCTTTTTAATACTAGGAGAAAAAAGAGTGAGCTTTGCTTCGTATGGAGTTTGATCTTCAGCCGTGTGATACTTCTTGTTGGGGCAATAGTGGATTTGTTGGAAGTGGAGTCTACAGCAGGAAAACAAATATTTTTGTCAGATCGCTTTTCCTAAGTGCAAGGTTCATCCATTTTTCTCTTGTGGGATCATTGTCACGTGGGATGTGGAGGAGTCTGAGTTTGTGTATCAAATATTAGATCATAGTTTATCTTCCATCCTTACATGTTTATGATACACGCTATGGTATCACATACAAAAGAAATAAGATTCAAAAGTAATATTTCCTTAAAGCATTAAGAATAGAGTTTTGGTATTTTTCCTTTTAAGATACTTTAAGCAGTTTTTCAAATATTCGTAGGGTTATGATTTGTATAACCCTATATAAAAAGAGATCTAATCTTATTATACAAAGCTTAGTTTTTCAAAGTTGTTAATTAACATGACGATGACACATGACAATTAAAAATTTAAGATGATGATATGTGTTAAAATTTATCATATTTAATAATATAAATATAATAAGATAATAACACAAAAGAATTATTTAATCGTAGTTTTCCTTTTTAAATACTAAACAAAGATAATAATAGCAAAAGATTATTTGATGGTTTTTACTTGACAATAATTTCCTTTTTCTAATTTTTTTTTCCTTTTTACAATTCCTAAACAAAAAATATGTATAATAATTTACTTAATAGTAATTTTTCGTTTTGTAAAATCGTTTTTTAAAATACTAAATAAAGATAACATCAAAAGATTATTTGATAGTTTTTTTAGTTGACAATAATTTCATTTTTATATTTATATTTTTTTTCCTTTTTACAATTCCTAAAAAAAATATGTATAATAATTTACTTAATACTAATTTTCGTTTTCTAAAATAAAAAAATATAAATTTGAAAATTTGTTTGATAGTAATTATCCCTTTATAAAATTTTCTACAAAATGAAATTGGTTAAAAAGTGTTTAATTGTAGTTTTCTCTTTTTTTTCAAATCTAAAAAAATGTAAAATAAGTATTTCAAATATTTTCATATAATAATAGACTCTATTATTTAAATACTAAATTTATGTTTAAGAAATCATAATCCAAAAAGGATTACATTATTTTTTTGTAACTGAAAGGATTACAATTATTCACATCTATATATAAGATTAAACTCTCCTATATTTTGTGACCAAACATAATTGCTTAATATATCATAATTAATCATATAAATATAATAAGATAATAACACAAAAATTCTTTAATAGTAATTTTCCTTTTTAAAATCCTAAACAAAGATAATAGCAAAACATAATTTGATAGTTTTTAGTTGACAATAATTTCCATTTTCTGATTTTTTCTTTTTTACAATTCTTAAAAAATGTATAGTAATTTACTTAATAATAATTTTCGTTTTCTAAAATCATAAAGAAAATATAATTGTAAAAATTTGTTTGATAGTAATTATCCTTTTATAAAATCTTCTACAAAAAAAATTGTTAAAGACTGTTTAATTGTAGTTTTCTTTTTTCTTCAAATCTAAACAAAAAATGTAAAACAAGTATTTCAAATATTTCCATATAATAATAAACTTTCTTATTTAAATAGTAAATTTTATGTTTAAGAAATCATAATCCAAAAAGGATTACAATATTCTTTTCTTTTTTTTTGTAACTGAAGGGATTAGAATAATTCACATCTATATATAAGATAAAACTCTACTATATTTTGTCACCAAACATAATTGATTAAAATCAGAACTCTCTCATATAAGAAAAACATTAGGTGCACTTTTTTTTGATATAACTTTATAATTATCATAAAATATGATGTTGTTGTGCGTAAGTTATTGACACAATTATGTGTGTTAGTTCTTATAGTCGATATAAAATTGGTTATTTTGTCATAGTAAGTCAATGTCAACATCAATTTATTATGTTACGTCAGTAACGATTGATCAATTCAGTATAAACGGTTTATTATGGTTATGTGAGTTAGATAATAATTTTAAATACTTGAACAATTGTTATGATTTTGATTGTCATCAGGGTTTAGTCAAAAGGTTAACTAGACACTTCTTACAATAAGACTATGTTTGAAAAAAAAATTTACTATTTTCTAAATGAAATTTTTATTTAATTTGCTATCATGCATTATCAAGGAAACAATGAATTCAGAAGGTTATTTAACACTAAATCAGTTAAAATATTAAAAGATAAGAAATTTGAAAAAAGAATAATGAACTTACAGGAAGGAATATCTCATACTTAATAAACGTAATTTAAAAAAAAAAAACTTTTAAACTTTTTATTCAAATTGATTTTTTATTATATAGGAAAATACAATCAAGGTTGTGTGCATCATTCTCTTCTTGAAAATCTTGGAGATGAACTATGTGTAGAAATTATTATCGACATCTTCTATTTATAATGTGCAAGATTGCAGTAAGAACTATAAAGTCTCCGATCATAAATTTCAGATAAGAGTGATTGAGAGAACAACAACTGTATATGTGTGAAACAATTACCTCAAATACTCTGTGAAAAAACATTTGATTTCAACTACAATGATTTTGTTCAACTTAAAGATACAAGAAACTATTAGTTAGATGATAACTTTCATGCAAATATATATATATATATATATATATATATATATATATATATATATATATATATAACTCGTTTTTGTTACAGACAGGAAAATCATGGAGGGAAAGCAAAGACCACGAAGCCAGGAGTGAAAAAACCAACGCCACAGAAGAAGTTTTGGAAAAAAGTAACACCGGCAGAGATGGCGGACACTGGCAGAGATGGCGGACAGAAGAGCAAAAGGACTATGTTTTAATTGTGACGAATTATACGTATATGGTCATGTGTGTAGTCCTGTTCTTTTCTATATCATGCCAGTCGCGGAGGGAGACAACCAGGAAGATGCGTGGATTGAAGAAGATGAGTTAGAAATCTCACTCAATGCCATGAATGGGGAACAAACCGAGCAAACCTTCCAAGTGCAAGCTAATTTTGCCACAGGAACAAGATGGGTGTTACTAGATACGGGGAGCACGCACAACTTTATCAAGAGTAGTTTGGTGGAGGATCTGGGAATTCCGATACACCGGAAATCCAGGTGGTTTGTCGCTCTTCCTGATGGTGGAAAATGTCCAATTCAGGGGTTTTGCCAAGGAATAGTAATGTCTGTACAAGGGCTCCAATTCAAAGCCGACTGTTTTGCGATTCCGTTAAAAGGTTTTTATGTGGTTCTCGGGATCAGATGGTTGAATGCTTTAGGGAGAGTGATCTGGGATGGACTGAATAAGACTATTGAGTTCCATCACAGCTCTAAACCGGTGGTATGGCACGGTGAATCCAAAGCACGTGGGAAACCACAAGTATCCCTTCATGCACTAGAGTGTGATGGTGAGGCATTGGACAACTGGTTCTCTGATGAAGAAGAAGTGTTCACCACACCGGGGTTTGCTATATCACGCATAGCACATGCGCCAAAACAAAGCATCTGGGCCTTGGCTCAAGTGCCAACATCGGACTTGCTCGATAACATAATCAACAAGTTCAGTATGGTCTTTTCAAAACCAGTCGGCCTGCCCCCTCAACGAGAATGCGATCACCGGATCAGATTACTTCAAGGATCCAATCCAGTAGCAGTATGTCTGTACCGCTACCCTCACCTCCTTAAAGATGAAATAGAAAGGCAGTGTACAGAGATGCTTCGCAACGGGGTCATTCGTCTGAGTAGTTCTCCTTTCTCCTCTCCGGTATTGTTGGTGAAGAAAGCTGATAACACTTGGAGATTTTGCATTGATTATAGAGATATCAACAAAATTACAGTGAAAGACAAGTTTCCGATTCCGGTCGTCGATGAATTACTTGATGAATTACATGGAGCTCGATTTTTTACAAAACTCGACATAACATCAGGGTATCATCAGGTTCGCATGTTCGAAGCTGACATTGAGAAAACAGCTTTTCGCACCCATCATAGTCACTACAAATTCTTGGTAATTCCGTTTGGTCTTGTCAATGTCCCATCCACCTTTCAAAGCCTAATGAATTCGGTGTTTACTGAGGTTCTTCGCAAGTTTGTCTTAGTATTCTTTGATGACATCTTGATCTATAGTAAGACTTGGACGGATCATGTACGACACGTTGAGTATGTGTTAGAGGTGTTACGAACACATCAGTTGCTGTTAAAAAGGGTCAAGTGTTCTTTTGGAACGCAGGAAGTGGGCTATTTGGGACATATTATCTCAGAGAAGGGTGTCCAAGTTGATCAAAAAAATTTGAAGTTATTACTAAATGGCCTCAACCAGCATCATGAGGCACTCTCTTAATCTCCAGTATTGGCGCTCCCAGACTTCACCAAAGAATTTGTTGTAGAATGTGACGCTTCAGGAAGTGGGATTGGTGCGGTTCTCCAGCAGGAAGGTCACCCCATCGCTTTCTTCAGCCGCACGTTAGCAGCTCGCCATGTCAAGCTGGCTGCATACGAACGAGAATTGATTGGGTTAGCTAAAGCAATGATTCATTGGAGACCGTATTTGTGGGGAAGACGTTTCTCATACGTACAGATCACTACAGCCTTAAGTATTTATTGGAACAACGTCTCTCGACATCTCCACAAGTACACTGGATCAGTAAGCTACTTGGGTTTGATTTCTCAGTCGAGTATCGTTCCGGAATGACAAATAAGGTTGCTGGTGCTTTGTCTAGATGTCATGAGAACGATTCAGATGAGGATAAGGAATTACATGCCATCAATGTTTCTGAGGATGGTATTTTGGCTCGAGTTCGCAGAGAAATTCAGAACGACAATAAGCTAGGTGAACTCAGAGATAAAATCATTCGGGGCGAGGAATCAGAGATATGGGAAGCAAAGGATGGTCTTATTTTTCGCAAAGGGGTAGTTTATATGGATTCAAATTCAGATTTAGTCCGAGATGTTATGACTGGTTTTCATAATTCTGGCCATGAGGGTAGCCAAAAAACTATGGAACGGATCCGTCGGAATTTTTATTGGAGAGGTTGGAAGAAAAGTGTTCAAGAATTTGTGAGCACTTGTCAGATATGTCAGAAGGATAAATGGGAAACGCTGCAGCCCGCGGGATTGATGCAGCCACTATCGGTTCCAACGAAGATATGGGCTGATATCTCGATGGATTTCGTCGAGGCATTGCCAAAAGTTTCAGGGAAAACAGTCATCTTAGTGGTGGTTGATCGCTTCTCAAAGTATGTGCATTCTATCGCTATAAGTCATCCTTATACTGCTGTCTCTGTGGTCCAAGATTTTTTTCGAGACATTGTCCGATTGCATGGTATCCCAGAGACAATTGTATCAGACAGAGATAAGGTTTTCGCAGCATTTTCTGGCGGGACCTCTTTCGACTTATGCGTACCAACTTGTGTTTTACAACAGCCTATCGGCTACAATCCGATGGTCAGACTGAGGTGGTCAATCGGACTCTAGAGATGTATCTCCGGTGTGTCACGGGGGATGAACCACGAAAATGGCTTACATGGCTTCCTTGGATTGAGTATTGCTATAACACATCCTATCACACTAGTCTAAAGGATACGCCATTTAGGATGGTTTATGGAAGAGAGCCACCTCGTCTTTTAGACTATACTACTGGAAGTTCGAAAGTAGAAGCTGTTGATGTTGCATTGGAAGAGAGAGATGAGTTTTTAGCATCAGCAAGAGAACGTTTACTAAACGCTCAGAACAGAATGAAAGCATCCTATGATAAACATCATCGCTCAGTCGAGTTTGGCATAGGGGAATGGGTTTTGTTGAAGTTACATCCGTACAGACAGATCACTATTCCTAAGAAAGCTTTCACAAAGCTTTCCCCAAAGTTTTATGGACCATTTGAAGTACTAGCTCGCGTGGGAACAGTTTCCTACCGTCTTCGTCTTCCAGATCGTGCTCAAATCCATGACGTTTTCCACATCTCACTACTGAAACCGCACAAAGGAGACAAGCCCGACACAAGTCATGTGTTACCACCGGTTTTACAAGGACGAGTGTTACCAGCTAAACCAGTGAAGTTTCTTCGAGCCCGTACTCATGGTGAAGTTCGTCAGGTTCTGGTGAAGTGGACTGATGAGGAAACAGAGACTGCTACTTGGGAAGATGCCCAAAAGTTAACAGAAGCATTTCCAGAAATAGAGCTTGAGGACAAGCTCCTTGTCCAGGAGAGGAGTAATGATACACGCTATGGTATCACATACAAAAGAAAGAAGATTCAAAAGTAATATTTCCTTAAAGCATTAAGAATAGAGTTTTGGTATTTTTCCTTTTAAGATACTTTAAGTAGTTTTCCTAATATTCATAGGGTTATGATTTGTATAACCCTATATAAATAGAGATCTAATTATCAATAAGAACTATCTTCAGCATTAACCTTATTCTCAAGAGAGACTAGGGTTAAAGGAAGCTTTTGCAAACAAGTTCTTTGTTTCTTACTTACAAGCTACGGCTCCGGTTACTCGAGCTCAGGCTAGGCGACAGGCTCATATCAGTTTACAACTGTTCTAAGAGAGTTCGATCGTGTATGTCGTTGGATTGCGTTGGCGTCCTTATCAAGAGTGGCTAAGATTCATGTGTCTGATAACACTGAAATCATCCGGTGATGAGCCAGACATTCTTACTACCGAGGTGTCACAGTTTGTTAGACCTATATGGCTCATGCATGGTGATTTCGCGTTTCTCACCATTGCTCTTACGGCGACTACAGTATTGTTCATTTCAAAATTTTATGTCTAGTATAAGTCTCGTGAAGGTGCTTATATGTACAGAAGCGGAGCTGTGTGCTATCCACATTGGGAGTATACAGAGGCGGATGTACATGGACCAATAGGGTGTCACTTGACACACCCGTAATTTAAAAAATCAGTTATGGTTATGTGTTTTTATGAATTTAAATTTGACATTTGACATCTGATTAATGTAAGCCCAATCCTTTTGTATGGAAAATATTAAAAGTCCACTCCAGCATAAATAATCAGTACTAGATTTTGACCCGCGCTTGAAAAGCGCGGGTTTGTTTTTGTAATTAAAGATATTTTAAACAAATTTCTAAGATAATGTATAAGTTTGAGCACATTTATCCAAAAACACAGACCAATCCGTACTAAACTGAAAAACCAAAATTGAACTGAATTGCATAAATAATAGAGCAAACCATATATCTATGACTGAAAAATTGAAACCAAACCGAGAACCAAATGAGTACCTGAATTTTCAAATAAAAATTATATATTTAAAAATATTAATTACATTCAATTTTAAATAACCAAATATCATAAAAATTCTATTTATAAACCGGATAACCCGAAAACTTGAATTACCTGAATATTTTTATTTGGTTGATAAATAATTTAGTTAACCAAAAGTATAAATTATGTATATAATTATTTATTTAAAATATATATATAACTATGTTTAATATAACACATAGTATCAAAACTATTTTCAAAATAATATTATGTTTTAAAATAAGTAAATTTTGTTCTAAAACACAATTATACTGCTAACCTATTTTAAAGTATCGATATAGTGTTAATACATAACTATATGTTTTCAAAGTTTTTAGAAGTTATCACTAACCGATTTATAATTAGTTAGACTAAATATTTAACAGAACCAAAGATAAATAGCAATTTTCTGAAAATATAGCAGATGGAAAGATTGAACCGGTTTTATGTAGACCATAATCATATATATGGATTCGTATAAGAACTAGTTTGGTATTAAATAATACAACCAATTTGGAATATTAAGTTGTGACAAACATCCTTTAGTTTGTGAAAGATAGTGCTGAAGTGTTCATATATATAACATGGTTAATGAGATCAGTTTAGTTAATAAGGTTGGTATAAAATAATGGTTGATCTCTGTAAAAGATGCAATTTTTTTTACAATGGATATTGTATTATGTTTATAGTCTTCAAAGATATTTACTATTAAATAAATCACAAGTAATCATTATAAATATAGGGTGGACATTATTTAATAATAACACAAAATAATTATGATGAAATAATGTGTATATAGTAAATGTATATGTAGAGAATTAGGTTAGTATCATTTTTTATGACTAATTTGTCTTTAGTGAAGAATAATGAAGTAAGTTAGTAGTATGAGAAATAATAGAAATTCTAGTTAAATGAAATGGTCCAACTATGACTTGTTTTAAGTAGATTTTTAGGACTCCTTCCCTTTTAATAGTATTGATTTCTTTAGCACAAATTTGAAAAATAGAAAAAAACAACTTGTTGATCAAAAGAAAAAAAAAACAGGCTTAAATAAATAATCTACTAATAATAGCAATCCCAATTAATTCTAAAGGTTGTGAGTCCACTTATGTTGAAAGGTTGTGTCTTTTGAAAAAGAAGTGTAAAGGGTTGTGTCTTTTCTAAAAGTTCTATGTTGGAAGGTTGTGTCTTTTCCAATTAATTTATAAGGTTGTGAATCCACTTATGTTGAAAGGTTGTGTCTTTTGAAAAAGTAGTGTAAAAGGTTGTGTCTTTTCTAAAAGTTCTATGTTGTAAGGTTGTGTCTTTTCCAATTAATTTCTAAGGTTGTGAACTTCAATTATGTTGAAAGGTTGTGTCTTTTGAAAAATATGTGTAGAGGGTTGTGTCTTTTCTAAAAGTTATATGTTGTAAGGTTGCGTCCTTCTAAAAATAGTCTAAAAGTTGTGACTATTCACTAGTATCTTTTAAAAAGTGAGAAGTTGTGAGTATTAGAAGAATGCGACTATTCATATTGAAGGGTTGTGACTATTCAAATAAGCTTTAAAAAATCTATAAATAGTCTCTCCCATGCATTTTTCAAATCAAATTTTCACTAATCTACTAATAATAAAATGGTGAAAAAATAATGTCAAAGTTGTAACTTTTCATCTAAACAAGGTGTCTTTTCATCTCAAAGTGGGATTGCTTTAAAAAATATTGGTTTTATTTAAGTAATGTGTTAGTTTATATAATAAGTGTTGGTATTTTATAAGAACTCTCCCAAAAATTTAAAAAAAAAATATTATAAATGAGACGGGTCATATTAACGTAAATCAACATATATTTATTACAATATTCAATTTTCTGAATATTCATTTTCAATAAATAAAGCAGGTAGATAAATATACAAAATAACAATTACCAACATATAAATTATAATTGTTTAAAATTATAAATTAATAATTTTAATATTATGTCTTAAATAGGAAAAAAAATTATATATCATGCAAAAAAAAATTGCATTTTGTTCAAAAAGTGGTTGAAGATAACTATTATGTGAAAATGTATGAAAAAACTTAAAAAAGATGAAGACACAATTGTATGCAATATGTGTTTTGATAAAAAACTAAAGGGAACATTAAGGTTTATAAAATATATATATATATATATTTGAATACTTTGTAAATCATATTTTAATCATCAAAATTAAATTTAATTATTTATATGATTTAATTGTTTTTATCAGGCATATAAAATTATAAATTATAGATTATAATATATTCTTTATAAAATGAGTTCCCGTGCGATATCGCACGGGCTCTTTGCCTAGTTACATCAAACGTAAAGCCTAATAATACTTTAAACGGAATTGGAAACGTCTCACATCCAAAACTTTCGTCATCTTCCCTAGCAACTTATAAAAAATCACACATATTTTTTCCTCTTAATTTCCATTAGTAACTTGTAACTTGTAAGTTTATATTTATATTTATAATTTGAGAAAATTACAAACAAAATTATAGTGAAAATATTTCGTGATATACAAGATCGTACAATGATTTTGTAGAACATTGTTATATTTTATAAAAAAAAAAATTAATATTCAGAATTTTAGCTATGCATTAACACCGATTAAAAAAAATCATGGGTCCACCACTGGGAGTATATGCTTCCAGCCAAGGCCGATATATGTTGTTGTGTGGCACTAGTAACTGTTTTAAAAAGGGACGAGCTTATTTGGATCATTTTTCATAATGAACCTCTGTGTTTTCTACAGACGAAAATGACGGGTTATGGAAAAGAAACAAGGGTTGCGCGCAAGTGGAACCATTATGAGTCATCTTCAAGTGTATTCGAGCACATTGGTGATCTTCGCAATATTTTGTCTACATGTCTTGCATCGTGGAGTTTGTATGCTGAGAAAAGAAGCTTTTCCTAGCAACAGCTTGGTTTCAGTTATACATCCATAACCTTGAATTACGTTACTTGTGCATCAAGCAACTACTTGGGGGAGTCCTTTAGTTGTGTTTCAATGTTCATTGTCACGCCCCTGTTTTTCTACTACCATCGTCAATTGGTTTGTCTGCGTAAAATTTAGTACATTATTTTGAAAGGGAGAGAGTATAACATAAACCAATACTATACAAATAGCCTAATTATAAATAGGCAAGGTACAGCTACATCGCATTATGCTTAAAATCTTTTCATGTTAATCAAATGTCCATTCTCATCTAAGGACAGTCTTAAAAAGTAAGAATTTACTTATATGATAAAAGAAATAACTTATGTGGGGGTGTTGTTGCCCATCTTAAATGTTTGCCAAGAGTATTGCTGTTATTAGTTTTGTGAGCTTCTCGTCTTGTTGATACAGAAAGCATAAACTTATTAAACAATAAACACAATACTTAAAAAGAAAGTTTTATTTCATCAAAAAAAAGTTCTATATTCAAACAAAACTTAAAAACAATACTTAAAAAGAAAGTTTATTGTTAAATGACCGGGTGATTGTGGTCGAGTGGTAAGGAGACGGAGCTGAGACACCAACATGTTTCAGGTTCAAACCACCTGCTGCACGAAACTAAGTCACAATTATCCTGGTCACCCAACACGGATATGGGCCCATGCTTTAGGGCCCATTTGAATACTCGGAGAGAGGGTCTATCCGTGGGCTGCACCTCCCTTTGGGGATTAGTCTGGGCCTCTCCATGGGCCTGGGATACCCCCAGGTTAATCAAAAAAAAAAAAAAAAAAGTTTATTGTTAAATAAACGTTGGAGGAAGAATAGGGAGAAAGTGTGCAACGGCGGTGGGGAGCGTGCGGCTTAACAAGAGAATCTGACGTTTTCCGACCAAACTCGTACCGTACAGATCAAGAAAACGTCAGCTTCTGTACTGGCTTTATTTTCGCGGAATAAATCACATATATCTATTTTCAGGAAATAAAGGCAGTATGATTTTGCGTTCCAGTTCGGCAACCTATCTTGTCGTTTTCTTCCACGTCACCAACGTCTATCTATCTTTTTTGACAGCCGCCCATTTACATCACGTTTCTTAAACTCGAACATTTAAGAGTGATTTAGCTGAATATACATGGAAGATGCAAAAATTAGGTAAATGGCTATAATACTTTTTTAATTAGGTAAGTGGATATGAGTCATTTGTGAAAGTACAAATTGGTCCTCGTGCAAGCACTAATAACCTATACAAAATATATGTTACTGGGTAACTTCATAAATGTATATCTTTTTGTGTATAAAGTTATTGATTAACTTTATGGTAATATAATAATAAAGGGTTATAAATACAGAGTATATATATTTCTACAGATACAGAGTGATTACAGACATCCGATGAAATGATACAGAGCAGGCACCGTCGCGAGAAGCCTTGAGTTGAATCTCCAAATCTGCTTGTATCTCAGGGGGTTCTGCTGGTTCGGCTTTTTCTTAATCTTCTAACGTGTTTCTTGAATGATCCCTGCAGTAGGCGTCTCCATAGCTGTAATACCCTCCTAAAGAAAATTCACAGTCACACAACAAGAAACTTTCATTTAGTACAGTGAAGAAGATTGCATATGTCTCTTACCAGAACCAGAAACTAGCCTCAACAGCAGTACCAATGTAATTAAAGGAAGAAGTGATGGCATCTAAGCTTCTTTGCAAGGAAGGATTCTCTGTTTTCCTACCAGCTTCCTGCAACATGTTCTCAACTTTAATAAGAATGCTACACATAAGAGAATTATAATAAAGGGCTTTGTGAATCATCTCAAAACCACCTTAGTTCCTGAAGCAGCGGAAGAAGGCATGTTGTTGTGGTCCATTCTCGTGGTGGGACTTTGAGGTAAGTGTTGAGGAGGATCCTCCTTATCTAAAAGAGCCTTAGCTTTACTAGCGAGACTACCCAAAAGCCTCGTTTAGGTTCGTTTAAACTCTTCATAGACGTGAACGCTTCTTCACCACCTCTTATTCAAATTGAAAAAAAAGATCCGACATTTCAGTTCGAAGCAAAACGTTCGAACATCAGAAAGAGACAAAAAGACAAAACCTTGGGAGGAGTGGGAACAGGAGGAGAGGAGTAGGCAGAGAAGAGAGAGGAGTCTCTGTGCACTAAAGATGCTCTAATTGCCTTTGCGGCTAATGACGACGCAGCAGAAGAAGATGAAGCCGACGAAGTCGGAAACGATGAAGACGACATCCTTGCCTTTATCTCTCTCCATCTCTCGAATTTTAGATCAAATCTGAAATCTGAATTCTTCAATTCCTTTTGATTTTCGATCAACTTCTCTGACACTCATCAATGGAATCAAAGTCTTCGATTTTTGGGGTCGATCTAAGGTTTTCCTCTGTGTTGTCTTTATTTATTTATGGCAAAGAAGGGAAGAGGAAATAGATGATTGTGAGAGATATATTATAGATGTAAATGTGAGAAATAATGAACTGTCCAATGGCTAAAATATAAGGATACAATTGGAATAAGAAAAAAGTAACAGTGCAAAACAGTATCATATACCGGTTAGCTAAATAAAGATTTTTCCTTGTATATAGCATGCAATTACTCAACATTTAATATCTCAACTATATTTCTCATAAATTTCCGATAGTATCTCTCGCAACAAATATAAAAAAACCTCTATAAACTAATACTCGATAAATTAATAATTTCTATAAATTAATAAATTTCGTCGCTCACAACTTGGACCGATATAAAATATGACACCAATCAATAAAATAATAAAATAATAATATTTTTAAAATTCACATGTAAATATATAGTCTCATTAAAATCATAAATTAATAATATATCTCTATATATATTTTATATAAGTACAAACTAAACATTATATTATATTGTTGGTTTTATATTCACAATAAAAATAATTTTATTTTTCTTACTATTTTAGTATATTTTAATAATATTTAGTAAATTATATCGAAAACCACATAACAATTCTATGAAACATAACAATATACACCAAATAAGATAATAAAATAATATGAAAGTCAATTTTCTAAAATTTAAATAATTTGTATATGGTAAAATCAAGTATTTTTTATTTTATTAATAAAAAATAAAAAATAGAAAAATCTAAAAAATAAAATTTTTGTAAATTAATATCTCTATAAATTAATAAAATTTTAAAGTCCCTCTATTATTAATTTATAGAGGTTCTACTATATACTGAACAATAAGTACACTGAAATCTCTATATATTAATAATGTTGGGACTACACCAAAACTATAATTTTTTTTATTAATTTATAGAGATATTAATTTATCTATATACTAACTGAACCAAAAACTCAATTTGGAACTATAAAATTATATTATTTTATAAATATTTTTAGTGTATATTAATTTTTTTTTACAGCAAAAAGATTACAGACTCATATAGACCCTATAAACCAAGATGGTAACTCTGAATTCATGTGTATGACGAAAGACGGTTGTTGCCGAGCACTACGTGCCAAACTATCTGCCCTTGTATTCTCCATCCTAGGTACATGAACAATATCTGAGTTGACGAAACTTCTTCTCTGCAGCTTAATATCTTTCAGGTAGCTTTCAAATGCTGGTCATTCCTCTGGTTCTGAAACAATCTTCACCAATTGAGAACAATCCGTTGTAAACGTAACCTAAAACCGTCTTAAGTTTTTCATGCATTCCATTGCCCAAATTAATGTCTCCATCTCTGCATGAAACGGTAAAAGACATGCCCTTACATTCCTTGCTCCTAGTAAACCATCAAACCTGGTATTGTACTGAGCCAACATTGCCCTGAAAATAGATCGTTATCTTTCCAAGAACCATCTGTGAAACACCATCTTCCTATGGTTCCTACGTTAGGCCTAACATGTACTTCATGTGCACACCTGTTGTTACTAACATGTGCCTCAGCCCAAAGTGTTGATTCGACTTCTGCTAATCGAAGTGTTTTTCTGGGATCAATATCAAGGTTACTGAAAACTTTATTGTTCCGACTTTTCCAAATGTACCATAGTATCCATGCAAACTGATGATCCTCCATCTTTGGATTAATTCTCCAAAATAGATGGTCCATATTAGCAAAGCCAATAGGAAAAAAATTAATTTATAGTTATTGTTTAATTTATAGAGTATTAATAGAGGTTATACTGTATTTGATTTTTTTTTTTTGGCAACTACTGTATTTAGTTTTAGATTCAGTTTACTCAGTTAAACTAGATTGTAACTTGTTTGATTTACTCAGTTAAAACAAGGTTAACATTAGTCTTGCCAAGAACATGATTACATACATGGATTAGGTATGTTGTGTGTTTGCCTATTAATATTTTTTTGAGAAATTGCATTGTACACACAAGACATATACGTTAATTAGGCAAATGCACTATTTACATTATCGAGGAGGTCAGAAGGTGTTAGTTTTACATATCTAACCTTGCTCACTTCATACTTTCATCAACCGGTCACCTATTGTTCTTGTAATACAATTTTCTTCTTAATTATTTATTTCTGTTTACTCAATCCAACACGTAATCTTTTTTGTGTCAGGCAAGTGGAATTGTTTCTGTTACCGAAACTCGTTTATTGGCTTCTTAGTAACGCATACCAAAAGTCTCTCACTTCATCCCCTTTTATATTAAGTTCTGTTGTTCCATTGTTCTACTTCAATCCAACCATTCTAAATTAGATCTCAGTCATACACCTCAATTCATAAAATCCGATGGATCCAAACGATGAATCCCCATCTCCGCTCCGGTTTCCTCCTAGAATGTTTGCGCTTGGCGAAGAACCTGTCGGTGTTACGGTTACTCCTTACCACAAACCTACATGCATTCGCAAAATTCTGAATGCCCTCGAACCAGATGAAGTTCAGTCTATCAGGGAGACCCAGTTCGGAAAGCTTGTCGAAATTGCAGACAAACCCTCGTTTTCTGGCCGGTTTGGTCTGTTCCTGTTATCCCAGACAAACCAAAATTCTTTCAAATCCTTTTTATTATCTGAGAGAGTAATTTCGAAATTTCCCTATTTGCTCGTTTTTATTTTTTAAAATTTTTTATTCATGTAAGTGTTTCAAGTTTCAATACCCAATCGTGAGGCTGAAGAAGTCCATGAGGGTGACTGACCGACAATACAGGTGGAGAAAACATGGTAAGCCATCCTCCTTTTCTCCAGAATTATCCATATTTATATTTGGATTTTGGCATACTAATATTAGCAACAATGCACTCCATAATAAATTGCTACGAATGTACTTAGCTTTTATTCATAAAGATTGCACACTATGTTTTGTTTGAACTGCCAAAGACGTTTGTTTCCCGTTTTGTTTGGATTTTAATTTGCTCATGTTAGTAACATACTTTTTGCTCACTACCTTGCTATGAATTTTCTTAGCTTATATTTATAAATATTGCTCTCATTATGTTTTGTTTGAACTCTACAAATTGCAACACATTTTGTTGTTTTTATTTTTTTTAACATTGCTATTCATGTAAATGTTTCAGGTTCCAGTTACCCATAATCGTGAGACTGAAGAAATCCGTGAGGGTGATGGGACCGACAATACAGGTGGAGAAGACATGAAAATACATCCTCGTTAGTTTCAGAATCGTCCAAATTTATATTTGGATTTTGAAATACTAATATTAGCAACAATACACTCCACACTACCTACATTGCTACGACTGTACTTAGCTTCTATTCATAAAGATTGCAGACACCATGTTTTGTTTGGACAGTCAATGACGTTTGTGTCCCTTTTTGTACTGATTTATCTATATATTAATAACGAATCCTTGTTCTCCCTTATCAACTTCCTTTTTGTAGCGATGACACTCCATAGCCAACTTTAAATATACTCATCCAGTATTATTCTTAGCCGGCTACAAACAATTCAAAGACATTAACTTAAATAATTGGCCACAATGACAATGGAGCAAACTAATATTTTAGTTACTGACTTGTATTAATAAAATATTAGGAAACAAGATTCTGTAACTACAAAGTCTACAATCAATACACAGAAACGGAGGAGTGGTATTGGTTTTGTTAACTAGACAGCTTTTTATGGTGAGAGTTTGCTTGTTGGCTTCCTTTTATAGACAAACCCCGTTAGCAGTTGAGAGTTGACGCTACACCTGCATAAAAAGGTGTTACACGGTCACTAAACTGTATAGCTTACAATACTTTATTTAACGCGCTAACATATCTTACAAATCTTCGACACCAATATTTGCTAACGTGATTTAATATTTTAACACAGGATCAGTGCAAAGTTTCCTTTAGTTTGTCAATAACTTTTTTAGCACATGCAATAATTTTCCGATATACATGCTAAAAATTCTAGAATATCTATTTAACAATCTTTTTAGCGGTTATTACTTTTTAAAGCTGGTTACCTTAGATTTTTGTTTGCTAACCTAAACCCACATCAGGAAAAAAATACGCTAACTTTTTGCTAAATTTGCTTGATTTACCCAAAGGTAAGCCGTTGCCAGACGGTCTAATCGGTATTCCACCGAAAACATACCGGAGACAGGAAAACGCGACAGAGAGAATCTGGCTTCGACAATAGCTTGATTCAGCACAGACGAAATAAAAAACAACGCTTCAGAACATCAAACCCAGAACCAATCTAATCAAACAAATAAAAGCAAACAAAAGTCTCAAATCCTTGCATGCAAATCAAAAGCTTGAAGATGATTGAACCCTAACAGAGAGGGCATGATGAAACAAATCGATCTAAGATTTTGATCCGATTGAAACCTTTCTAAAAGAGAAGCGAGGTTGATTCAAGGAAACTAAAAAAAAAACAAAAAAAAAATAAAAGAAAAAACAAAACCAGACAAGACATTGCCGAAGACAAACCTGATATACAGGGTGAAAACCTCACCAGATTGATCAAGCATAGGAAATAACGCAATTCCCTCTCTCTGAAAAATAATAGAGGGAAGAAAGAGAGAGAGAGATCCATTGCTTTTCCCCTAATTACTTTTTATTTCATTTAGCTTATGACCTATTATCACCGGTTTTGTCGTGATCTCTTTTTTATAGACACAAGGTCAGTTTTGACATTTTCTCTATGTTGGATCCCCACAACTTTTGTGTCATAGGCATTTGCCTAATTTGCTACTTCTTATATGATTTTGGCCTAATTCACCCTATTTTTTTCCCTTTTTAATGACAATTTGCTTCTTTCTATACAGTTTCGTAGACAATTTGATTAGTTTTTCCACCCGGAAAACCGGTTATGTAAAGTAGATATTATAGAAAGTTTGTGGAGGTGGTATGTCTTCTGCTATTCTAAAGTCGGACTAAACATAAAAAACTGTCCTTACCCGAACCTAACCGTTATCGTCTTTTTTTTTAATTTAATTTAAATTCAACTCAAAATGTGCGAATATTATCATAGCTTTGCTAGTTGGGTTTCGAGATTTTGTCTCTTTAACGACCCACTTTCACCACTCTCTTTTTATTCGCGTACAGCAACAAGCCTAGCAAATTGACTTTGATTGATCCCCACGCTCCTCTATACCTTTTTTTTCCACTGAAAATATATTATTAGCTCGAACCCAGTTCACAAGAAAACATACGGCCCAAAAAACCGAGCCAAACTAAAACAACAAAACAACAAGAGGCATAAAAGCCCAAGATCAAAAGAGCCCAATAGAGTCGATGACTCGATCTACAACACACAACACGTGTTGAACACGGAGCGAACGAGAAACACGTGTTGACCAAACCATCGACACCACGACTGGAGAGTCATCGCCGGAACAACTCGCCGCCGATCCACCGGACACACCGGAAACAGGACGTCGAAGAGAAGAAGCCGTCGAGATGACTGGCAATAACCAAGCCACAACTCCAAGTCTTTTGTCGCAGTAATACCATAAGTCGGTGAGCATCAATCGACCCTAGTCGAGAGCAAACCATAGCATTCAAAACACCAAAAACGCCAAAAGATCGAGTCAAGAGTTCTTGCTTCACAAATAAAGATTTCAATCAAAATCAACCGCTTCCAACCAATCGATTTTCCTGCATGTAGCTACAGACACCTTTAATGATTGAAGAAAGCCCGAAGATGCATCAGCCTTAACCAAGGAAGGAAAAAGCAATCTTTGGAGAACCGCTTGCGTGGAAGAAGCGTTGCCCAGACTAAACCGGTTTCCGGTTAAACTATTTCCTTAGAACTGCTGTATAAATAGTTTTGTCCTCGGACTTCTTGTGTTAAACATCTCTCTCAATCAACAATTACAGAGAGAAAATCACTATAAATTCCGAAATAAATCTTTATTTTAGAAAAAAAAAAATCAATGGCGGATCGTATTAAAGGTCCATGGAGTCCTGAAGAAGACGAGCAGCTTCGCAGGCTCGTGGTTAAATACGGTCCAAGAAACTGGACGGTGATTAGCAAATATATTCCCGGTAGATCGGGAAAATCATGTCGGTTACGGTGGTGCAACCAGCTTTCGCCGCAGGTCGAGCACCGCACGAGCAGTTCGGTAACCAATGGGCGACGATCGCTCGTCTTCTCAACGGTCGTACGGACAACGCCGTAAAGAATCACTGGAACTCGACGCTCAAGAGGAAATGCGGTGGTTTTGACCGCCGAAGAGATCGGTGAGCGACGGCGGCCCACCTGTTGCTAATGGGCTTTACATGAGCCCAGGAAGCCCAACTGGATCTGATGTCAGCGATTCGAGTACAATACCGGTTTTGCCCTCTGTTGGGCTTTTCAGGCCCGTTCCACGCGCGGGTGGTCCGCTTCCCACCGAAACGTCGTCGTCTTCTGGTGACCCAGCGACTTCCCTGAGCTTGTCGCTTCCTGGTGCTGACGTTAGCGAGGAGTCAACTAATATCAACACTTTAAGCCGCCGCCAAAACAAAAACGCAGAATCGTTCCTACCGTTTTCTGGTGGATTCCGAGGTGCGATTGAGGAAATGGGGAAGTCGTTTGCTGGAGACGGCGGCGAGTTTATGGTATTGGTGCAGGAGATGATTAAGGCGGAGGTGAGGAGTTACATGGCGGAGATGCAGAGAGACCGTAATGGTATTTGTGGGATAATGGAATGTTTCCGATTAAGTAAAATTGGTGTTGGGAGCAGGCCCGTCTCAATGTTTAAGAAGGCCCAGTGCATAAATAATGTAAAATAATTTCAAAAAGGGCCCTAAATTTTAAAAAAACGGGCCCTAAATTATAACTAAAACTAGGTAAAAATTTTGGGGTCCAGTGCAAATGCACCTTGGGCACACCCATAGAACCGGGCCTGGTTGGGAGAACGGCGTAGACAAGTGAGAGCTTAGAAACTGTTACAATGAATATTACAAATTCTTTTAAGAAATGTATAGAGAAAATCGAGTGAGCAATCTCAGTCCATGAACCTAGAGACGATGATAAAATTTAATAAAATACTCGAAATAAGCTTTTTTCTTTATAAGAATGTTAATGATCATCAATAAAGTATGTGAATGATTCACTAAACTGGTGCCATTTTTGTAGGAACCTTATTTTACTACCATAGCACAACTGATATTTGTAAAGAATAATAAGAACATATATTAAAATTACAATACCGAAATATCAGAGTAAAAACGAATTGCAGAGTCGAGATAGTTAATTTCTTTCCTTAAATCTTTAAACGTTCCGCAGTGTGACGGATTCATGGCGCTCAGATTCCCAGGATAAAACTGCAGCATTGTTTCTGTTTACCATCACCGAAAAACAGAATCTATCGATCCTAATTTTGTGTTGTACTCTCAGACTCAAAAAAAAAAAATAATAAACATAATTATTCATAATGGGAGATATTGTTTTTTTTTCTTTGTTGTTGTATTAAAAATCACTTGTAATGAGAAGACCAATAGCTATTATATAGCCCACAGACCAAACCATACGTTTGTCATAAACCACACCTTCAATGTAAGGTAATTAATATGGAGATTTGAGAATTATTCTCTCATTATAATATGGATGTGCATTTAAGCAGAAGTTACAAAATTAAAATCAACTTTGCATTCATTCTCTTAAATTATGTTGACCATGTCCATTATTATTAGAAAAGATATTTTCCCATTTCTATTTTAACTTTTGTCAACCACAAAGTCCAAAATAAAGACTGAGACCAACAAGACCAAAACATGGAATTTATTTATGGTCCAAATATCTTTTCTTATACAATCAAAGTGTTAAACTTTAATGTATTTTCTCCATTTTAAATAAAAGAGGAATTAAACCTCATATTTCTAATATTGATATTTTATAAATAATCCATTTTAGACATTCATTTCTCATTCAAAACCAACTCCGATTTTGACAAACAAGTACACTATTTCATAGTGTCAAACATTCGGTTATTCCAACGAACGTCTTCGTCCGAAAACTTACCGGAAAATGGTCTAAAACCATTTCGTCAAAAACGAGTTCCAACAATTTTATCTCTCTCCCAATCAACATTAAAGCCAAGACTTTGCCTTAGTCATCTTGGGCAGTCTCTTACTATTTGAACTCTGCTGCGCTAGGCATTGTGTAGTTGGAACCTACGTATTCACGAGGACTCATAGCCCTGTTGGCAAAAAAGGGTATCTATCATTTTCGTTCGAGCAAGGAACGTGCACTATTGGACATTGATAATAGGTGAAATGGGTTCAGCCCAAATGGATGAATTTATTGGATAGTGATCGGCCCATTACAACTATCTTGTGTTTAGACATTCAGTTTACATAGGCCCATTAATAAATCCAACATCTATGGGATTATGGTTCTGCTCTTATCAAAATTTGTTCAGAAAGGACTCCAGTACTCAATTGTTTTCACCATTCACATCTTTCTTTAGAATTCAGATTAACTTCCAGGTAGACTGGGCAAGCAGCGTCTTTGGCTTTGGAAGAGCAAGAGGCACTGTTTGTAATTCTCCCGTGACTAACGAGCTCTGATAGACGTCCTTGTAAGTACGTACGATCTTGGCCCAGTTTTTAGGACCATACTTTTTAAAGCCCACCAAACATTGTTTGGTCTTCAGCTGAAGAAAACAAACGGGCGTTTCTTATCAGAGGCTTTGGAATTTTTACTGGTCATTGTCATGTAACGGTCTTTGATGTTAACTGAGTACATCTTCGTAAGCACCTCTGATACTGGACCAGACATTTAGTGCCAAACTTCTTAAACCCATCAAGTATTGCTTGGTCTTCAGTTGGAGTAAATTCTTCTCTTTCTCTCCTACTATCGGTGGTCCAGCTACATCCCCCAAGGAACTAAGGTTTCCTCACAGTGAGTTTCCACCCAAGGCCAAGAGCTCTGTCATGGTCTTCATCAAAGATGGTGATTGAAAAAGTCGTTGCTATCACCATGTGGAGGATGAGAATAAGGAAGATTTGATCCACAGAGCTCACACTTAATCTTGTCGTGTGGAAATTCAAATAAGTAAAAAAATAATTAAATTTTCTACGTATATGTAAAGGGTTTATATGTGAAATAATTAAAAAAATAGATTTGTAGAAGGTAGAAAGAGATAGGAAGAAAGGGTAAAGTTTTGATTAGTTGATGTATTGTAGTTTTTTTGGTCATTTGACCTAATTTTCCTTTAAAAAATCTAGAGAGAAATAATAAGATGTTATTCTATATTGAACCCAACAATATAAAACCTATTATCTTATACCATCCTTCAAAAACCCAATAACCAACCAAATTCTAGTCATGACTATAAGTTCATATCTCAGAAAAGAACTTTTGCTTTAACCTAGTAAATCAAAATAGTTATTATACACTACCAGTTAGTGTGGATTTGTAGAGACACCCAGCTTATCCTTGTGGCCGGAGAATATTTACTTTTTTGAGATAGCAAAGAGAAAACAGATAAAGCCCAAGAACACACTGCATGCCATTTTTGCTTTGAAACAAAGAGCTATTACAAAGAAGGGCACTACAAGGTCCGTGACTTTATTCTATCCATCAAGCCCTTTAATTTTGTCTCAATTTACAACTATGTCCAGCTAATCGCTACGGGACTAGCCACCACGTGTTTCCCATCTGACCATTCGATGCTCCCGAAGCTATTAGACCTAGACGCCTTGGACGAGTTTACTGTAAACGTCACTGAATGCGATTTCTTCTCGTTTATTTCTTTGAAATTCAAAACCGCCGGTTCAACCGAAATCTTCACATCAGTAGTCTCCAAAATTACTTTAACCGAGTAAGACCCGGCTCCTCCCACGCTCGTGACAGTGCGCGTGTACTTGAACACGCTGGATCCGTCAACGTTAACGGCGAACGACGGATAGTTTAGATGAGCGACGGAGTAGGATTTACTCGGATCACAAGTGTAATTGCGTCTCGACACACTTGTGATCTGCGACGGTGTGTAATTCAACGCACAGAGGAAGCCTAAGTAATCCACCGTCGTTAGATCGAAAATAAGTCCTGGATTGATCGCCGTCGTCGGCAACACGTGTCCTACGCCATGCTCAAACGGCGTTGAAGGTTTCCCCGTCGTGACGTCGAGGATCGGTTTCCCGTCGTTGTAAGTTTTGTAAGCGGTGGTCATGAGAGCCGATCTGATCGCCGCCGGGCTCCACTCCGGATGCACGGAGTTGAGAAGCGCAGCTAAACCGCTCACGTGAGGGCAAGACATGGACGTTCCTGAGATGATGTTGAACTCCACGCGTCTAGCATCGGAAGCTAGACCGGTAGGTCCCTTGGATCCGGTCCAACCGGCGAGGATATTAACTCCCGGTGCGATTAAATCCGGTTTAATAATATCGGGTGTGATCGAATTAGGTCCTCTCGAGCTAAACGCCGCAACAACCGGACACGGCTGGACGTTAACAACGGTCCTTCGAATCAAAACCGAAGCGGTTGGATTCGGATCGGTTAAGACGTAATGCCGGATAATATCACCGGCCTTCTCTCCCACCGTGGTGGCAGGTAACAAATGAGCATCCGCCACAAGCTCCTCTCTGTTCTCCGCCGTGTTAGCGAGAATCATCCCGAGTCAGCCGGCAGCCTTCACCACCTCTCCTTTCTGAACCCTAGCGTTCACTCTTCTATCGCACATCACGATCTTCGCCTTCACTTTCTCTGGAATCAAAGTCCCGGGCCCACATAGATTCCCATTAGCCGCGTTAGTAGCATTCCCCGCGTAAACAAACGGCAGTGTTTTATCCGGAAGGGCGTCTCCTTTAAACAACGAAATGCCCGAGTAATTCTTCCCTTTTCCGAGAACCGCAACCGCTGGAAAATCGCGATCTATCGTACCCACACCAACGGTGGTGATCCACGGAGCTACATTTGATAAAGTTGACGAGCTGGGACCAGAATTACCGGCGGAGCAGGAGACTAATATCCCTCTCTCCATGGCCGCAAATGCTCCGATCGCGACGCTGTCTCTATAATAATCCGACGTGCCACCGCCGAGCGACATGGACAAAACGTCAACGATATCGTCGACAGCTTTATCGATCGCAGCTAAAATATCGAAGCTGAAAAAACCGCCTTCCCAACAAACTTTTTAAATGGCCACGCGAGCGCGTCGCGCCATCCCGCGGGCTGCCCCGCTAGCGAATCCCAAAAGGCTAGCTCCTTCCACGACGGATCCAGCTGCGGTTGACGACGTGTGGGTCCCGTGGCCGTCGTCGTCTCTAGGAGATCTTGATTCTTTTGACTCGTCCACTGGTCCCATCGTGGCTTCGTAGCCGCGGGCGAAGAATCTAGCTCCGATTAGTTTGCGGTTACACAGCGAAGCCGTGAAGTTAGTAACAGCCTCGCAACCGCCTCTCCACGTGGAGGTGACCGGACCTAATCCAACGTCGGAGAAGCTTTTGCTCTCAGGCCAAACTCCGGTGTCGAGGACCCCGACGACGACGTCGCTGGAGGAGCCGGTTTCGGGGAAGAGGTCCGCGTTATGGACATCGAGGCCGAGGAAGAGTGGAGTGCGAGTGGTGTGTAGCTCGTACCGGTGCTCCGGTAGTACCAAGATGACACCTGGCAGAGTCATGAGCGAGTCGGCTTCTTCGGGAGTTAGCCGAGTGGAGAATCCGTGAATGGCATTGGCGTAAGTGTAGAGGAGCTGAGCAGATTGTGAGACGGATCTGAGGGAGGAGTCGTACCATAGAGAGTGGAGATCGAAGCCCAACGGCATCTGAGACTGCGCCATGTGAACGATGTAAGTTGCATGTTGAGCTCCATCCGACACGTGGTAGAAGCCATGATGGAGGAGGAGGAGGATAGTGAAGAAAGCAGCGGAGGAGAGAAATGAAGAATAAGACATATCTTTCGGTATCGCTCTGAATTTGGACCAAGAGTTTATTATATATAGTAAGTAGAGAGAGACAGGAGATGCTAGTGAGAACACACAAAGAGGTTTTCGATTGCTAGTAACCGCAAGCTTCTGACACTGTGTCATAACGTGCCGTTTCTCAGATCTCTTTGTATCGGTTTTATATTCCCAAACCCGAACCAGATCTCAACTCCTGCCGTAAAAGACAAATCTATAAAGCTAACTCCAAACCATTCTCAATTACAACTAACCAATGAATCCTTCTTCTAACCGGAATTAATTATCATCTGTAAACCCCTATTCTTTAAGTAAGAAAATATACAGTCTATCCGACTACATATATTAAAAGTTACTAACCATTTTGTTCCAAGCATAATTAAATTATAATTATCCGTGGATTCAATTATGACAGTTAGATGAGCAGCAACAAGTAGATATATTAATTTGCGACATGTGACCTTGATTATTCTTAATTAATCAAACCTGCCTAACACAGCTTTAATTTGTTTCCTCACTTGTAGATAACTTCCAAATAATAGGATGTGACAGATAAATCGCCTATTATTTTTATTAAACCGACTAATTATTGTCTTAGCTCCGGTTCGCTTGAATACGGTATGGTCGTGTCCACACTCCACAGTCCACTCCAGCCCAGTTAAATTCCCCTAAAGAAGGTTACGGTTTTTTTTTTTGGTCAACTAAAGAAGGTTACGTTACTACCCCATATTCAATGGATTCCATTGGGGAGTGGAGTCAACAATTTTCTCTTTACCTCGAACTAAGTGTATACAAAAGAATCTAGATACTCGTGAGTCTTTTATGTTCATATATGGACAACAGTACAATATACTCTTGTCCATATTAGTTATCAAAACGTCTTTATGTCCACAGTATTTAGAGCCAAACGTCTTTATGCAATTACTTCTACACCAAAATGTAACGGTCCGTGGATGCCATAAGAGTGCTTTGTTTCATTTGGTTTAGCAATTTACTCTTTGTTTTGCGTACATTGATTATTTGATTACGCGCATAATCATGATTTATGTTTTGAAAACGTACAGATACATAAGGAACTACTTTTCATACTAGATATGAATGGGTTTGGAGAAAGACATCATCAACTAACCAATGCTTTTGAGTTTTGACGGTCGGGATCCAAATAATGTGTGTGGCAATTATCGAGACTTTGGTTCGTATGGTACGACAAGAAGTAACGTCTCTTTACATCAGATCAGAGTTCACGAAAACCATATCTAAATAATTAAGCTACATTTGAAAATGTTCATATTGTTATTAGTTTATGTTTTATTTTTTATAAACGAGCAAATAAGAACATCAGAAAGCTGGCAGGCTGGTCTATTTTATCCGACTCTCAGTAATAATGCCACGATGAGGTATTGAATATTGTCCACGTCCCTGATTGATTTCATATAGTATTAAATTTTGGGAAAAAATAGTATGTATCAGGGTTTTAATTGGACCATGCTATTTATCTTCTTGTTTTGGAAATTGGTTAAAATTGAACTGTGTGCCTACAAAATTCACCTCATGAACATTTCTCTTCTTCTTTCAGTTATATAAGAAGTTAAAAACTAACGCAATCTATCAAAAAGTAAACTGATGATTTTAGCCTTTTAACCGTGAAAAGTTATATAGGCCGTTAATCTAAGCCATTTACATGATTAAGTTGGGCAATTATAGGCCCACGTAATCCACATTTTGTAAAATAACTGGTAGAGTATTTGGCAATTATAGGCATTTTAATCAAAACTGAAAGACCACATAGTGCATTTGTGTTGCTCTATACTAGTTTGACAAAGTACTATTTAACAAGATCATCCCATTTGCAGTATTGACCACCGGCCAATGTAGGCCTGGGCATATTTCCCGGATCCGAAGATCCGAACCGGTAATTACCCGGAAAATTGGGTTTCGGATCGGATTCGGTTATCAAAAATTACCCGGTCGGATAAGGTTTATAATTTGGTCGGGTACCGGGTCGGTTTCGGGTTATACCCGGGATCCGTACGGATATCCACTTAACCCGAGTTAGCCTAACGGTTAGTAAGTAGTAATCTAGTTACCCTACACTAGTTAATGCGCCCACGCGTCCACGCCTTAGACAAGTTCTATTTCCAAAATCCAATCTTCTCTCGATACTCGTAATCGCCGTTTCTTCTTCACGACATAGACGACCTTTGCGATTTCAGATGGTCTTAAGCTGCTTATTAAAAGAGCAGACTTGTTGGGGAGATGATTATCGGAAACAAATCTCAAATTCAGTCTCTCCCTCTTGCTTCTGAGTCATCGAGAAACATATCTCAAGTAAGAATTCTTTTTTGCATGTCGGTTTTGATCATTGAACGTGGGATTGTCTGATTGTGTTTCTGTTTAGTTCTTATGATCAATTTAGTTTTTGCATCTCGTTTTTTGATCATTGATTGTAGGATTGTCAGATTCTGTTTTTGTTTAGTTCTTGTGATCAATTTAGTTTTTGCATCTCGTTCTTTGATCACTGATTGTCAGATTGTGTTTCTTTAGTCTTTATCACTTGAAATCGATTTGTTGTGTAAAGATGGGATTGAAATCAATTTATCTTCTCTTATTGATGTTCTTTATTTTGCTCAACATCTTATTGGTGTTCTTTTATTTGTAGATGGATTCTTCACCATTGCCAGATAACAATGACTCGGAGACAGAGAATGGATTTCAAGCAACCCAAGAGGAGATAACACGGCATGATAAGAAAGGCAAAAGGAAGGTTCGTGCAGGAGGTAGTTCTCAGCCAACTACAAAAAAGCAGTCAAGCACAAGATCTGATGTCTGGGAACACTACACAAGAACAGAGGACGACCGTGACAAGTGCAGATGCAACCATTGTCAGCGTATCTTCGGCTGTGCGTCTTCGCAAGGAACTTCTAACCTTAGGAAGCATCTACTTTCATGCACGTCTCACTTGGCGTGGAAACAGAGCCAAGGTCCTGGTTCAACCGTGATTACTAATGACGGAGGTCTGACGAATGCTAGAGTTTCTGAGGCTGTGTTCAGAGAGGCGACTAATGAGCTAGTGGTGTTGGGTGAATTGCCACTCTCTTTCACTGAGAGTGTTTCTTGGAGGCACTTCTGCGATCGTGCTGGTCTCTACAAACCTCATTCAAGAAGGACTGCAACTAGGGACATTGTGTAGATGTATGTGAGAAAGAAGGAGGCTCTGAAGAATTGGTTTAAGCTCAGTAAGCAGAGGGTTTCACTTACCACATACATATGGACAGCACATGCTACAGGAGCAAGCTACATGGTGGTTACGGCTCACTTTATTGATGATACTTGGCAGCTAAGGAAGCTTATCATCGGGTTCAAGCATGTATGTGATCACAGAGGCCAGATGATTGCTAATGTTCTTCTGGAATGTTTGGCTGAGTGGGCAATACAGAAGGTGTTCACCATCACGGTTGACAACGCAACAGCAAACACATCTGTACTGAGAAAGTTTCAGAGCGAATTCATCTTGCTTGGCGACGAAGCATTGGTGATGGATGGCAACTACATGCATATGCGGTGTGCAGCTCACATTATCAACCTGGTTGTGAGAGATGGTTTGCAGGATATTGATGGAAATGTGGAAGCAATTCGTAATGCGGTGCAGTATGTGAGGTCTTCTACTCAAAGGCAGAAGTCATTTCAGCTAAGAGTTGAGTCGGGAAAGATGAGTCGAGGCAGTTTACCTTTGGACATCAAGACGATGTGGAATTTTACCTATCTCATGCTTCAGAGAGCTATCAGGTTCAAGGTGGTGTTTGATAAAATGGAACCGGAAGACAGGCTATACAATGATTACTTCAACGAAGTTGAGAATGGGAACAAAAGGATAGGACCTCCTGCGACTGTTGATTGGAATGCAGTCGAGAGGTTGGTGAAGTTCCTTATCATCTTCTACAACTCTACACTAGTTGTCTCAGCTTCGACAACAGTCTCCTCTCATAAGTGTTATGGTGAGATCGTCACTATAGAGACGAATCTGACACGGCTAAGTCAAAGTTTGGATAAGGAGTTGAAAGGCAAGGCTGATTGCATGAAGGCAAAGTTTGGGAAGTATTGGGGAGGCATGAAGAATGTCAACAAGATGGTTATTGTCGCTTCTGTCTTTGATCCGACTAAGAAAATGCAGTTTGCGAAGCTGTATTTTGAGAAGCTTCACGGCAAAGAAACACCCGAGGCTAAGGCGATGTATCAGTCAGTTCACATTGTGTTGACTGATATGTTCAAGGAGTACAGTCTTCGCTTGAGGAAAGATTCAACTCGTGGACAATCATCTCAGTCTACTCAAGCTTCGTCATCAAATGGACAAGATCAAGATCAAGATCAGGATCAAGTGTTAGGTGAAAACGTGGAAGAAGCAATGGATTTGGTCGATGATCTCTGTTATGAAAGGATGAACTTTGCATATATTGAATTGGTTGCTGAAATAGGAGTTGAAGAAGCAAGGGATGAGCTAGAGCTGTATTTGAAAGGAAAAGTAGAGAATCCTAAAAACTTTCTTGGAACCGAGTATGATGTGTTGTCTTGGTGGAAGCTTAACTGTCAGAAGTATCCAATCTTAGCAGAGATGGCCAAAGATGTACTTGCAATGCAAGTCTCCTCTCTTGCATCTGAGAGTGCTTTCAGCACCAGTGGTCGGCTTATTGATCCATTTAGGAGTTGCTTGACATACTACATGGTTGAAGTATTGATGTGCACAGAGCAATGGATGAAGGCTTATATCAATCTATGTGAGAAACGTGTTACCAATGGTCAAATGCTAGCTGAGGTTGAGCTACATGACAAGCTAGAGAAAGGTACATTCTCTTCTTTTTTAATTCTTACATTTCTTTATGTTCTCATGTTACATATTCTAAGTTGTAACACAATCTTGTAATATATGTAGAGTTTGATACTCTAAACTTGACCTAGAAGAATGTATGGAACTCGGGGAAGATGGAGATGAAGGGGAAGAAGAAGGTGGTCCGAAGAGTGAAGTTGTGTTGTTGCTTGCTTGCTTTGTTGCTCTGTTTTCTTTTAAGAACTTATGTTGGCTTTGCTTTTCTCGGTTGCTATCTTTTTTTCAAAACGGATGATATGCTTGTTTTCATTTTGGGGATTCAACTTTGGTTTGGTAACTTTGGTGATTCAAAATGGTATTTTTAGGCTTTTATTTGTTCATTGCATCAGTTTTGGATGCTTCAATTAAGTCTTCAATAGTTTGATAATGGTTGGAGTAGAGTTCTCATGAAATCATTAGTAATAGTTTGGATATTTTCGGTTCTTTTGGATTATGTTCGGTTCTAGCGGGTTTAATGGTTTGGTATATACTAAGAACCGGACCGAATCCGTTAATATTTTGGTTACTTCGGATATAACCGGATCCGAACCAGATCCGACAAGTACCGAACCGTAACCGAACTGAAATTTTAAATTATCCGAACGGTACCATTTTTCCTAGTTTCAAAATATCTGAAATCCGAAAGACCCGACCCGGATCCGAACCGGTTATCCGAATGCCCAGGCCTAGTTCTAATTTGATATGTTCACTAAGTTCTTAGGCCAAATCTCGTTGTATCTATCAACTTAGCTCGAGATGATTTAGTTCAATTGTTGAACCCATTTTCACGGTTGTCAACTATCCTAAATCAGATTTCTAATTAATTAGTCTAGAAACAAGCAGTCAGAACAATCTGTGAAGGATACTATATGATTACACTAACAATTATATATTTCAAAAGTTCATCAAAACCCTAAAAATTCCTAAACCTAACAAGTGCACTACTCAGACATGATATCACTAACCCAAATTAGACCAGATAAATAAAACTATAGGAATTCCAAGAAGACTTCCGAAGGAGTTCTTCTCTTCTCTCCCAATCTTAAAACAAGATTTAAAAGAAAATACAGTCGTCAACAATGGCTTAAAACATAATATAAGAGTTAAGATACATTCTGAGCTCTTTTGTAAATAAGAAAAACTTCTGGGACAAAATAAATATTTTTGGAAATCGATAAAAAGTCGTCGGGTTTGATCATGAGGAGTGTCGTTCTATACCCACACTTGGTGTTGTTCGACACTAGGACACAAGCTCGACATCTTCTACTCGCATGTCATACAAACCACTCTTCGACAAAATGGACATAACTTTTGATCCAATTGTCTGATTGACATCAAATCTGTGACATTAGAAATCTAACTCAAAGATCTATATGTGTCAAAATATGAGCTCAGTTGGATCATGGAAAGTCCTCTATCCATAGCTAAACTTCTGATGCATATGCACAGTTTTACATTTCAAATAATTTTAGAACCTTCAAAGTTGTCAAAAACGTATCTAAACCTGAAAATACTCTAAAATAACTCTAAACATATAATATAAACTCTAAATAGGATTTATATCATAGTCTAAAAGGTGGTAAAAACTATGGTATATCAAGTATGCATATAATTCGACAATCATTTTTTGTTACAATAGATCTACTTTTTTTATTCTTGTTATACTCTTTCTCTCTTTCCCTTGACTAAAAAATCATAAAAATACACATGGTTAAATGGAAAAAAATATATAAAAAATGATAAAAGGATGAAGGAAAAATTAAGCTGAACGTTGGCAACGGTCGTAGTAAGTGCAAGTTGTGTCTTTCTCATTAACAGCTTTGATGCAATTACCGGCGATCTTCCAAGGTAAAGCCGGCTGTCGCTGCAGAGGTTTTGGGCTTATAAATCTCCATTGTTGCAGAATCCTCCTTCTCAGCCGCCGCCATTAAGCATTCTCTGACCGTATCTCCGGGAGCACATCCATCATATCTCAACTCACTTGTGCCGTTCCATGCAGATGCAGCCGTGAGAAGAAGCAAAAGAGAGACTGTGATGAAGAAGGAGAAATCTGGTTTGTTCATGTTTAAAGCTTAAGAATGCTAGGAGGTGTGGAATTATTGAATGAGAGGAAGAAGAAAATAACCCTTTTTTCAATTATCTTTACATCCACACATTAGTTTCACTACTGTATTTTAATTATTTGATTATGTCGCAATTGTTTTGTTTGATCCCAAATCTACCATTTACTGAAATGTTTAACGTTTAAAATGTACAATCACTTCACATATTATAACAGTATGTGAATCATATAACGTCATCAAATACATTGTTTTTACTTTTGACAACTCAGAGGTCACTGTAGATTTGTATCTTTCTTCATTTCATTCTTTATATTACTTGCAAGTAGGCGTTAAGTAAGACCAAATCCAATGCATCTTATTGTTTTATTAAACTCTTAAACAAGGAAAAATAGGAAGATAACAAAACACACATAATTAACAGAAGAAACAAAACAACATATACAACAAATAAAAAGGGAAAAGGAACTAAAACAAAAGTTAGCTAAGTAGCACGTTTGCATCTGTTGTAGTAAGTGCATCGTGCGTTTCTCCGGTTAGCTGTTCCAATACAGTTACCTGCGATCTTACCATTACAAGTTGGCTGCTTCTGCAGAGCTTTGTAGCTTAGTTTCCTCCTCTGTTGTTGCAGAATCCTCCGCACCACCGCCTCAACTCCCTCCTCATCCTCAACCACCGCCGTTATGCACTCTCCAACGGTGTCTCCGGAGCCACATCCACCATATCCAAACCCACTTGTCACGTTCCCTGAAGATGCCGTTGCTGAAGCAGCCGCAAGAAGAAGCAGAAGAGAGACAGTAAAGAACAAGAAGAAGAAAACTGATCTTGCCATGTCTTAAGCCAAAAAGCTAGGAGATGTGGAATGATGGAATGAGAACAAGACGATGATATTACATCTCTTTTTATATTGTCATGTACACATTAATTTACAATCTTTTATTCATTCTTGTTGGTCTAATAATTGCGGTTGGTCATTGACTCCAGTAAAGATAAACATATATTATTCATTTAAAACAACAAATTATTCTGATATTATTGATCATATGGCCAAAATAAATAACATTTTCTATAAACATTTTGTTTCTTGTGAAAGCAGAACAACAACAAGAAAGAAATACAGACATAACAGTAAGAAAAAAAAGCCAGAAACAAAATGAAACAAGAAAAAACAAAATATAATGTATGAAGACATCTATCTGTGAGAGGCTCTAATCCTGGCAATCTCAAGCAAAAATTTATGCAAAGCTTGTGGCTTAGAGAAGAAAGGAGCATGGTCAGCACCTTTTAACCGGTAAACTTTTTCAGGTGGACTACTATTGATCATGTGTTCTTGGAGAGCCAACGGTATAGCATTGTCTTCCAGCGTCTCTATGTAGTACCGTCTCACTGATCCGTAGTTACCATCTGAGAGAGAGAGTTTCTCAAGAACCGGCGCAAACGGGATTGACCTCATTGACACAGAAGCCAATGCAACATCCTTTGAAGGGCTTTGATTGAACAAAAGGTCTTTAAGAAGAGACTTGTCTAAGTCAATGGCCGTTGGAGGGTGTTCATTGCCGTTTGTGTGGATAAATATCTGAGCTTTTCTCATTAAATCGCTCTGACCTGCCTGCAGCGAGAACATGTCGAGTGTACTCTGACCATTAGTCAACATGGCTGCAGCGAGGAACACAGCTTTTGAGATCTTGGAAGGAAACAGTTCCATAGCGTAAGATATACAAGCTCCACCGAAGTCATGACCAACCAAGATCACCTTCTCTCCTGTGGGAAGCTTTTCAAGAACATCAGTAAGTGGCTTCACGTACTGTGATAAGCTTGCGATGCTGTTTATGTTGCATGAGTTGATACCGCAACCAGCCAAGTCTATGGCTGTAACTTTGAAACCATCTTCTTCTTGGAGCGCGATGGTTTTGTACCAACACCAAGCGCCGAAACCTCCTCCATGGATGAGGATAAAATGGTTTGTTTCCAAGTCATCTAGCTTTACACCCTATTCAAAGAACAGAACTAAGAAGTTAACTTACAGATAAAGAATGAAAACCAAGAAAATGTGTTAAACTGTTTGCTATTTTGCAGGTTGGTGAGGTTTATATGGCACTTAGGGTAACAGAGAAACTGAATCATCTATAAGGATTAAGGTCAGGGGCGGTCCTGAGCAAAACCAAGTGAAACATCATCCCTATTGCCCCCAAAATTTTTAAGAAATGATTTACATAGATATAGACCCGCAAATTTTTTAACTTTTTAACAATAAAATCTCTAAATAAATTGCTTATAGCCCCCAAAATCTCAGAGACGCCCTGATTAAGGTGAACAAGTTGTCAAAACAATATAATACGAACAGTCCTACATGGAAGATAGGAACAACACATGAAGAGGATAACTAAAGTTCAACAATGAGGTTTGGCTAAAACTAAAAAAGTAAGAACTGTCAACATCAAGATTCTAAAAATCTTTTGAGCTATATATTCTCATTGTCACCATAATCACACCATTATCCATAATCAATGAAACAAAAATAGAGGCACCACACCAAGGTTTTCAAGACTCTAAGAGCATCTCCAAGGAAACTCTATTTTTTTCTCTATAATTTACACTAAAATAGAGTAACTCTATTATTGAGTTGAATTTGTTCCAATGGTTCACTCTATAATAGAGTAAAATATAGAGTAATCTTATTTTTTTACTCCAAATATAGAGTAAAAAAACAAGAATACTCTATATTTCACTTTATTATAGAGTAATAGAGTGAACCATTGGAGCAAATCTAACTCTATAATAGAGTTACTCTATTTTAAAGTAAAATATAGAGAAAATTATAGAGGGTCTAACATCAACCTCTAAAGTGGTTGAGCCAACAAAGTACATTAAAGAACCTATGAGAATCTAAGTCATTAAATACCAAGAAAGAAACTAATCAATGCTCATCACATATCACATTGTTCCCATATCATAGAGTAAGATACTTACTATACACAATCAATTCAAGTTCCAAACAATGTCTCTATTCAAATAGCATTAAGACAACTAGTTTTACTTTTCAAAGTTCTAGTTTTGAATTACGACACGAGTTTGAGTAATGTCTTTGACTTAGTCAATGAAAGATTATTCAAAGTCAAAAAAACCTTGTTAAGAAACTGATGAGGCTGCAACAGAGGATCCGTGGAGGATCTTGACCTTGTACTGGAGCTCCGAGGCAACTGATTCTTCTTCGAACCAGAAACAGGATAACGCTGCGATGCGGACCGATCAAACGGAAGCGATCCAGCTTCGCCGCCGTTCTGCTGTCCGAACAAAATGGCATCTTCGAACTTGTTGTCCCTCGTGGAGGAAGAAGAAGACGATCTGAGCCTGTTCCTAGGACCGGAAGCTGATCTGGGTACGGATGGTTGTCGCTTAGTGATGGGTCGTCTCTTCTTGACGGGCTTAGGCGGAGCAAACAAAGAACAGAGGTTTCCCATGAAGAAACTTGAGAGAGAGACAGAGTAAGAAAGCTTTATGGAGTTTTAAGAGAGAGAGAGAGAAGGTGACGTGTGGGTTCAGGTGAAAGTGGTGGCGAGAAGCTGGCAACTTTTGAATAGCCTTCTCATCGTGTGTAACCGTGAGTCTACAGAGGGACCATCATGCTAAAGTGGAAAGTGCATACAATTTTATAATTACTTTCTTTTTTGTTTTTTTTAATAAAGGAGTTTCTATTGAAATATATTGTTTTTTATGCCCACACTTCACATTTTTTTTTTCATTGTGGTCACTCTTTACATTCAAAAGTTTCACCTAGTATATGTGTTGGTGCATTCAAATCCTAAGGTGGAAGTGGGATGAAGTTACTTTGATGATGGCTTACTTTGCCTGTGCTCTGGGCTGAGCCTGAGAAGAAGCAACTAAATAAGTAGAATGGCTATTTAATTTGTGAGGTAGCTAGGAGCCTCTATAGAGATGATAGCAATTTTGAGTTTCTGCAACTATTGAAGCAGTTCTGAGATAGCTAGGGGCTGTTCGTTTTACCATATGTTATCTCCATCTAGATGATTCATTTGTATGATCTATTCTAAATGATCCATCCAGATTTTTGTGATTGTTTGTTTTGTCCATCGAGATAGCTCATCTAGATGATCATCTAAATGAATCTTATGTTTGTTTTTTACATTTATTTCCATCCAAATGAGTTTAGTAAACAAATTACCAAAATACTCTTGTGTTGATTTAATCATATGGCTGATATTAATTTTAACTATATTTGGAAAAAAAAACTTTAAAGTTTCAAACTAAAACAAGTATTAATAATAAACCAACTATAGCTTCGGTTTTGGCAGAAAACAATTTTTTTTATTTTGACGGAACAACGAGATTTTTCAATTTTGGCGGGAAAAAATAATTTTTGGTTTTGGCGAGAAAATACATTTTTGCGGTTTTGGCGGAAAAACAAAATTTTTCGGTTTTAGCAGGAAAACACATTTTTCGGTTTTGGCGGAGAAATGAGATTTTTTGGTTTTGGCGGGAAAATGCATTTTACGGTTTGGCAGGAAAACAAAAAATTTCGATTTTAGCGGGAAAACACATTTTTAGGTTTGTCCGGAAAATGAGACTTTCGGTTTTGGCGGAAAATATGCTTTTCGGTTTTGGCGGGAAAACATATTTTTTTTTGTTTTGGCGGAAAAATGTATTTTTGCGGTTTTCGCGGGAAATGTGTTTTTGGGGTTTTGGCGGGAAATCGCGTTTTTGTGGTTTTGGTATGAAAATACGTTTTTACGGTTTTCGGGGAAATGCATTTGGGCGGAAAACACGTTTTGCGGTTTTGGCGATAAACGCGTTTTTGCGGATTTTGGCGGAAAAAGCATTTTGGCGGAAAATGCGTTTTTGCGGGATATGTGTTATGGCGGGATAACACGTTTTTGCGATTTTGGCGGGATAAATGTTAAATGCTCAGTATATGTATATCAAATTAGTAAATTCAGTTTTGCATTCACTATATAATATTGAACATTTTATATGTACGTTCACTAATATACTATAAACCTATTGGTTCATCTATTTTTTTTTACGGGCTGTTTTACACATTAAAGTAAATAAAAACATTTTACTGTATTTTCGACACATGTAAATCCAATTAAAAGCATCGTACTCGGTTATGTTGATTTATATTAATTTGTCATACCAGTATGATCGGATTGAATATCAACAATATCATAAGAGCTGTTTTTATGACGTATTCATAAGATGAAGAACACGATATTATTTGTGTACTAAAATATAAAAGTATATTGTTAAAAGTATTATTTTTAATTTGATTTAAAGCCCACATGCAATATTCCCGCATGTTTATGAGTTACACCAAAAGCTCACACGATCTCCAACTCCAAGTTAATGAAACGCCACGTTTTGGACGCGGATACATGTCAGTTCTAAAGACTCGAATTACTGACGTGTCCGTCTACGTGGCCGGCCTACGAGGAAAGCAAACGCAACTTTATATATAAAGATATTGAGTGTAACTTTCTCGTGGCTATCCACTTAGAAAGACAAAGCACTCTTCCACATTGAGTTTCACTAAGATATAGAAAAGGACTAATAAATCACACATTTATTCCAAATATGATCAAAATTTTGTTAAAACCACCACTATATAATATACAAAAGTCATTTTAAGATAGGAGAATTAGATCCCGAGGCATATGACGCATATGAGTAAATATATGACAAGATAAGTAGACTATCATTATCACACAGCATGTGAATTCTCTCTCGCAATGCAATATGTATGCCATCATATGATAAGTACAAGTGGTTTTAAATTTTAGTAGACGATATTTGACAATGGCCTCTTTAATTTCTCCTCTCCAGCGGAGAAATAACTTATTAACTTTGCCATCTCTATCCACCACCATGTTTTAAATTCAATAGAGTTTTTTGTGTTTGACTAAATATTAATGCATGATTGTAATTACATCATCAACTTTTTATCGACAAATGCATATCAATATTATAGAGACTAGATCCTTTCTCCGCGCTACGCGCAGATAATATATTTAAATTTGTTACATTTATCATTTTATTTCTATGTAAATTTTTGTATATTAAATTATATATAACTAATTTTTAAGTTTGATTTTTTATATATTATTAGTTTGAAGTAAGTATTTCTACAATATGTAACACAATTAACTAATAAAATATAAAGAATCAAGTCCGAGATTTTGAAGTTATGTAAAAAAAACATAATTATGTATAGAACATAAATTATCTTAGTTTAAAACATCGGAATCTCATCTCGAATAAATTCACGAAAAAAGTACTTCAATAACCTAAAACTGTGTATGTTGTAAATTTAGACTTTTTAGTGTAGCTGAGCACTATCAATTATGGAAATTATATTATGATTTTATTTTTCTAAATTTTTCTTTTTTTTGTATATTTTTTGTTTTATTTTTTCTTTTTAAAATTTTATTGCCTTATTCTTTAATTGTAGAGAATTGCTATTTCTAATTTTTTTTTCATATACCTTAAAAGTCTGTTGATTTTTGATTGTTTTCTTTCTCCAATTACAATGTATAGTTTGACCGTTTTTTTTTTAAGATCAAACTACTAATATCATCAGATAGAAACGCTTAATCTCCAAGAATGGAATGAGTATTTGTGCTAGAGAAAACTGATTTAGCCACTAATATAGTGAGATATTATAATATTAGATGGTATGAAAACTCTTCTATGTTGGATATAATTAAGTTGTTGTCAATTGATTATATATTTGTGATAACTGGAAATACATTTTTATGTCTTCTTTACATCATCCTTCGTTGGTTTACGGTTCGACCATTTCTAATATACTGAAAGTAACATAATATTAGATGTTAATTATCTTCTTCCAATTAGGAATGCACAGAATGAGAGAAATTCAAGGTGAGACCACTTTACAAATTTGTCCTCATATCTATATAAAGTTAGTTTATATATTTCAAAATGTAATCAGTTTTAATTAAAATCTATAATGTTTAAAAGTTATTACTTTAGAAAACTGTCATTTAATATATAAATTTAATTAATTACACAATAATTTACATAATTTAATTGGCCACACAATATCCAATAAATATAAAGTTACATTGAAATATAAAACCAATTTATATAGTGAAACAAAAAAACATTTTTAAACCATTATATTATAAAACAAAAGGAATATTCAAATTATATTGAAACATTAGAATAGTAAGAATCAGAAAAGCTGAAATCTCAACGCCGATTATTTACGTTGGCCATGCCTTAGACCATCTCCAATGTATTCCTCTATTTTTTTCTTTATAATAAAGGAATTTCATAATAGAGATGGATTTGTCTCCGATGTATTTTTCTATTTTCTATCCTAAAAAAGAATATTCTTGATATATTTTTTTCTAAGTTTACAAATAATATATTTTATTTGTGAAAGTTGAAAACCAGCCCAATTTCTTTTAGTATTTTATAAAATTATGATATTATTTACACTAAATATTTCTTTACAAACTATTATGTAAATAGAAAATATAATTATATTTATATAAATAATATATTTCATTAAAAATATATTTTCGGTTATAATTGTTTAAGTAAAAAGTTAAAGGATCATTTTGTAAAAAAAAATAGAGGAGGTGACATGTCAAAAATATAGTTTCTCATTGGACGATTATTTTTGTCTATGTGGACACTCTATCTGAGGCTTATTTCTTCCACTTTTAATTAAAATCTGTAATGTTTAAGAGTTATTACTTTAGAAAACTATCATTTAATATATTAATTTAATCAATTACACAGTAATTTACTTAATTTAATTGGCCAAACAATATCCAATTAATAAAGTTACATTGAAATATAAAAAAAAAATTATATAGTGAAACAAAAAATAAATTTCCATATCTACGAAAATTCTACATCAGAAAAGGAAGGTAGTATAATTCCTTGAATCGAGATTTTTAAACACAAACAGCCAAAATATAATCAAGGTATGAAAATGTTTTACTTAAGAATTGACTTATTGGTATATCAAAAAAATTGAAAAATAATGAATTATTAAACAAAATAATTCAAATTTTTAACATTTGAAAGATAATGAAATATATGAAGTCATAACTCAACTATTTTAATAGTAAAATTAGGGCTACGCAAAATATCCAAACCCAAAGATCCGACCTAAATCAACCCGAAAATCAGGCTTCCGAACTCGATCAGATATGTGATAAATAACCGAATGGGTCCTAAATTGATGTATCCGAAGATCCAGGACCCAATCTGGTCTAAACCAAGAATCAAATGAGTAACCGGAGATATCCAAAATTTATTTATATATATAGATATATCTATAAACATATTTGTTACAATTGTAGATATAAGTATTTTAATAATTTAATTTAAAATCATAAGTTAATTATATTAGTTAATTTCAATATTTTGTGTGTTTTCGGTTAAAATAGGATAGCGTGAATAAAAATGCTCAAAAAAGTGTATATAATGAATTTTTTTACTGTATTCGATTTGAAAATGAGTAAAATTTACTTGGACTTGTGAATATATATTATTTGCAAATCAATTTAATTGCATAAATGATTAACATCCTAAACCCTTAATAAAAGACATTCAACGCTTTGACCCTTTGCCTAGCGTGAACATATTCCTCAACCTTGTTGCAGACTCATGTCCTGTTGAGTCTTGTATGTGGTGGTAGTCTCAAAGCTTCCCTTAAGCTTCACAGGGTTTCTAATCACACCAACACGCCCTCTGTTTCTACCTCCAGTCACCATCACAACATTACCGAAATCTAACTTGATGAACTCAACAATCGTTCTCCTCCAGGTCGAGCTTAATGGTTTAGCCTGTAGAGAGGAAAAGAAACAAATCTTATTGGTACACATACATGTCAAACATTACTCTAAATTATATCAAGAGCAAGAGAGATCAAAACCTTAGCTTCTTCGTCCCTCATGGAGTGAAGACGGAAACGTCCCTCGCTATCATAGAGAAGACAGAAATTCTCAGAGAAGAAATACAAATGCACCACCAAGTTTGTCAACTTGTGTTTTTTGTTATACATAAGATTTAATATTTTTTAAAATTGTGAAAGCGATGTTGTTTAATAATATATTGCTCTATACGTAGAGAAAGTGAAGTGAATAATAAAACAACTTTCCTAAAAAAGATTCCTTATCACTAACAGTCGGGTGATACCATTTCTATGCAAAATTTACCCAAAATTTGATAAGTTCTGGGCAAGCTGATGGGTCTGATAAGCTGGTGGAAGGTCGAGGACATCAAGTCCTTTTCTACACGCCAGATCACACACAGTTTGTGTTCTATTGTGCCTGCACACAGTTACACCAAGTCGTTACAAACAGTGAAAGTCACTGACACATGGCTTTTAGAAATGGTCACTGAAACATCAAAAAATACAGGGTATTGATGCCGTTTCTGGATATGATTTGGGATGATGCTTATACCAGTCTTATAAAAAAAAATTGCTTTAAACATGAGTCCTACTTTAGTTTCCATTTGCTAATCAACTGCAATTGTTCATTATATGGTTAACTGAACAGTTTCGATGGTGCAGAGATACAAAATAAGAGAAATAAAAAAAATTTGATGAATGCTGACCTTACAGATTTTTAAGCTGAGACCAGTTGCAAATTCACTCTGAGATGGTTCCCTAGAAGTGATTGTCACTTACCCTTCTGCAGTTGAAAACACAAAAACAGTTTAGGACTATCAAATTTACACATACAGAATTAATATTCTTATGAGGGCTAATATTGATCTCACGGTAGACGGAACTGTACTTGATTCTGACTATGGTCATCGGTGGTGTCAGTGGAGCTCTGACATGATCTGAACACGGGTTATGCTTCAAAACCAACAATCGTTCTGATCTTATATCCATGCCTAACTCTCTGCTTAAATAGAAAGGTGATTATGTGAATGAAAAACAATGCTATGATTTTGCTGTTTTTTAAGAATTAAGCTAACATCAATGAAAGGGTTCAAAAAAAAAAACTAACATCAATGGATCACGCAAAAAGAATCGAAGGAACTATTTTGAGCAGAGTAAAATAATGAATATGAAGAGAGTAGACACAAACCTTGATTGTTATAATACAGGACGATGGGAGACCTTCCAGTGGAGACAAAAGACTTTCGTGCATTAAGCAGTAGGTACTTGTAAATGGTTATACTCAAAAGTGTGTTACAGGATCCGACTAAACTATCATATGAAGTAGAACAATCTGGTCGTTGTGCCATCAATACGCCTCAAGCCTCAACTTAATCACTATCAAAGTCTACATAAATCAAGTATATAGTTTGTTTTTTTTTGATCAATTAAGTATTTAGTTTCTACATTAAAACCAGAGAGGAAGGTAAAACCTGGTTACAACTTACATTAGGACGGCACTGGCTTCTTTGGATTCCGATAGTGATAAGGTGGAGCCAATAGGAATTTGAGTTTCCAGACTGTGTTTCACCTCAGTTCCATTTCGGTGAAGCCATCTCGCTGTTAGAAAATCTTGAAGGATTTAACGGTGATGAATCTGATGTAATGGAAGATCAAGAACCCAAAGAATGAGAACTTAACGATTAGGATAAACACGTAGTCTGGAGCTCATGGAGACCAGTTGCAGAAGTCTGGAAAGTTGGATGATGACTTTCTGTTATCCTTGGCTTTTGAAAATGGGAGTTTGCTGATTTCTTCTTGATCAGTGTTTGGTTGATGACAGAGATTTAGCACTGGAAATACAAACCCAGAAATCAACTCGACAGGTTGAATCATCAGTAGATTCAAAATAATAGAAACACCCAAAAAAAATAAAAAATCAGATCCAATCAATCTTTAAACTACAACTTAATTTGGTTTTGACCTAAAAACCCAATATCCAAATACACAGAGAGCTTGCATATATATTATAAAACAAATTTAGAGGGGGAGAGATGAGAGCCACCTTGATCCAGAGTTGATGACATAGAAATATAGATTCTACGTTGTAGTTCTTATTCTCCTCGCCAAAATTGGATGTGAAGAGGTAGATTATATAGTGATTGCACTAAATGATAAAGCTTTATGAGTCACAATTTTAATGTTACAGAGGAGAAGAGGTGAAACGGTTGGGATTTCTTCGAGGAAAAGGAGGAAGATGAAGTCGATGAGGAACATATGACATGGCACAATACAACTCTATGATTGGCCTGAATTATTAATCTGACGTAGACCCCCTCTCCATTGAGGATATCTGGCTTTTAGTATTGTATTGATTATCAACTCTTTGTCGACAAATTCACATCTATAACACATACACTTGTTATCTAGCTTGCAGTATTTTAATTTAATAGGCGAAGTTCCTAAAAAGTTTAGTGAAAGTTAGTGAAATACATTAATCTAAGGGGATAATATTTATTTTCTACAATTTAAGGGATAAGATCATAAGATTGTGTGAATAATGAATAAAAAGAAGTTATCTTCTAATTGAGATAAGAAATCTCTGGGTCCAACGTTTCCAACCCAAAAAATTTGATTTCTATCTTTCAAAGCCTTTCATCTCTTTATATAGCAGCTCATTCTCAACCAAGTTTGTATCTACCCCAAAACTTCTTCGATTGTGTCTTCAGACATATCCTACCTCATCACATATCTCTATCTCTCGTTTGACACGTTGTGGACGAGGTGAGAGCAAGAGACATGGGATGAGGGTAGAATATGCATATGTTTTTTTTGTTTGCTCTCAACTATATATGTTCTTATATCTACTTCTAAAACCAATCCTTTGACTGTATCCTAAGACAACTCTTTGTGCACATGATCTATCGCATATCATGGATCTACCAATTTCACTCGCTTGAGACGTTGTGTAGAGGCTCCTCTAGTTGATACCTTTGTCAGTTATCCGGTCCGTGTGTGGTACAAAACGGTCGTATTCAATTTCATCTATCCTTCGAAAACGAATTAGTCCGAGAAGTATGTGTGGTATGATCGGTTCGAAACGTAACATGTATGTTATCCGTTCTGCCTTGTTGGATATAAACCGGATAAAATAACATAAACCGGTCAGATGGTTAAATAATATCAGAGAAACAAAAAAAAAGTTGGGTTCTTCACCAAGCAGTCGAGCAACTTCTCTCCATCAATCTCCTAAGAAGAGAGCTTCTAAAAAGGTAACCACTTTCCTTTTTCCATTGCATTTGTTTCTGGGTTTTGAGGTGGTCTTCTACTTAATTGCCTGAATGTTCTCCGTTCATGAGCTTTTAGAATTTTCAAAGTATCAAAAAGTTTCGATTGGATTTAGATATAGATGTTACTCAAACTGTTGATGTTGTAATCTTCATTTTTTTTTTTTTAAATATGTTTTAGTTGTGATGTTTTTTATCAGTTTCAGTTCTTCTGCTTGTTAGAACTTGTTTTGGAGTTTGTTTTTTGAAATTGTTTCGTGCTTTTAGAAACTAGTTATGACTTAATGAGGCTCTAATGCTGTCAACAGAGACATATCTGCCTCCACCCCAGTAAAGGAGCTTTGGATCGTCGATTATGGTTAATGCCTTAGATTTGCAGAGTGATATTTCGTGTATACGCACACCAATTAACCTAATGTGCACACTACCACAATCGAATGGTATGTCGATGTAGCACTTTAGGATCGAATCCACAGAGACCAACTATTACACTTTATCTTTATAGGATCAATATCAAGCTAAAACAATATGGGGGGTTTTAAAGTTGATTTCGTAACAAGCAAGTAATAAGATTAATTAAAGATTTTCAGATGATTAAAAATGCTAGCCTAGGGTGGTTTGGTCGGGTGTTAAACAAGTGTGAGCCAAACAATTATTCAAGTTTAATTAAGAGCAAGTCTAGAACTCGGATCACTCAAGTAGAACAGCCCACTGTCGTGGAACTGCTCCCTATGCTGATCGATCTTGATACCTAAACTCTCGTTTGGATCAAGATGCGACAGCAAGCAATAGAGATTAAGTCCGATAGGTTCACCAAACACCCTAATATCTACTTTCGCTGATTAGAGATGCTAGGCTCATTCATAACAGATCTAGCAACCTATTACACGGTTAATGAACAGGTTAAACCTAGGATCTAACATTAAGCGGCCAGATTAATGCAAGCATTAAGAACAGTTATGAATGAAGACAATCAATGGTTTCACTTATCTATGTTTAACTCACGGATCTAAGACCCGAACACCCTAGACTAAGCAAGTTGACTACTCAGCCATGAACAGAGAAAACACAGAGATCAATTCTGAATAAGACTTCATGTAAATAAAAGAGATAGAAAGAGGGTTCAGGATAATCTTCTCTATGGTGAGAGAGATGGAGCCTTCTCCCTTTACAATCCAAAAGCACAAAAAATCTCCAATGGTTTTCTTCAGTCTAGAATAGCGTAGAATGATAAAGAGAAACAGAAAATATGATATATCAAAGCCACAGGCGGCTGGGAGAGAAAATAGGGATAATTAGGGCAAATCCCGTAATGATTGTAGTTTCCTAAAAAATCTCTGCCGCTGGAACACTCACTCGGAACAGTCACTCGGGTTGCTCCGCTATCCGGAACAGTCATCAAGACTGTTCTGCGTGAAAACCACCAAATTGCATTGTTTTCTGCCTCTTTTGTTCCAGTTGATCCATCTCCCATCCAATGCAATTCCAGACCTGTAATGACTCCAAAAGGACTAGGAAGACTCGATAAAGACTTGAAAACCAATTTAAAAGCATATATACAAGATGTATAAAACACCATATATCAATTCCCCCAGACTTAGATCCTTGTTTGTCCTCAAACAATGTCAAGTATCAAGAACAGGGAGAAAGGTTTGAAAGTGTGGGAACTCTCCTATTCTCAGCAACCATACTTTAACCACAAATCTCTGAACCATACAAGCAGTAAAACTAGGACAACACACCCTTACCGGAACCCCACTGACTGCTGTTCAAAAATCGGCTCCATACTCTTCATCTCAAACCTGAAAAAGCAACACTATCGAGACAAACTCCCTACATTCATTTAAGAGTAGCGTGAGCTTCTCATCACAGGCATCATTCAGGGTAGACGGTCTAGGTGTGGAACAGGCTATTTAATGGTGGAGTTAAAAGTGTTTAGGGGCTACCATTTCATTGAAGAGGATGCAAGATATCACACAAAATGGCAAGAGAGGATAGATCCATTGATGTCCACAACCTCTACTCGTTTTTGCTCTATATGGTGCGACTGTTCTGATGACGGAACAGGCAACTGATTGTTCTGCTTTCCACTTTCCTTTACACACTCTTCAATACTTGGTACCAACTTCTTGCTCGACCTTTCCAGTGGCTCCATGTTTCTTTTCTTTCTTCCCCTTCTCCATCACATTAATCTCGTTTTTTTTTTTTTTTTTTTTTGAAGACTGATATGGTGATGTGACGAAGAAGGAGATAATACATGATTGTTATGAGTGTCACTGGTGGTTCTAATTTCGCGACCATTCTGGTTCTCCACCCCTGCTCTTGCGCAGTTCATTGGTTATGGAGCGGTTGCTCCCTTAATCTGCTTGTTCTCCTTTCTGACTGAATTTCTGCAGCAGTAACGAGTAGCAGGCTGCGTTGATCCTTTCCTCTCCGACCTTTTTGCACATATCTGCACATATGACACTAAAAAACAAATGCATGAAGGTGGAATAAAGGCTAAGGTGCAGGGTGGGAACTAGCTAAAGATGAGCTAGCCACTCAGGATCAGCAAGATGGATAAAAAGGATAAGAAGTCCTGAGTGTGTTCTCGTTTCCCTGATCTAATGCCCATAACAAGAAGAATTTCAGTCAAGATTAGGTTCAAGTAAGGTGGAGTTAAGTCTACCCAGTGTAACCTGATCGGCTGAGAACTTCTGGAAAATCAAGTGAGATATGTCAGGGTGTTCCAGGTCCACATGTGTGTCTTTCGCCACTGCTAAGGTCACTGAATAAGATAACTAAAGCACGAGGTGGTTAGTGATCAACACGGAATAAGGTCCTAATTCCCACAAATTTTGACTGACTCAATAAAAACTGACTCAAATTGACCCAAAAGAAAAAAAATAAAAGAAAGAAACGAGTTAGTAAACGACGAAAACCCTCCTCCAGACTTACTTCACAACGTCCCTGGTGTGAAAATAAATCAGAGAGAAGGAGAAAAAGAAAAATATATATATATATATATATTTTTTTTTTTGGGTCGAGATACTTACCTGAGTGGAGCAGGCGCTCCATGAAAATTATGGGTGTTCTATCGTCAGATGATCGCCTGGAACAACCGATCTTTTCAGGGGGTAGGTTGTTCCGTTTCTGCAACCCAGAATTTTTGAAGTATCTCGAATTTTTCTACTTTTTGACCTGAAACTCAATAAACTAAAACGAAAAATAAGTAAACAAAACCAAGTTATATTTACACTTACCAGTGGGTTGCCTCCCACCAAGCGCTTGGTTTAAGTCTCTAGCTTGACTTGGTGACTGGGATCAGTCGGGTTGAGCAGGAGGGCCTGTTCCAAAACAAGCTCCACAATCAGACATGTTCAGCTTCAAAACCCTGGTCAACAACCCTTTCACAGCAGCTTCCCCTTTCTCCTTCAGCTCATGTGTGAGAATAGCTCTGACTTGGAGAACGGTTTAGAGGTACTCTTGCACTTTACCTCATACTCAATGGAGTTCTCATCACACTTCAGAGGTATCAAAGTCATTGTAGGATCTCCCTTGACCCTTTTCTTCTGGACTTTCTGTTTCACCCTTGAATTCCCTCTAATTTTAGTAGGTTCAGTGCATGGATCTTCATCAGATAAAAGCCTGCTCTCACCCTTATCACCATGCTCCTTCTCTGGAACAACCTTCAGCTTTTCTACATCAAACACTGAGATGCGAGAGGCGTGTGATGAGGAAGATCTGGTGGGTACAGCCTTGTAGAAAACTTTCTTGTTGATGTTGGAGAAGCAGACTCTCTTGTTGGACATATCGATGGTTGCTCCAACAGTAGCCATGAATGTCCTTCCAAATATCAAAGGCATCTCATGATCCTTGTTCATCTCAACAATTTGAAACTCAGCAGGAACAACGCATTCCCCTACTTGAACATTAAGGCTGCGGATGGTTCCATATGGGACTGCTCTGGAAGAGTTTGCAAAAGTCAGGGTCAGCTGAGAATGCTTAACATCACCAATACCCAGATCGTCTACAATAGCCTTTGAGACGAGATTCACACAAGGACGAGATTCACACAAGAACCAGAGTCACAAAGAGCGTCCTTGAAGGTTGTTCCTGCGATGGAATATGGGAAAATAAACTTTCCAGGATCATCAACCTTAGGCAATACCTTCAGTGCTGGTGTAGACAGTGCTTTGGTATAGAGGACCTTGATCTCCTCTTGAGTCTCTCTACAGTTTTTAAAGAACTGGAGCAATGGACGAATCTGCAGAGCATCTTCAAATGCAAGTTCTTTAGGAAGCCTTCTCACCATCTTGTTAAAACCAATCAGCTGCTCTTCACTAATGGGATCCATCAGATGTCTAGGTGGAATAGGATAGGGAACCTTGGGAACATAGACTCGCACAAGTGGAGTTTCAGAAGGTACGCTAGGACCAGTCACTCCAGAGCTAGCAGACTGCTCTGTGTTCTCTTATGCGCCTAGAACAGTCTCAGCAAACGGCTGCTCTATTGCATTACAGTGCTCAGTCCTAGGATTTTTATCAGTTTTTCGAGGGAGCGTCTCTTGTTGCCTCTTGACACTCTCAGCTGTTTGAGCAAGCTGAACATCGATCTTTCTTATATGGATCGCAAGATTATCATACTTGTTATTCAGCTCAGTGAACATGTTCCCCCTCCTGGTGTCAATTTCTGTGGTTACCTGATTCAACACCTTGGCCTGAACCTGCTGACCCTGCAACAGTTGTTGCATCATCATACCCAGACTATTCAGCTCATCTGGTTGACTGTTCCCGTTAGCTGAAACAGCTTGCTGATTGCTCTGCGGTTGTCGGTGGTTCTGGTTCTGAATCTGCCCGGACGTAGCTTGCTTCATGTTGAAGACGTACCCATGGTTGTTTTTCAGTAGCTGATCAAGTTTGGCAGTTAGCTCATCTATCTTCTGGGTGTCAGAACTGTTCCCTTTCTTGGAGCAATCACTCTCCTCTTTCTTATTAGCTGAGCTAGCAGCCATGTTCTCAATCAGCTTAAACGCTCCATCAGTGGTTTGAGTCATGAAGTCTCCATTGCTCGCAAAGTTTAGAGCACCTTGGTATTTCCAGTCCACTCCATCATAGAAAATGTCCAAGAGGTAATCATCATCAAATCCATGGTGAGGACATTCTCTGCGATAATCATTGAAGCGCTCCCATATGTCGCAGAAAGGCTCATTAGTGAGCTGTCTGAAGGAGGTGATCTTGTTCCTCAATGCAGCTGTTCTCGCCTTAGAGTAGAAATGGCTGAGGAATGCTGATCGGACCTGTTCCCATGAAGTGAGAGAACCAATAGGGAGAGAGTTCAACCATCGTGCAGCTTTTCCATCAAGAGAGAATGGGAATAACATGCACGTGATGTAGTCTGGGGGAACACCATTCACGCGAGTGAAACTGCAGACTTTTTCAAAGCTCTCAATATGCTCCATTGGAATTTCTGTAGAGAGACTAGAGAACACCTTTCTCTGTACTAGACCGATCAAAGCAGGCTTGATCTCGAAGTCCTGCCTGGTGCAGAGTGGAGGAACAATGGCAGAGCGCGTAGTAGGGATGTTACGCGGAAGGTTTCTCTGCCCGATTGGAATAGTCTGCGCCTGTTGTTCCTGATGCGCGAGAGCAGCATGTTCAGCAGCATCCTGCTGAGCTTGGATGGTCTGCTGCATTTGTTGCATCTGCTGCTGCATGAGTGTCATAGCTGCAGCGAGATCATCCTGATTGGCGTGATCACCCATAGTGGTGTCAGTTTGCCTTGGCTGTTGACGATTTGTTCTTTCTAACCTTGCTAGCTCCTGGTTGGTAAATGTAACTAACTCTCCTTGTGCGTTTTTCCGAGTATGTCTACTGGTCATGCACCTGGAACATTAGCTGCAACAAAAAGGATAAGGCAAGTTAGAGGTCTTAGACTAAATAAATAACTGAAAAATAAAGGTAAAAAGATGGTCCCTGGCAACGGCGCCAAATTGATATTTCGTGTATACGCACACCAATTAACCTAATGTGCAAATACCACAATCGAATGGTATGTCGATGTAGCACTTTAGGATCGAATCCACAGAGACCAACTATTACACTTTATCTTTATAGGATCAATATCAAGCTAAAACAATATGGGGGGTTTTAAAGTTGATTTCGTAACAAGCAAGTAATAAGATTAATTAAAGATTTTCAGATGATTAAAAATGCTAGCCTAGGGTGGTTTGGTCGGGTGTTAAACAAGTGTGAGCCAAACAATTATTCAAGTTTAATTAAGAGCAAGTCTATAACTCGGATCACTCAAGTAGAACAGCCCACTGTCGTGGAACTGCTCCCTATGCTGATCGATCTTGATACCTAAACTCTCGTTTGGATCAAGATGCGACAGCAAGCAATAGAGATTAAGTCCGATAGGTTCACCAAACACCCTAATATCTACTTTTGCTGATTAGGGATGCTAAGCTCATTCATAACAGATCTAGCAACCTATTACACGGTTAATGAACAGGTTAAACCTAGGATCTAACATTAAGCGACCAGATTAATGCAAGCATTAAGAACAGTTATGAATGAAGACAATCAATGGTTTCACTTATCTATGTTTAACTCACGGATCTAAGACCCGAACACCCTAGACTAAGCAAGTTGACTACTCAGCCATGAACAGAGAAAACACAGAGATCAATTCTGAATAAGACTTCATGTAAATAAAAGAGATAGAAAGAGGGTTCAGGATAATCTTCTCTATGGTGAGAGAGATGGAGCCTTCTCCCTTTACAATCCAAAAGCACAAAAAATCTCCAATGGTTTTCTTCTGTCTAGAATAGCGTAGAATGATAAAGAGAAACAGAAAATATGATATATCAAAGTCACAGGCGGCTGGGAGAGAAAATAGGGATAATTAGGGCAAATCCCGTAATGATTGTAGTTTCCTAAAAAATCTCTGCCGCTGGAACACTCACTCGGAACAGTCACTCGGGTTGCTCCGCTATCCGGAACAGTCATCAAGACTGTTCTGCGTGAAAACCACCAAATTGCATTGTTTTCTGCCTCTTTTGTTCCAGCTGATCCATCTCCCATCCAATGCAATTCCAGACCTGTAATGACTCCAAAAGGACTAGGAAGACTCGATAAAGACTTGAAAACCAATTTAAAAGCATATATACAAGATGTATAAAACACCATATATCACAGAGCTTTATCCTCCGAGCTCGAGTGCTTAAACTTTACAGGCACGCATTGAAGATAGCTCATAGAGCTCCTCCTCAGTTTAGAGGTTTGTGTTCTTGTATTCATTGCTCTTTGATGATTGATAGTAAGCTTGATTGTTAATCCGTGTTGATGGCTATAGGGGAATTGAAACAAAGTATAAGGCAAGAGATGGAAAAAAACAGTGAGTGCAAGGACAAGCAAAAGATCAGGTATCTGATTAGTGAAGGATTGGAGAGGATTAAACAACTTGATGAGATGTTGGACATGCAAGGCCATTGATATTTGATTTGTCCTTTTGTAATGTGTTGTTGTTTCTGAGATCAAACATCTTGTCTGATTATCACAAAAAAAAAAGTAAAGTAAAGTACAATGAACATGTTCGTTTTTTCCCAAATTGTTATATTATTAAAAATAGGGCCAAGCCCACAGAACATAAAAACCTAAAACAAAAGCCCAATGGAACCATGGGTTACTAGTTTTACTGCCGAAGCCCAAATGACATGAAAAATGGCCTACGGCCCACAAAAAGGAAAACCGGGCAGCTTGCCCGATACGCGAGACAAGGAGGCAGGGGATCGAGCCACGTGTAGAGATCTGGAGCATCAGTGAGACACGCGTCGCCCGCCTCGACTTGATCGCGACCGCGACCCAAAACCGCCGGGACATTCACCGACAACCATCTCTTCGCCGGAGCTCAAATACCGACAAGCCTCCGACGAAAACCTCACCGTTCTTCACCGCTCTATCTTCATGTTCGTTTGATGCTTGGATAGTTTTAATACCTGAAAAAATCAAGTGTAACAAATAAGTCTAGGTGATGATAACAATGATGTACTTTTTACTAATAAAATCTCTTACCAAACAGACCCACTTGCTAATAAGACAGCTTGTTTGAGTCCAATGTCAGAATCATATTCTGCTCCACTCGTTATAGATAATATTATTTATTTCATTTGTAACACATTGATCTCTCGTTATATCAATAATGGGGCCTATGCCTTAAGGTCTTTATTTCTTCATCAATGGCCATCAAGGTGACCAAAACCTCCCGAGTCAACCCAGCAACAAACTCGTCTCATGACTCACTTCTTCTCCCACTCACCTTCTTCGACTTACGGTGGATAAAGTTCCACCCCACCGAGAGAGTCCTCTTCTACAAACTCCACAAACACAGCTCCTACCACTCCCTAATCCTCCCAAAACTCGAGCACTCTCTCTCCACCGTCCTCCACCACTACCTCCCGCTCGTAGGCCGCCTCAGATGGGACCCACAAGATCCCAAACCACACATCCTCGTCCTCCCAAACGACTACGTCACGCTGATAGTCGCGGAGAGCGACGCTGACTTCTCCCTTCTCTCCAGGAAAGGGACACGTCCCGAGACGGAGATACGTTCTTTAGTTCCAGAGCTTCCGGCTTCTCGCGACGACTCGGTCTTCGTTCTTGCTCTGCAAGTAACACTGTTCCCGAACCAAGGCTTCTCCATCGGGGTAACAGCTCATCACTCCGCTATGGACGGTAGATCAATGTCTATGTTTGTAAGATCATGGGCTCACGTATGCAAACATGGAAACATAGGGGAGTTAACTCCATGTCTAGACCGCACCGTCATCAACGTTCCCGCTAGTCTTGACGCGAGAATCTTGGAGGTAGTGTCGTATTTTTCAGAAGACAAAACCAGCTCGAGATCACTTAAGCTGCCTCCTAGTGAGGAGATTAGTCCAGACACGGTCAGGATCACGCTCGAGTTGACTCGGGAGAACGTTGAAAAACTTAAGGAGCGAGCTAAAAACGAGTTGACTCGGTCTCACCTTCACTTGTCAACGTTTGTTGTCGCCAACGCCTATCTTTGGTCGTGTTTGGTGAAAGCGCGTGGAGGGGACGCGGATAGACCGGTTCGGTTCATGTACGCAGCTGATTTCAGGAACCGGTTGGGTAGTCCGGTTCCGGAGAGTTACTTCGGGAGCTGCGTGTTGTCGGTTGGGTGTTTCGGACACAAAGCGGGAGTTGTGTCGGGAGAAGATGGATTTGTCAATGCGGTGGAGATTATTAGTGATTCGGTTAGAGGTGTTGGTTCGCTTGATGTTGAAGCGCTTTGCGAGTTGTATATTGATGGGACGATGAGGGTTGAACCGGGTACGCAGACTGTGTCGATTGTTGGGTCGAACCGGTTTGGGTTATACCAGTCGGATTTTGGGTGGGGGAAACCTGTGGCTTGTGAGACAGTGTCTATTGACAGGAATGAGGCGTTTTCTATGTCTGAGAGGAGGGATGAGTCTGGTGGCGTGGAGATTGGTTTGTGTTTGAAGAAGTGTGAGATGGATTTGTTTATTGATCTATTTCAAAATGGTTTGTAAAATTAAAACACTTTATTTTTGGGTTTTGATAATTGGCTAGAAGCTTAAACATTTTATATCATTGCCTGCAACTGCAACCTTGCAAAGTTTGGGGCCTTGGGGTCTCACTAATTTTTATGTTTTGATAATGGTTGTTAAATGAAAAGTAGAATTGTGTGATAATAATCTTCTGTTTAGTAACATTTATAGAGCCTTAATTTCAAAGACACTGAATAAAATAGTAACCCATTACTCGATCCAACCAAATATAAAATCTGGAAGCCTAGTGGACCATAAGCAGGTGAAGTTAGGACACCTCCAATGGTTTCTAAACCAAAAAAAAAATATTAGCATTATAATTATTTATTTATGTTTATTTTATTTTTTAATTTAGTTAATCATCTATTTGAATAATATGTGTATTTTTAGTATTTCATAATTTTTTAAGAACTCATAACTAAGAACTTTTTATCTTTCTTTCTCTCAACTATGTTCTTATATCTACTTCTAAAACCAATTTTTTATTGTCTCCTAAGCCAACTCTTTGTGCATACGATTTATCCTGAGATCTATTATGATATGATAGATCCAGGGGCAGATGTAAGAAGGGAGTAGAGGGGTCAGTTGACCCCATCTCATTTTTTAAAATATATGTATTCTTGTAGATAAGTAATGTGCTGATCCCATAAAAATATTATTTCTAATCCCACAAAAATTTAAACATACCAAAAAGTAAATGATAAAATTTAATTACCTAATTTTGATCCCGGTAAGAAAAAGTTCTGGCTCCGCCACTGGATAGATCATAGATACATGATATGATATCATGGATCTACCAGTTTCACTGGCTTGAACGTTTTGTAGAGCTTCACTGGTTGAAACTTCAACTTCATGCACAACGTCTCACGCGAGTGAGAAGAGAGACGTGAGAACCGGGCAATAAGCCACGCTCTCTTTGTTTGATATTTTGTTACAGATCCCTATAATATTTTTTGGATGTTTCATAAGAGTTTGCAAGTACACATGACTAGCGTTGTTAATTACCAATAAGTATTTTGCTAGGAAGAACAAGAGTTGTTAATCAAGGGTGAATCTATCTTACATATAAAACTTGTCCTAGGATGTTTGTAAATAACATGATGGTCCTCGGGAGTTTTAAACGTTTTCACCTAAATACAACTACAAAGGTAGATCGATTTTATTTAGGTCAAGTTTAAAACTCTTAACATTTGCTAACTGTAAAACGACACTATTTGCTAAACTGTTTTGTATATCGGATTTTTTTTTTGTAACAAGAAACGGATAAATTTTGCAAATAGCCGTGATAGAATGTCATCAAAGACACCAGATATATGCAGATTAATTTATTTTCGGATATGCTTATTGATGTATCTATAATTTGTTGTTAATTGTACATGATTAATAATATTTGCTTGCTTCTGCTCTATAAAAGTAAAGCAAGAACAGCCGGATATTTGATAACAAGGTAAAGAAAAACATCAACTCGCTAGAGGTTTTTTGGGTTTATTATCTCAAAAGTCTCTTGTTTGAATTTACAGAAAAGGAGGTCAACGTTATTGATCTTTTTGAGAGTAATCTTTAAGCAGATCTCATCTTAACCTAAAATATGTCAACATAATTTTTTTTTTAAAAAAAAATTGTTTTTGCTAAAAGTTTTCCAAACTGAAGTTCCACGAAAAGGGACATGTTGTTAATGCATATTGTGGCTAGTATGTGTTCGAGTGCATGTATAACATGTATGAGCATAAAGTAAAGAACACATAGAGATTTGTTAACGGGGTTCGTTTTCTACATCCCCGGGACCACGTCCAGAAACCATTTACTAGAAAAGGCCGGAACCTACAATTGCTATATGGTATCCGGCACACACACTTGTGCCTACCACTCTTATCTAGTTTACAATGGTTAGAGCAACTACTACTCATTGTTATTATGAAGAGCATAGTTCTCTATAACTAAACCACCAACAGATCTCGCCATCTGCCTGGTGGGACGACGCCACACACCTGTGTGCCTCTCTCAAGAATACCCTGGGCGCGTGCCTTTTTTCTTTGACGGCCTCCTGGTATTTATCTGATTGCCAAAACCCTAAACCTAGGACTTTTAGCAATCTTTCCTTTTTCTTCTCTTAAGAATAAGGAAGTTCTTCCTCATCTTAAATATATAACTTAAGATGTTTATCCAACTCAATAGCCACGTCTTGGCTTGTATAAGTCGAGCCCATGTTATCCACTTCTGTATTTCAGTAGTCGCCTCACAGCTTAGCTTCCTGAATGACTTCATGTACCACTTCTTGTACTACTTCCTGTACTACCACGTCTTTTAATTTGGCATATATCATGATCACTTCTGATAGCTTCTCAAGCCAGTCAGCACTACATCTTCACATGTTAGATAATCTGCACTTCCAACAAAAAAAAAGGTTATATCCACGAGTGTTTTCACTACTACCCAGTAATTGCTTTTTGAAAATTGGTGCCAAAACTCAAGTTAGATTCTAAACTAGGAAAATGAACACTTTAAAGAAAAGATTCTGAATCTGTCAAATCTTTCTTATAGAACACAATGTGTTTTTTTTAAACAGTGAACACAATGTTTAGTGTTCAATTTATAATCCTTATTAGAATCAAATTTGAGTTATGGTACCAACTTCCACCGCCATTATATAGAAAAAAACACTCGTAGATATAACAGTTTTTGTTGGAAGCGCAGATAATCGTTTTGGAATCAAAGCTTCATGCAATTGATCAATCATGTCCTCTTTTACGTCGCCTTAATTTAGAAATAAATTCACTACCAAAACATTTTTAGAAAAAGGTATACTGAAATTTGTGGAAGTTTTATAACGATCTGAGAAAATAAAGCTGTCATTGCTAGTAAAACTTCACACACTTGTCGATTGGCACATGTTATATATATCTTATGAAAAACGTCTCTGGCAAGTAATCTGCACATGTTATATTTTGCTAGTATTCTATCATTTCGTTCATTTCTAAGTATTTTGCTAAAGAACTGTCGCCTAAGGGAGAATATAGTCTCATTATGTATGATGGATTGTCACTTGTTTGGCTTAAGTTCCCTTTAGCAAAATGTTGATTACTAATGGAGCAGAGATTGGATCATATACAGTGATACTCCCACACTCATACAACAATCAGAACAAGACAGATACATCCTTAAGTAAAAACTTTCATCTCTCCCTAATTGTTATCCCCTTCGATTCAGCTTTATATTAGTTTAGTGGTTTGGTAATGATTTGTTGAATCAGTGTCTTATACATAATCCAGATAATGGTGGTGATCTGAGACGTCACCTGGAGAAGTTAGTAGAAGCTGAAAAAGTTCAAGATTTCATCAAGAAGAACCATTTTGGACAAGAAGCTATTTCGAAACCAAGTGAATCTTGGGAGTTTTATAGAGAGGCCATTGGTATGCACATACATATACGCATTTAGAAAAGCTGGTAGAGAAGAGAGAATTGGTGCATGAGCGTAGCTGAAATGAACATAGATGTTGTTAGAGCTTCTGTTTTGGTTCATGCCTTAGATTTGCAGAGCTTTATTCTCAGAGCTCGAGTGCTTACACTTTACAGACAAGCATTGAAGATAGCTCAGAGAGCTCCTCCTCATGCTAGAGATTCGTGTTCTTGTATATTGATGGGACGATGTTGGTTCGCTTAATGTTGAAGCGCTTTGCGAGTTGTATATCGATGGGACGATGACCGTGAAACCGGGTACGCAGACCGTGTCAATTGTTGGGTCGAACCGGTTTGGTCTATACGGGTCGGAATTTGGGTGGGGAAAACCGGTTGGCTGTGAGACTGTGTTCATTGACTGTGACGAAGCGTTTTCTATGTCTGAGAGGAGGGATGAGCCTGGTGTTGTGGAAATTGAGGCCTTTGTTTGAAAAAGTGTGAGATGGATTTGTTTGTTTTTCTATTTCAAAATGGTTTGATAAATTAAACATTTTATTATTTGGCTTTTAATAATTGGTTAAAAGATTAAACATTTTCTATCATTGCCTGCAACTGTAACCTTGCAAACTTTTGATAGTGGTTATTAGTGAAAAGTAGTATTGTGTGATGATCTTCAGTTTGCACCTTAATATTAGATTTACAAAAATAAGAAGCCCACAAATATGTTTGCTCAAAAGAAAAGAAAAGAAAAAAAGAGAAGTCCACAAATATGCATATGTTTTAAATTTACTGAATTTAATTTTTTACGGGTTAAAATTCCAGTCAAAAACAGAAAATAACACACACAACTTTGATTAGGTAAAAAGTAAGTAAATTTTAACTAATATCTTCTACATCATGGATTAGCAACAAAGTATATTATTGAGTGCTGCAAGGAATTGTGAGATCATTTCTCCATTATCTGCTACTTTTTTTTATATTTTTCCCTTATAGGTCCGGCCTATTATGAATAATTACCTAAAGTTAAAGATGTCTGGCGTCCCTTCAAAGTCGAACCCCCATCCTGAAACTTAAGAAAGACGCACATAATCATAAAATACGTGGAACGATTTGTCAGTATTATTGCGACAACTTGTCCTATGGACCCTATCGATCCCGGAGACCCCAGGTTCACAGTTCTGTAAGGCACCAATTTTAATCCCTCATAGGTGAATCTTCACTGATTTTTCCATGTAGGTTATTGATACGCTTGACGTTACTCGAACCCAAGAACTCACCCTTTAACAATTCTCACACAGGACAAGCTGCCACCAATTGAAATATAAATTAATTGGTGACATCTTGTCATGTGGAAGAATTATTAAAGAGTGAGGTCTTGGGTTCGAGTAATGCCAAGCGCATCAATAACTTACTGGGGGAGTCCGTGAGGATTCACATGTGAGGAGTTAGGATCGGTAACCTGCAGGACTGTGAGTCTGGAGTCCATGGGATCGGTAGAGTCTACAGGCAAAGTTGCACAAAAAATCAATTTTTATGTGACAACCCATCCCGCGGACGTTGTTTAATAGTCCTGTAGGACACCGATCCTAACTCCTCACATGTGAGTTTTTCCTGACTCTCTCATATAAATTACTGATGTGCTTAATATTCTTCGAACCTAAGACCTCACATTTTAATAATACTCTTACAGGACGAGCTCGCGGAGGTCCGAGAAAACGGGATGGATTGTCACAATTATGCCCTTAATTCTTTAGTCTAATGCGGTGCCTAAGCACCATCTTTCCCGGCCCTGTATATATTACTTTTTTTTGGTAAATTACACGTAACAAAGTATTAGAATTCAAATGTTTTTTTTGTTGACTATCATTTTCCGACAGAATATATCGCTTTCCAGAGTTTTTTTTGTCTGTGCACTTCATAATTTGGTTTGATTGCTTTGCTTTGCTTAGCTTAGCTGTTGTGATGCAATGAGAGAAAGACAAATGTGTGAATGTCTGGAACGTAAACGTGTCAAACACACAGAGGAATGACGCCAACAGATTTTGGCAAGTTGGGTTAAGAGTGGCCTGAATCTGATCTGTTGTCATTCTTAGTGATCAAATAATTTATTTTATTTAAAAGTTTTCTATTTATGTCAAAATTCTTATTTAATAAATATTAATATGAATTTCTAACTAAATAATATTCTCTCTGTTTCAAATTAATTGTTGTTATAGAGTATAATTTTTTGTTTCAAAATAAATGTCGTTTTAGAATTTTAATGTAAAATTTATTGATAATATTTTCTATTTCTTTTTTCTTTTTTTTTCTAAGAAATTTTTTTTTGCTAAGAATATTTCATTTTTCTATTGATTGAAATATAGTTATGTGTATTGATAATGATGTTTTTTATTTTGAAAATATGTAAAATTAAATATTTTTAATATGTGTCTATAAACCTAAAATGATAACTAAAATGAAACAGAAAGAGTACTATAAGTTGTAAGAGTTTTTTTTTTGGTCAAACTAGTTGTAAGAGATTTAAGTTAGAGAAATCGAAAGGGAAATGCTATTGCTCTTCCGTAAAATCACAACCAAGTAAATTCTATAAATCAACTTGTCCAAAGAGAGAAGAGAGAAAACATAATGGGAACGTGGCCAAGCAGAAGATAACTAGAAAACCGACACGTGACGACTTGAAGCTGCGACAAATCTGACAACGTGAATACAACTGAGAATATGACATGTGTATTATTTTTGTGCGACGAGTCTGGTCTTTGTTTATCGATGTGTTTGAATATTTGGGAAAGCCACGTGGGTGCTCTAAAGTCATTGACAGAAGTCTTCCATGATTCCACGTGTCGTTAAATGCACCAAATAATGGGTACTTTCGGTATATTAAGTTTCTCTCAATTAGACAAGACAGCTTGTAAGATTGTAATCTCTCTCGCTTCATCTATCTATCTAAATTCTCTCGGGCTCTTAATTTTTTGGATTTAATTGTTTTTCCCATAATTTATATTTTATAGTGTTCGTACGAGATTTTCTGGAGATTGTTATAAATTTGTGTGGGAATTTTATAAATAAAAAGAATCTTCGAAAATTGTTATTAGCTCTTAATTTTCTTGGTACTTGAATTGCTTTTTATCAAGAATATGTTGAACATGTCGGAAGCTGAGAAAAGGGCAAACGGAGAGATCTACCGGAATATTCCCCGACGAGATCTGTTGCAGAGTTTCATGTCCAAGAAACAGAAACTGTCGGTTCAAGAAGGAGAGGTAGAGATTGAGCTAGACTTAGGGCTTTCTCTCAACGGTAGGTTTGGTGTGGACCCACTTGCCAATAAGAGGCTGCTCGTGCGGTCACCTTCGATTCCTGACTTCGTGGTCAACGATGTTAGATCGGAGCTGAGTAGGACTTTCTCGTTGCCGGTGGAGACGGAAGAGTTGTTGAGGAAGAGGAAGGAGTTGCAGAGCTTGAGGAGGCTTGAGGCTAAGAGAAAGAGGTCAGAGAAGCAGAGAAACGCGAGGGATCAGAAACACAAAGCTGACAAGATCGTAGAAGAAGGATCTTCCGGAAGTGGTTCCTCTGGTTTGTCCGAACTCGACAACGCCCCTCCTCCTCCTGTTCAAGGTACCACAATAGTTTCTTGAATCTTCTAGGCTTTGTGACCTTTTAGGTTATGTTTGTGTGTCGGTCTTGTGATTCGGAGTTGTGTTATTGAGACATTTACTTGTGTTTGAAGCAACAACGAACAAGTCCAAAGAAACAAGCCCATCAAGTGCTCAATCTCTGCCGGCGGCTAGAAACATTATAGAAGACATGCCATGCGTGTCAACCACAGGCGAAGGACCCAACGGAAAAAAGATCGATGGGTTTCTTTATCGGTACATGAAAGGTCAGGAGGTGAGGATTGTGTGTGTGTGCCACGGTAGCTTCCTAACGCCTGCAGAGTTCGTTAAGCATGCTGGTGGACGTGACGTGACACATCCCTTAAAGCACATTGTTGTAAACCCATCTCCCTTCTTGTGACCATTATGGTCTCTCTTTGGGACAAGTATGTTTACCAAATTGTTGTATTCATTCGGAACAAATGTCACAACTCGAGGTGTATAAACATCATTTTTTTCTAAATCGTGGTTCCAGATTTTTATAGTAAAAAACAATTATCTATACATTCGTTCTTGTTTAGTTGGTATAGGTAGGCCAACGTCGTCCCCTTTTTTTGTCACAAAGGTAGGCCAAGGTCGTCTAGTTAGTAGTTTCTTTGGGGAAATGTTAACGTACCGACCAAGTCAATGTAGAAAACCAACATAGGATTCTATGATTGAGATCAGAGAGAGGTGGCCGTTTACTGCTTTTGAGTAAATTGGAAAAGAATCAAGATTATATTTTCTATTTCGTAGGATTATACCTTTTTATTTTGTTTTTTGTGCACCTTTCGTAGGATTATACATTTGTTTCTTTTTCTGTACATTAAAGAAAGCAACAATCTTGCCTAGGCCCTATAGAATGATTTGTTTCCATTCCAAAGCATCTGCGAAATATTTGATTCTTCGTGGACCATCTTTTACTTTTTTGTATGGCTTTGAACACTAGCACTAACGTTAGTAGAGGATGTCCAGTCAAGTTTGGGACTATAATTAGAGCTTATTATGACACAGTTGGTATCTTGGTAGCTACAACCCCAAGTGTATGCTTCTTGTCCACAAGAACCAGAATAGTAATAATAAAACATTACAAACCTATGGATCCAATGTGAATCCTCTTGAAAGAGAGGGGTGCCTTCGGTTTCTTTCTTTTCATATCAAACGAGTTATCCAATTATTTTCCCAAAGAAAAAGAAAGTTAAATAAATATCTCATCTGGTTAGCAGAGGATCGTTTTTTCTACCATCGAAATAAACTAGGTTCTACATTTTGAGATAAATCATTACGTTTGTGGATCCACCACATATATGATTAAAGATTGATCATACACTTAAAGAGTATCATGTGCGATTAAGAAATTTATAGTTCTCGAAATAACAATAATTACTATGATCGGGTTTTAGCACATGCAGCAGTCGTTCAAAGTTTCGATTTAAATACGAATTTATTCTATGAAGTGATGATTTATTTAAGGCTAAGGCAGTCTCCAAAAGTATTTTTTCTTTGTGATTGTTGCTAAAGGATTTTAAAGTTGCATTGATTTGCTATTATCTTCCATTTACTTATTTACCGATTCTTATATCTCTCGATATTTTTTATTCCATGTATTAAAATTTTGAAATACTAAATATTATTTTTATAGACTTGACTTGCGAAGGTCAACCAAGTTATATTTTTACTTTTGACTAAAATACTTAAATATCATATGCGTGTGTGATAAGGTCAAGTTTCAGTAAACATTTCTTTCTCAACAAGCTTATACATATCCACAAATTCAACATATACTAAAGTTTTCATACGTTGGGTCAATCCTTAAGTTTTTAACTCACAGTAATTGCTTTCTTCTACAAACTTTCAGATTGGATACTAATTCAATTACTAATCGCTTGAATAATTGCTAAATGATTATGTTTTCTTTTTGCTTATTGTTAGGAATGCAACGCCACTATACGAAATTTAACATTAATATAAGTAATCAATTACTGCGAAACATAAAATCATATATTATCAAAAATTGAAAACTCAGCTAACTTGTTTTTTCTACTATTTATAAATCTAAAATTATTGAACTAAAGTTTTCAAAAATTCAAACCGTATTATACAAACATCAATCTTAAACTTAATGAATTTGTTACAATCTTTAATTTCTGCCCACGATACGAGTAATCATCAAATCTATACTATTAAAAGGGAAGCACTCTTTAAAAATCTACTTATAAAAGGTTGTTGGACCCTTTTTTTTTTTTGTCTTCCTTATATATTATATGTTGTTCCTATTTAATCTCACTTTGTTATCAACAAAATAAATATTATTAATTGAGCTTTGGGCGTTTAATTTAAAAAATATAATTTAACTGATACAACCCATTCAGAAAATAAAATTATAAATCCAATTAACTTTTGTTACAGAAAAAAAATTAACCAAATTAACTTTAGACCCATTTTTTTACAAAATCCCAAATTATGAAGACCATTTTATACATAAATACATTTAAATGTAACATTATTTAAATTGTATGGATTTCTAATAATAAAATATCTGTCACAAACTGATTTTTTTTTTAAAAAAAAATTGATAATAGTTTGATAGAAAATTAAAAAAAGGAAAAAAAATAATACTTGCTTCACTATTTTGGTAAATTGATAATTAATATATTTATAAATAAAATTAACAATATTTGTTAAAAGAAATTTCTTATACAAGTCAAATGTATATTAATATATCAAAAATTTATAAAACAAAAAGCAAATTATATTTTTCTCAGTGGGTTAATAACGATCTTTTTTATTTTCAGATACTTTTACTATATTCATTTTATTATATTTTATCTCACTATATATGAGTTACTAGATTTTACGGTTCGACCACAAGTCTGATTCGGATATGAAAACTCAATAAAAACATTGTACCGGACTAAAATAATAATAATAGAACATCTTTAAAATATTTTAGATATCTAATAATAAATATAAATTCATTTAATATTTGAGTTTATGGTCACCAAAAAAATACCCGCGTTTTTTAAGCGCGGATCAAAATTTAGTAGTTAATTATAATGCAAAACCCACAACGATCAAGTTGTGAGAGTAGCCTTGAATCCTCTTGACCATTGGACCACGAAATTAATATGTTGTTTTTCCTATATAAATATTCCGGTCCTCAAATTGTCTATTTTCATTTGAATCGGCACGATTACAATGTTGCATTATCACTCAAATACTCAATACTAAAATGCTTTCTTTAATTAAAGAACGATGTGCACAGTGCCTATGGAATGATTTGTTTCCATTCCAAAGCATCTGAGAGATATTTGGTTTTCATGGACCTTTTATTTTTCTAGTATGGATTTGGTTCGTTTGGTTGTTCAGCAGTATTGATGAACACCAGCACTAAGTTCGTTTTACAATAGTTTTTGAGTCTTGAAAAGATAAAAATATTAATATTTAGTTACATATTACGGATTATATTTTAAAAGCAACTGATATAATATATGAATGATACTTGTAAAATACTCCCTCCGTTTTTTTATATAAGTCGTTTTAGAGGAATTTTTATGTTCCAAATTATATGACGTTTTCGGTTTTCTATGTAAAATTTATTAACACTTAATGTTATATGACCAATGATAATATACCTTCTATTTTATTATTGGTTGATTTGTGGTTAGGTAAATAATTAATGATGTTTTTGTTTAGAAAATATAAAAAATTAATGATTTTTTAATTCACGTGTATAATTCTAAAACGACTTATATTAAAAAACGGAGGGAGTAACTATCTAAAAATACATTAAAATTTCTTCGAGAACAATTATTTTATCCTTTTTTTTTATTTTTCAATTGTTTTTGTTTTTTTAGTGATGAGAAACTAAACTTAATGAAAAACTACTGTTTATAAGCCTATATCAGTATCACACACTTTGTGGCCCTTTTTAATTAAGATTTATATAAGAAAATCGCTTCGAACATAAATAGTGATAATGAAACATTACATCATGTTTACCTTTATTACAATCCTCTTTATATGTGCGAAAGATTAAGTCATTAAGAATTGTATAGTTATCGAAATAGCAATAATTAGTAGGATCGTGTTCTAGCACATGCAAATGGAGTGGTTCAAATTTTCGATTGAAATACGAAACTATTAGTCCTTCTATTTCATAACAAGTATCATTTTTTATCATTTTCCTCTTGTTACAAAAAAAAATGTCGCTTTACAATTCTAATATAAATTATATTTACTTTCAGTTAAAAATTAATTAAAAACTGCATTGATTTTATAAAAAAAAATTATTTATTTCAAATACTATTGTCTAAAAAGTATACTTACATATATTTTCGCCAATTTCTTAAGCTGTATATAAAAAATCAAAGTGACACTTATTTAAAAACATATAGAATATATATATTTAGAAAAAAGAAACGAAACTGTTATATGAAGTGATGATATATATAAGGCACTTCACTAATATATTGTTTCTACAACTTTGTAATTTGTATTAATATTATAAGATTTTAAAGTTGTTTTAATTTATTATTATCTTACAATTTCTCTTCTTCTACCAATTCTTATATGTCTTGATATATTTTACTCAGTTTATTAAAAGTCTTAAATACTACACATTATTTTTATGGACTTGACTTACAAAAGTCAACCAAGATATATTTTTGCTTTTGACTAAAGTACCTGAAATATCATATGCGTGTGTGATACGGTAAAGTTTCAGTAAACTTTTATTTCTCCACAAGCTGATACATAGCCGCAACTTCAACAGGGCTCAAACTTAATAAATTTGTAACAATCTTTAATTTCTGAACACGTTATGAGTAATCAAATATATATTACTAAAACTGGAATATTTTTGATATTGTTTTAAAACATGAATAAATGAAAATTGTTATGAAATATAAATAGCAGTATTTTTATTATTTCTTTTTATTTACACATTTAATCATTGCATTTACAATAAATTAAATATTTTTTGTACTTTTTTATTTATGGATTATGCCACTGTGTTTAAAATTAATTTAAAGTAACTAATTAAATTTCTGAAGTTTATCAAACCAAATTGATATTCATATATTAACCATTTTTAATATTATGTGAATATTACTTAAATCGTCTGTATTAAATAAGTATAACATTTATCCTATATTACATCAAATTACATTAAATTATAAATTTTATAATAAAATATTATATTCTACTATATATGTAAACTACAAAACATAAAAAAATATATATGAATTTTTTTTATAAAGCTAGCATTTTATAAGTTTACATTGAATATAAGTTAAATCAAATATCCGTGGGGAAGCGCTCATCAAATCAAAATCAAGTTCTAGTATTTTATTAGAATGTGAAACCTACAACGATCAAGTTGTGAGAGTAGCCTTGAGTCCTCTTGACCCTTGGACCACGAAATTAATATGTTGTTTTTCCTATATAAATATTCCGGTCCTCAACTACTTGCCTGTTTTCATTTGAATCGGCACGATTACATGATAACACCACTAATGTTGCATTATCACTCAATACTAAATATTACTACTATTTCATAATAACGCCAGTTGTGTTTTTCTGTGCACTTGTTTTGAAGCCGAGTGTGTTTAACAAAAATTAATTACATATAATAATCCATCAGTCTATTAATTAACTAATTGTGGACAAAAATAATAACTTGATAAAAAAAACAATAATAATAGAAATAAAATAACAGCGTAGACATTGTCTTCCGTTGAATCTTCTTCTTCCTCTGTTGTGGTCTGGTCTTATTAAAGAGAGAGAGAGAGAAAGCAAAAACAAATATCAGTCCCAAAAACACAAACGAAGATAAGGCAATTTTTGAAGAGAGAGAGAAGACTTTCCTGGAAAGTTTAGTGTTCCCCCAAGAAAGTCTGAATATTTCAATCAGAGTTAAGGCAGCTCTCGAGCTATCTTCAAAGTGGGTTTGTTCTTCTTCCCCAAAAGATCTCTCCTTTATGAATCTTTACTAAATTCCCACTTCAAAGTCTCAACCTTTCTTCCATTTTCTAGGCTTTTTGAATGCTGTACGGTTTAAAGCTTGTTCCTTTTTAGGCCTTAAGCTTATCTGAGAGATGGGAGAGTTTGAGTTAGATAGAGAAGAGAAGTTGATTACTGCCGCGAACTATCTCGTTCATGAACTTAGATCTGGCAAGAGCCTCACTAGAAACGCTAAGAAGGCTTTAGAGAGTCTCTCATCAGAGCTGTCTCGTGTAGTGGTGGTGAACTCTGAGGATGATAATAGATACGAGGAAGATGAGATCAAGACACGACTCAACGCTGTCTGCGAGAAGATCATGACTCGCGAGGTCGACGAAACCATGATCTGGGACTTGGGTTCAGAAGCAGGGAACGAGTTTCTAGACGCTGTGAACGAGCTGAGAGTGTTGATAGACGGAGGAACAACAGAGGAGGTCTCTCTGAGGAAAGCTCACGACGTTCTCCAAACGGCAATGGCCAGGCTTGAGGACGAGTTCAAGCATCTTCTCTCGGAGAACAAGTTACCATTCGAGCTCGAACACGCTTCCTTTAGGTCTGATCATTGCATTGAAGAAGGCTCTTTCGGTGCTGCTTCCACTGAGGATTTAATCATAGGAAGCAGCAGGAGAAACTCAGAGGAGATAGTAATCGATTTGGTTAGACCTGAGGTTATATCAGATCTCAAGAACATTGCCAGCACCATGGTTGCTTCGGGGTACGACCGGGAGTGTCTCCAGGTGTGTACAACGGTTAGAAAAGAGGCTCTTGATGAGTTTCTTTACCACCACGAGGTCGAGAAGCTGAGCATTGAAGATGTGTTGAAGATGGATTGGGCTACGTTGAATACAAACATCAAGAAATGGGTTCGGGTGATGAGAAGCATCGTGCAGGTGTACTTAGTTAGCGAGAAGTCTCTGAACGATCAGATCTTCGGGGAGGAAGAGGAGGAGGAGGAGTCTGTAACGTGTTTTGTCGATACAGTGAAGGCTCCTGTGATGCAGCTGCTTAACTTCGGTGAGGCCGTGTCTCTCGGGCCGCGACAGCCCGAGAAACTCCTCAGGATTCTTGAAATGTATGAGCTGGCTTCCGAGCTATTACCTGAGATTGATGTACTCTTCTCAGGTAATCAGCTCGGCTCCTCCGTGAGGGGAGAGTACAGAGAAGTGATGAGGAGGCTCGGGGAATGCGCGAGAGCGACGTTCCTCGAGTTCAAAAGCGCTATTGCCTCTGATGTTTCCTCTCATCCTTTCCCTGGAGGAGCGGTCCACCCGCTTACTAACTACGTTATGAACTACCTCATGGCGTTGACGGACTTTAGTCAGACGCTAGACTCGCTTCTCATGGAGCATGATGATGTGGAGGATCTCTCAATACCACCGTCGCCGGATGTTATTAGTCCGGCGATGGTGGTTGAAGAAGAGTCTGCTTACGAGAACTCTTCTTCGCCGGAGAAGTTTTTGGCCATGACTAAGCATTTCTACTCTATTACATCTGTTCTTGAAGCTAATCTTGAAGAGAAAGCGAAGCTGTACAGAGATGTGTCTCTGAGGCACATCTTTCTCTTGAACAACATACATTACATGACAAGGAAAGTGCTTAAGTCCGAGCTGAAGCATATCTTTGGCGACAAGTGGAACAGAAAGCATACGTGGAAGTTTCAGCAGCAAGCGACGGAGTACGAACGCTCCACCTGGCTTCCTGTCCTGTCTTTCCTCAAGGATGATACTTCAGGTTCTGGCTCTGGTTCAGGTTCAAGAAGCTTGCGGCCGAGGGAGAGGTTTCAAGGATTCAACACTGCGTTTGAGGAAGTGTACAAGGCGCAGACCGGGTGGCTGATCTCGGACGAGAGGCTGAGAGAAGATGTGAGGACGAAGGCGTCCATGTGGGTGATTCAAGCGTACTGGACGTTTTACAGTAGACACAAGAACAATGTGAGTGAGAGGTATATCAAGTACAGTACTGATGATCTTGAGAAGCTCTTGTTGGATCTCTTTGCTGGTTCTTCTAAATCCTTGAACAATTCTTACAGAAGATGAAGTGAATCAGATGATTGAACTTTATGTTATTGGTATACACATGTTTGTATTGAATTTATTTGACCTTTGTAATATTTATATTCATCATTTCATGAATATGTTTTAGTGAAATAAAGGTTGACATTTAATAGAATTAAAAGGTATAAATTGGAAAAGGCTTCTCTATTGGTGTGTATTCGTAAAGAGGTACAACAAAAGGGGCATCACAAAATCAGCCATAGTAATAGGTTGCAAGACAAATGTAAGCTAATGTCTTATAACTTTATATCAGGACAAGGCTTCTCTATTGTTTCAAGCATAGCCTGGAATTTTGTTTTGCCAGATCAGATGGTTCCATCATACCATTACACTGTCAATGTCTAGTCTTCATCATCGTCATCATCATCCCCATACTCCATCAATTTTATTAAAGTATCTGCAACATCAGGGGGTGACTGATCAAAAATCTGATGATATGTTATGCTTAAGTTACACAAGAACAGAGTGGGTTAATTCTAGTCTTATACCTGGAACTGGATTTGGTTTCTTAATAGTGATTTGGTCCTCCTGTAATCTTGGAGCTGGAGGTTGTTTTGATGGTGTAAATCGCGGTGGTGGAGGAAGCATGGTTCTCGATGATGGAGGAGACACATCCCTCGAAGGTGGTGGTTGGATGGTCTTTGGTGGAGGAGGAGGCATCATGGATCGTTGTGAAGGCAGTGATCCCACTCCATTTGCTGTTGGCTCACGTATATTCTTTGGAGCAACTTCACCTGCCATTGCTGACTCGGACTTCTGCAATAAATGATAGGAGTATAACATCGCCATTTTACAATACAACAGTTAGATAATTGTATAGGCAGATAAATAGTGATAATGCAAATATACAAAGAGAGTAAAGCTTGTTTCAAATCCAGGACCAAGATGTACCCTAAAGCTAAACCTTCACAAGCTCATTCAGGACCTAAGTGAACTAAAATAACATCTTCAATCAGATAAGCTCTCCTTAAAGACGCAAGTTAAAGATCATTACGATGTAGCTGGTTTCAAAGACTGCCTTAGAAACACTGATTGGAGATAAAAAAAAATTAAAAGTACCATAGATATTTTATGGAGGATGAGCCTATTCTACCATAAATACAAGCCTAATGCCAACCTAAATGAAAGGTACGTAAGTGTAGATACATGGGAGCATGCACACAAGGGAGACATGTCACGACTTTCGAAGGACGTTTTAAAAGTAAAAAGGTTCTGATTCTGATCGCCAAACTGAAGCAAGGATGACTGCAAACACATGGTGCCTCCAATATTAAGAATACCCTGTGAAACATTCAAACCAATGGCCCACGGGTCCAGAATCAGCTAGTTAGCTTCTTAGAAGTTCAGAAAAATACCTGGAATAGTAAGGGAAAAAGTCAGCACAGGATAAAAACTATTACAGTACAACTGAAAGAACGCATCAGAAACCATGGACTTCCAAGATAATTGTAATTCCCCAATAAAAAGTTTTCGTAATCAGGTTTGAAACTTTTATAAACAGTAAAAATTCACACACGCAAATGCTTATGAAGATAGCTACACTTACATACTACTTAACCTTTAAACTTCCAGAAGACAAATTTTCAACAGTACCCAAAATATCTAACCATTTTCCCATTTAAAAAACTTACCTGATCATTGCTTATTGCTTACAAGTTTCAAACAACCATAAACACAGGTTCTCACAAGATAACTCAGTTATGGAAGATAACATGGGCTTCGAACCATCCGTTTCTCCCTAAAACCATTGCAATTCCAGAAAAAGTTATGTTTACCTCTTTGGATTTTGCTGGGACTTTACAATCAGCTGGTAGCTCCTGAAACTTGCGCTTCTGGGGTGGACGCCTTTCCGTTTCCTTACTTGGAATACCACTTGGCTTTGATAAGGCGGCAGATGTCAACAAAGTAGGGGGCACGGTGGAGACAACAGGAGTAACAGATTGCTTAAGGACTTGAGCAACTTGTTGCAGTGGAGTGGCTTGAGGGTATATTCCGGCATACCCACTATAACTAGTTCCACCAGCCGCAGGTTGTAAGTAACTGACTGGACTTGGTCGCAAGTGCCCACCGTTTGAGATCCCTGGAGGCTGAAACACTGGAAACTGAGGATACAGAGTTGTTGTTGCTGGAGGAACTGGAAATGGATTAACAGCATTTGGCGATGTCATCAAACCATATGATGAACTCAAATTTGGCTTTTGTGCGGTTTCAGGAATCGGAGCTCCAGCAAGCAGTTGCTGTGGTGGTGGTACAGCACCATACACCTTGCTTGAGGAAACCCTACAAATTTTTGTAAGACAACCATATAAAACTAAAAGTAAAGACGAAAAGATGATCTATGGCAACATTTGGAAGATATTTTGGAAGATAAAACGAACCTTGAAGCCCCGAATTCAACACTGATTGTATCCATAAGATTCTCAGCTAAACGTTTTGCATCGTCAATGCTTTTCGGGTTGCTACTAGACAATAACAGATGCAATGGTTGCTGTGCTTCTGCAATAATGCGTAAAAAAACAGGAAGCTGCATTACATTACATAAAGCGCACCTTTAAGATGAGACAAAGGCAAACACAAATGAGGTAAAATTAACCTTCACCATGTTGGTTCTCAAGGTTCCCTGAACCACGCCCTCTTAGTACAACGGTTGCTCCTGTTTCATTCATAATGTGATTTATATACTGATCCTGCATGTAGGAAAGCCAACCACCAACAACACAAAAAACGTTCTCTCCCGGTTGCACGGAGATGTCGGAGAGAGCTTCAACATTAGAACCTCTCGAATTCATAACAAATATAATGCAAAAGTAAAACAAAGATGAAAACCTAGAGCAATAGACAAGCACTTCTACTGATTCTTTTATACAGTTTTAAGTTATAAAATAAGGAAAGGTGCTGAGCTATTTTATATCGGACTAGAGATTCAGTTCTTTTGATGTAAATTAGAAATAACAAAGGGTAGTAGGAGAATGAAAGAAGACTGACGTTAGGCCCACGAATACGAGCAGCAACATTAGATGATGGGTCAGCTTCAAAACCCAAATAAACGCATGTGTTCAGCATCTGGAATGAAAACATAGTTCAGTTTATTGCTGGCCTTATTTCATAACTATAAAAAAGAAGTGTGACATTACACTCTCTACCTTGACCGTCGGAGAACCAACCAACCCGACCTGTGAGTTTGTTTTCTGTTTCATCATCTCCTCAATCATAGCTGCTGCACGATCAACTGCTAAAATTCGCTCTGTAGTCTCTTTTAACTGCAGTTGTGATAACAAGCGTAAGAAAACAGGCCAAATTCTCAAAGCTCAGAGGTCATATAAAACCTCACAGCTTACTGTAATACATAGGTTGCTTTAGCCATAAACGTTTTACTCTTTTGCCCATCACATGCTACATTTATCATATTAACATTTCTACCATCATTATACACCACTATTACCAATAATTTCCATAAGGAAACTTAAGCAACTTAAGTCACACAGTAAAGCACAAATCATCAGCTTATTAACCTATCCCTTTCACTAGTATTCTGTTAAGATAAAAAAGGATAACATACATGGGCAGCAGCAGATATGTGAAGATATAATGGCTTTTCACCATCAGGAGGTGCATTTGGAGGACGATACTTGCCCCTACAAGAACGAAATTCATCAATCCAAAATAGAAAAGATCACTGTATAAAAATAAAAATTCCGTGGATAAAAATGTTGGACAAACCTAGTAATCACCACAGCACCAGTAGACCTCTGAATCTGCAAGAAGAAAAAGAAGCTAAAAACACGAGAAGAGACAAATGTTATCTTATATTATGCACAGAAAGCCACAAACGCTTACTTCTTCTTGAGTTGAGCGTTTAGTAAGCTTGTGCCTAAGAGAAGCTTCAGCATCGTTGATAACGATTTCTCTAGCTATGGTTAGCTCATCCTGGATGGACATGCAACAAAAAAAAAATACAATGAATCATCATGTTAGAATTACAGGATGAAAGGATATAAAGGAAAAATAACAACAACCAACAGCTCGTTCAGTATGTATACACATGCAATAATGTTAAAGTGACAAACAGAGTGGCAATATTTGGGGTGTTTGTGGAATCTCATGCATTAACAAATAAGAAACTGTACCAACCATACGGTAAAACTACTAATAACGAGAGAAAAAACTACCAATAACCGGATACCAAATAACCAGGACACGATTCAGATAAACAACACGATAACATATCCTCTCTGCACTAGCTAATACACAGCGCAATAGCTAAACTAAGAGAAGAGTTGAGCCCCAAAAGAGAGTAAGAGTTGCAGTCCTCTAACGAATCTATAACCGGATACCAAATAACCAAAAGACATGATTCAAATAAACAAACAATAGCTAAGTTCAGAGAAGAGTTGAGCTCTAAAAGATCCAGTGTTCTATAACTCGAGTCTAGACGCGTGTCTAGGTGCCTGCCTAAACAATAATCCTCTCTACAAGACGCCTAAACAGGTTTCTTGAACATTGAAAAAAGAGGGTAAGGGTGAATTACTTGAATAAGTTTTGGAAGTGGGGTTTGGAAGAATGGAGCAACAGTGTTAGTAGCAGCAGGAGGAACATTGATAGCATTGCCTAATCGAGGAAGCACAACTCCAGCTGCAACAAGCTGCTCAGCGGGCTGATCCCACTTTCTCTTTCTCCTGCCCATCAATTTCCACAAACATTAGGATGCAAATTGGATAAAGAAGCAATCCAGGGAAGATGCAAAATCCAAATTACAATTGGCATGAGCAGAAATAAAAAAAAATTGATTTTTTACGAAAAATTGCATCAGATGGTAGAGATTGGAAGGAAGGGGAAAAGAGGTAACCTTTGCCTCGTTCGAGAAGCATCGTTCGTTGTAGCCGAGTCGCTAGGAGGAACCCGAGCCTCATCGCACTTGTCTGTCATCTTCAATATAGAAAGTTGGAATCTTTACGATTTCACGGCTACGAATACGAAGAAGAATTAGTTGGAAGAAGCTACACAAATCGGACGGCGTAAACTTTTCCTTTTTTTCTTTTTTGCCTTTATTACAAAAAAAAGAAGGCGAAACTTGGTGGGTCCCATTCCAAAATTTCCAGCTCCGGTTAAAACTTGGTTTAGTTTGATAGATAGCAAAGTATTGGAATTCTTTTGGGAAGAAAAAAAAAATATAAAATCCGATTCTTGAAGCATGCATGATATTTGTTAAACATGGGTTCAGGAATCTTTGAATTTTGGTGACACTAAGAAGCAAAACATAATCTTTATAAAATCATTAACACAGCAGCAAGTATCATAAAGCTATATTCGATCTGTTCTTTGCCAAATAATAGTGATCAACTGATCATGTATAATTGTGTCACATGCTAGAGGCGAAGGCTTTGTATCGTTTGGTGACAACTCGTCGTGTAGGAGTGTTGTTAAAAGGTGAAGTCTTGGATTCGAGCAACGTCAAGCGTATTAATAACCTACCGGTCAAGGTGTTTTCTCCTACGGTGAGAGGTTAGAGTCGGTGCCCTATAAGGCTGCGAGCATGGGGTCTTTAGTGGGTGGGACGAGTTGTCACAAACATTTCTATATATATGACCAACTGCAGCATCAACTGCATTTCAAATATCTTTCAATGCTTTCCACCCAAAATTCTTGGAGTTATTGGATATTCACCGTCTAATGCCAGGTTATTTGAAGGCTGACAATGATGCATGTTTTTTTTCAAATGCACTCGTATTTTGATAAGACTACAGGGTGAGTTCCATTGTAGTTTTGACATTTCAATTTATCTCATTTTCTTATGTTATGCTCACTTGCCTAAAAAAAATTATGATATGATAAACCCTCTGTCCCTCTGGCCAAGTTTCATAGCCGTAAACAGACTATTTATTAAAAGATCAGTAGTTTCCCAGAAACATGTTGTTGAAATACAAATGCCAAAGAACCTATCCAAGCCTCTACACTGTCTTCCTAAGTAATCATAAAGGTTTCTAGAAAATAAATATAGGGATGGATGTGTAAATTCCATCGGAGATTCTTAAGGTAAATCAGGAAGACAACCTTTAGTTTTCTTTGTTTAATCAGCCTCACAGACACACATTCATCGAAGATTTTTTTACTTCCTAAGACACTTTATGTCTTATGTATTACATAAAGAGACACTTCCCACTTGAGGAGCACTTTATGTGTGGTTATTGTCTTGCATACCCTCAATATTGACCACACTAAGGTAAGGCTAACCCAAGACACCTAACCATGATTATATTTTTATAATATTTTTCTACTCTTTAGTGTTCTGTCGGAAATTAGAAAACACACAGAAACCACTTTTCACTTTCCTAAATCCCTAACCCTAATTTCTCGAAAAGCTCTCTATTTCTTATCTTTCTCTGTATCGTTTCCGTCGGTGACACCAAATTCAAGGAAACTCAATGACGAAAAAGAAGGCCAAGAAGAAACCCACGGCGACACCGGAACCGGATTCACCGCAAGACGCTTCAGGTCAGCATTTGTTCCTCCTTCTTTTCATTTCAACATCCAATAATTTTTCAAAATTATGAGAGGGTCTTTGCCACCAGATCTACGCCGGTGAAACCGTGTTTTGTAATTTTGATTGTCCAAATTAGGAGACTAACTACTTGCCCTGCTCCAAATTTCAGGGTCTTTTCAACCAGATCTACGTCTCCCGCCACGATTATTTGCCACAGATCGATTCCCAACAAAGCGTCTTAACATCTACTCCTCACCGGAGATCCTCCCCTTCCTTCGTCATGTTCTTAGAGACACCAAGGAGTTCCAAATAATTCGAGAGTCTTGTTTCGGAAAGCTTTTCGACATACCAGCCCGTCAATGTCCAGTATCTGCTAAGCTCATTCACTCATTTCTCACTCGCCAGCTTGTCTGTCTACCCAAAAATACGCTTTGGTCTGTTTTTGGTGGGAACCCTCTCCGCTATGGTCTTCAAGAGTTTGGGACGGTGACTGGTCTGAATTGCGCCTCTTTCCCTGAAGGATACCACCCCGACACCGCAAAGCCAGTTGTTGCGGGGAAAGACGAAGTCTGGAAGAGACTGTTTGGGAAGAAGACGATGGTAACGATTGCCGAACTTTGTCTGATGCTTGAAGAGGATAAGAAGATGGAACATTGGAAGAAGATACGTATAGCTTTAATCATCATTGTCGACGGTGTTCTCATTGCTCACAAACAACAAGCACGCGCCACTCCTCGATATGTCAAGATGCTTAAAAACCTCAAAACTTTCTTTGCCTTTCCTTGGGGCAGAGAATCATTCGTGAAGACCATCTCATGCATGAAACCCCCCAAACCGTCTCTCAAAAACGGCAACGATCCTGTTTCTTGGCTTGTTTGAAAGCTCAAACAAGACTCTTTCAGACTTCAAAGCTTCCCTTTGACACTTCAATTGGTGGCATTTCGCGCCATCCCCCAGCTGTTATCTTTCATTCCTGCGGAACCCGACCAGCGCACACTCATGGACTTAGAAGATGGTTATCTACCACAACACAAATCCATCGATTCTATCGGTGTCCGCCGTGTTGAATTCTCCTCGGATGTAAGTCATCATATTATTATATCTTACTGCCCTTATATTGAACATAAAATGTTTAATTAACTTATGCACGCTCCACTGTCTCAGCTTGCTGTCTCACCGATTATACCTATTGAAAGCCAACCGCAGTCTGGCTGGGGAGAGTGGCCCAACGACCCCAAGGATGACTGTGTAATATACATGGAACAATTGATAGCTGATCAGTTCACTTTCAACAAAGGGATGTGGCCTGCTGGTGTCACAACCGAGCCTTTGCTTATTAAGCCTAAAGCTCGTGGTCATCGAAAGGGCATGTTTCCGACTCGGGTTAAGCAATCTCTCAAACCAAAGAAGGTCATCAAGAAGGAGACGTCCTCAAGGAAGCAAAGGCGCATCAGTTCGTACTTTACACGTTCAAGTGTCGCCAGTTTCACCAACGAACAGCTCTCGGAAATGGTGTTGAAACTTCAAAAGCAGATGAAGCAGCTGCACAAACTCTTGCAAAAAAAGAAGAAGACATCTCATCCAATGCAAAGATCATTCCATACACTTATATCCCGTAGCAAGAAACCCGCGACATCTCATAAGGCTAGACATGAAGCACCAATCCATCAGGTATTTTTTTATAGTTTTTGTTCTTCATATCGACCCATACTTTTTTAATAAACCAAAGAGTTCTTTAATGACTTCCAATGCAAATTATTATTTTAGGATGTTCCCGACACATCTCACCATCAACATCAGCCTGTTCAGGCACCACCACTCGATGATGATCATCCAACTGATCAGGTTTTGTTCAATCAAACTCTGTTTCTCATACATTGCAAACACTTTCTCTTATTATTGCTTACACAGTCTGTTTTGTTACGGTTGTAGGATGTGGATGCAATGGAGACAGATGAGCAACCATCCAGCCAGTCACCTATCATAAGTCAGTATGCAGTTCATCTACAACGTCAGGCTTCTGCAAGCCTGAACACTCCTCTTCAAACGACTCCAAACGACTCGCCCCCACGCACCCCTACTCCTTTCAGCTCCCCTGATAGTGTGGAAACCATCCACACACCAACTGTCCACGGCCTTTCCGACCACAACCACACCACCGTCCACACATCCCCTGACCACAACTCAGACTCTGAGATGATCCCTCCTGACGAGAATACCACCAACACGATTCCTGAGGACGACATCCAGACAACCCCTAACCAGCCCATCGTTCCACCTCATCCTCACAGACACCTATCAAACCGACCAGAGCCAAAATCTGTTATATATGATAAAAGTGATCACCCCAACAGCCCCGAGATTAACCACATTCTATGTCATGGTCTCAGGATATATGATCCCATCTCCCCAGACCCACCTCTTTCCAACCCACCAATATTCGACTCTACAATTGGTCCATCTTCTGCGCCAGATATTCCATTACGATTGTCACCACTGTCTTTTACACCACTTACCTCACCGGCTAAGAGTAATGATAGTGGTTTAGGTTTCCTCTCTCACACTGCCACACCCAATGCTTTTGCAGCCACAGCTTCAACCTCTCCACCAGTGATAGGACGTCCAACAATCGTACCTGCCCCAGCTGATGAGGTATCGTTTTTTCCATCTCTTTGTCCACTTCCACACTCACAATTCATCTGTGTTCATCTTGTTAATTACATGATGCTATGTAAACATTACAGTCTCAGGGTGATGATGAGGCAGTTATCGACCTCACACAGACAAAAGATCCCCCGAGGCACGTTCCATCTATGGAACAGAACCATCTGGCCAAAGAATTATTCAGTTCTCCACTTGTTCCTGCTATAGCCCTCATCAGCCCACTCCCACAGATGGAATGGGACCTGTTTGAGAAAATTCTTAAAGCAAACATTAACGTGTAAGTTTTGCAAACACTGAACCACTCTTATTACATTTTCACATTGTTCCTCATATCCCATCAATTTTTTTTGCATCGCAGATACCATACTACCCGGTTTGAATTTGAATTTTCCAACAAATCTCTTCTCCAATTAGCAGAACCAAAGCAATGGACAACAACCTATGTAAGTCCCGATCTCTGATTCATTTTTCCTGGTCTCAATGCTGTTTAAAAACTCACGGTCAGTTTTCCCACAGCAAATGGAATTGCTTGTTCACATGCTTTCCGCGCGACACTCAGACATACTACAGAGGGAACATGCAGCCTTCGCCCCACCCACTCTAGCAAAAATTATTCAGGACAACCATGTCGATTTCAGCAAGTCTAGAAAGAAAAACACTTTCGTCTGGGATGCTAATTTGGTCGACATTGTTCTCCTTCCCGGTAAGAAGTGGATGGAAGATGTCCACACAATCTACACTCCTATGCTCTGGAACGACTCTCACTGGGTGGGCTTAGCAATCAACCTAGACTTGGGGTTCGTTGAAATACTTGATCCTCTTTCTTCTTTATACGGCGTCAGGCGAGTCACGAAGTTCATGAAGCCTTTGGTCGATTCTCTTCCTTACGTTGTCAAGAAAGTCGCTATGTGTGAGCATACCCAATTCCGTGGACTGAAGCCGTTTATGTGGAAACGCATTCCAGACCTGTACACAAACACTCGCTCTGGTGACTGCGGACCTGTCAGTATGAAGTTCCTAGAGATGCACGCCCATGGTGACCCACCCCCTCAGATGAGCAGCATCACAGACCGCATTGTGGACAACATACGCAAGCAGTATGCGATGGACATCTACAAGACCATAGTCTTGCCTTCATATTATGCTGCACGGTTCACTGATGCTTAGACGATATCACCTATTTCCCTCCCTTTTTTTGTGTACTATTTGGGAGTTTTCGGATTCTGCTTCTGTTGTAACGCAGTGCTCTTCGTCATGTTTCTGTCAAAAACTTAACGCTCTCTATCACTTTCAAACTCTATCTAAACTTTCTTATGCTTACTACTTACCTTTTATTGTGTTTCTATAGCTTAGAATATGGTCACGTCAATTGTAGATGATGCATTCTTACATATTATATCCACATCCACATAAACATACTTTCACGTCGACAAACAGACCAACCGGTTAATGTAGAATATTCGATTTCCTCGAATTGATTTTGCAAGACCAACAAATATAATGAAACTTTTTTTTGTTAACCTCCTCCAAAATGCAGCCGGAACTCAAACAAAAGTTCGTTTCTATTTAATAATCTCACCTACCAAAATCCCTAGCCAGATCTGATTTCATATTCTCTATTTACGTCTTCCTCTTGTTTTTACAAAATTCTCAAACAAATACGCAAACATGAGCTCTTCCTCCTCTTCCTCACTATCCAGCACAAGGAGTCGAACTGTTGGCATCCCAACTACCTGTTGGTGTGGATCGAAGCTGACTACATTCGGGGCTCAGACGAAGGAGAATCTCTTCCGAAGGTTTTACCGTTGCAAATTAGGCGTACAGGTATGCTCCAACAACTTTTCTTAACACACTGCTGATAGTTCCTAGCGCCAATGTACTGGACTAGTCTTTTCTTGTAACTTTCAGAGGAAAACAGAGCACCACTTGTTCAAATGGGTTGACTAGGCCATTGTTGACGAGGTTAACATGGTAGATGCTAAACATAATCAGCTAAAGGAAGATGTGGACTCATTCAAGATCTACACTACACAACGTCTCGAAAAACAGGCAATACAATTCGACAAAGCCCTCATTCAGCTCAATAGTCTGATTGCTGACAAAGCTACTAGCTCAGGGACAAACGACAACTCAACTATTGCCACAAAAGATACTCTACAGCCACCCAATCAGCCCTCCGATGCAAATAACTCTCGGGCACAACTTATCAACATTGCTGTTGCAGCCATTGTAGTAGGAACAATGACATGGATTTACGCCAAGATCACTAACTAGTCACAGATCTATTTAGTTTGTTTACTCGAACAATTGTATCACCCTGCTTATGTTTTATGGACAACTCTTTCTGCATCCATTAACTCTTGTGTTTTGTAATGTAATGTTCTATCTACGCTTTAAACGTTCGAATCCTCATGCCCATTTCGCAGTTTCGTTAAGTTCATCAACTCGTTAGCCTTATCACATGTATCATCCTACTCACACTATATGAATCTTCATAAACATTTGCCCACGTCCACAGATAATTTAACTTCGCAAAAATTCGTGTGATAATTTAACTTAAAAGATGTGCAATCAAACGTGTACACGTCCACAGATAAATTAAATTCAAAAACATTCGTTCACAACTTCGTAAAGTTTGCTCCGTTAAGTTTGCTCTAAAAACGTAGAACCCAACAACAACTACAAGAACAACTACAATAAGTTGCAAAATACAGAGAAGCGCCACAATTGTTTTTCAATCTCCAAAAAGGGCCTTTTAGAACACCAAGCATGTCTTTCCAACCAACCAGCAAATGATCCACAACAAAAAAATCTTGCAAAACAAACTATTAGATGGGGTTGGCGCAGTTCGTGCGATTGTGCCCATACCCTCCACACCTACCACACCTGTTCTGCACAAGTTTCTTCTTTGGAACCTACATGATCACAACAACACCATCACCCAAACAGCAATTCAAACCAAAATATCTTTATATACAAAACGTAACCTCACCCGTATCTCTCCAGTCGATGGGATACGTGTCTTGCGACGACGTCCAGCTTGCCTTTTTGTGATTGGAGGGTACACAACCATACTGCTAACCTCTTCAGGTATGTCAACATCCTTTGGGTCTTCCTCTGGACTGATCACCCCTGCATATGTCTCCCGCCACACCGTTGTCTTGTACCAATGACCGCACAATGTATCGTAAGGCACTCCAAGCCCGTCCGCTGCCAGCATCGCATGTCCGCAAGGAATTTTGATATTATCAAAATACTTACAACTACACTTCTTCTCAGCAAGCATTACCTTATCTGATCTGCCAAATTTTCCCACTATCTGGCTCGTCCAGTTATTCACAGCATTTATGCTGCTTCCTTTAACAGTTGCCATGTTTTTTGTCATCTCTTTGTCCACTTCCACACTCACAGCCCCTCTGTGTTTCTCTGCTTTTTTCCTCCTCGCACTAAACCACCTCGTCATCATCCTCTGAATAAACTTTACCAACTCATAAATGTTCGCCCCCCTCCCTTCCAAAAGCGCTTTGTTCAGCTGCTCAGCAATATTGCTAGTCATGATGTTATACCTTTCACCGGGGAAATTAGCTCGGGACCATTTAGCAACACCAATCTTACCAAGATATACCCCGCAAGCACTGTTACTGGCACGGATCTTCGCATAGAGTTCTTTGTACTCTCTAGGCATATGGGCCATCGCTGCAGCCGTCACCATTTGCGCTAAGTGTTTGCTAGAGAACCTAGAGTTCACATTCCTAGCCAAATGAACTATGCAAGCTCCATGCTTTGCTTGAGGATAAATCTTACTCACTGCATTGGAAATACAAACAGCCCTGTCAGATATTATGGCAAGCGTAGGAGAATCCCCCAAAATCCTCTCAACTTTTTGCAAAAACCATGTCCACGCATCCTCATCCTCACTGTCCACAACAGCAAATGCTAAAGGAAAGATCTGAAAATTTGCATCCTGACCGCTGGCGGTTAACAAAACACCTTTATACTTTCCACTAAGATGTGTACCATCTATCACCAAAACATGCCTTAGCTTCCTGAACCCACTGATGGAAGCACCAAATGCGAGAAACAAGTACAGGAAACGTTCATCACCATCTTCATCTACATCTGTCTCCAAATCAGCAATTGTACCAGGATTGGCAAGCTTGAGCATGTGAAGATACTCTGGCAGCTTCAAATAGGCGTCCTCATCGGACCCTCGCACACCTAATATTGCTTTGTCCTTCGCCCTATAGCACTTCATGTAAGAGGCATTTACACGGAGGTCCTCCAAAAGAAGTTTCTGCAAATCACGAGCCACTGGTGCCTTCCCCGGGTCTCCGAACTTTGCCTTGTACACTGCTGCAATAACCCGAGATGTTGCTCTCGACTTGTAGCCCTGTCTGAATTCAATGGGGCAGATATGATCAAGCTGCGCCTTCCTTATCTCATAGAAACCACAACCCCTTATTTCATGTGCTGTCACACGCCAGTCACACCTTTTATCTGGACACTCCACCACAAAAGAACCAACTTTCGTCCTTGTCTGAGTAAACTTAAACTGCTTCTTAATTGCATATATCGCGAGAGCGATCTGACAATCTTGCTTACTACCAAACACTTTCCCCACAGCTATTTGGCCGTCATTTACATCAACATCCATGTCGGGGATTTCTGCAGCGTCGTATTCGGTATCATCAAACATTGGGGGGATGTCAAACTCCTCATCATCAATATCTGAAAGCTTACGTGTTGGTTTAGCGCTCATGTTTCTACCTACACCATCCTCACTCCCACCTCCATTCCAGGGATTACAATCCTCTGGCTTCATCATGTGTGCTTCCCTTTCACCTCCGCCTTCGCCACCAACCTCAACATAGTGGTCAAAAGCACTTCCGGTATCACAAAAGTATGATCTTGGCCCTGTCTTTTTCTTCAGCCCTTCAACAATCTCATCCTCGTTGAACACAACATTAACAGCATCGGAACCACCATAGTCGCCACCTAAAAGCGGTTCCCAAAACTCCCTGTCATACCCCCTTGGCCTCACTTCTATCTCCTCCACATCTTCTTCCAAAGTTCCTTCTGTCTCGGTATCCGCAGTGTAACTACTCTCACCCACATCTTTGCTGCTTTCTCCTTCATGCCTTTCACCCATTAATTTTTCTTCTACTTTCTCGACCTCCCGTACAAAATCAACATCATCAGCAAGGTTTATGACCTTCGTCTTTGAAGCAGCAGATGGCCAGAACCCCTTCTTCGAGGAACCGTTACGGAACTTCGCAGTATCTGGTGACAAAAACTTTGCCGCTTCGGGTGACACAAACCCCATACCAGAATCATCCACAACATCAGTGTCCACAACCTTCTTTAACGCTTCAAACCGAGCAAACAGATTCATCGCACCTTTCACTTTCAAGTGTTGGCAGAAATACTTCACACCTCCATCACTAGTAACCAGCACCGGTGGGGTCCTAATCCCAGTCGCAAGCTCCATACTTGTTGGTGGCCAATAGCTCAACGTAACACCGAACTGCGCTTCATCCATTCTAAACTCACGGAGAACATTTCTTTTAAGTTCCTGGAAACCAATACCCTCGTAAACCGCCACCATACGACCCATCTGATGCTTCTCAATGACAAAATCCCATTTACCTCCATCTCCACAGACCCAGTCTCCACTTAGAACCAAACACTGCTCGTCCATGTCTCCAATCCTGTTTCGTTCAAGATTAATAATTTAACGTTACACGTTAGCAATGTTGAAGAATCCCCAGATCTATAAAGTCCCAAGATGAATGCTAAGCTCACCTTTCTCCTGCAGTGCGTTCCTCACGCCGAAAGCAACACACACAAGCATTTAATACAAAACCTACTCCTTACATACATAACAACCCCCCACCATTAGATCGAGATCCATCCAACGGCTATTATGCTTCCCTCTATCCTAGAAACCAACCTTAATAACTCCTCTAAGGAAACATATTTGGTCCCCACAATATGGACAAGATTTTATATTATAAATATGTGAACATCCGTGTCTTTTCCATAACCAAAGCTGAGGGGTAACTCTGTCAAACAACAGTGGGAAGAAAGGGAACAATGTGTCTCTCAAGTGCTAAGTGCCTTATCTTGTCAAAAAAGAGAACAATGTGTCTTATGAGGTAACACACCGAATCACATGTACTCTATCATCTGTAAATTAACTTGATGTTTATGTAATAACTCTTTTGACTCGTATACATAAGTAGACATGGGTAATGACCATACTAGAGCTGAAAATTCGCAAAAGCTATTTTTGTGTTATTATGTAAAGAAGCTTTTTGTTGGATAAATATGTAACACCCGTATTTTCCAAAATAAAATAAACAAATAAAATTCTGAAATCTCCATTTATTACTTCTCAAAAGTCAACTCCAAAGTCGTAAATCCAATAAATAGCCATAAATCCAAATAACATAATAAATCTCGAGAATATCGATAAAAGCATAAAATCCGCAAGTTTGAAAAAGAAAGAAATAAAACTCCCAAAGCACCAATCCGATAGCAATCACTCCTGCTCGTCAGTCTCACCTGAAAGGGGGAAAGAAGGAGGGGTGAGTAACAGGGGAGTTACTCCGTGAGGTATGGGATGCTAAACCACAAACCACTGACTCAGTACATAGCACTACGACTATGTAGGCCTAGTTCTAGCATAAAACAAACACAGTGTCTAATACACCACATAAAAACATCAAATGCGCTGATAGTGCATAACTAGATCACACACCCCGCATTCTCCTTATACGGATATAAATATATAACTCTATACGCCGCTAGTACAAGAGTCCATCCTTGTACCCCGCAATCACCTATGCGCCGCTAGTACAAACGTCTTTGTACCCCGCAATCCCTCATACAATGCGCCGCTAGCATAGACGTCCATATGCCCCGCAATCTCCATACAATGCGCCGCTAACACAAACGTCTCTGTGTCCCGCAATCTCCACACAATGCGCCGTTAGCACAACATCTTTGTGCCCCGCAATCTCATAACAGACTTATGTATATACATATATAAATAACAGTTCTTAATTCATTCAATTCAGTCAACCGTTGAATCCTCTATTATCCTATTTTCGGTTTAACAATCAATAGTAATAATAAACAAACAAGACTCTCAAACAGACTCAATTCACAGAGACGGATCATGTTTCGAAACTAAACTTTCCATAATAGTAGTACTAAACTAGCTCGGGATTTAATGGGATAGCCCTCACCTTAGCCACAGGCTGAAATGAACAACGGAAGATGCGGTCAGCTGAGGTCAACTGCAACACGAGAATCAACGACTTAAGCTCAGCTTCTCTGGAAATAAGTTTCTTAAAATGGAAACTTTCCTAAAATGAAACCTCTCCTAAAATAGAAACTTTCCTAAAATAGCAACTTTCCTAAAATGGAAACTTTCCTAAAATAGAAACTTTCCTAATATAACTTATTTCCTAAATTAGAAACTTTCTTAAAATATTCCTATAACTAGAAATAAGGAGGCAACAAACTTACTAGAAAACCCGCCGGAAGCTCGTCTAGAAATCTCACCGGAAGCTCGTCCAGAAATCTCGCCGGAAGCTCACCCGGAAATCCCACCGGAAAATTCACTAGTGACTGGTCGTCGAATAATTCAACAACAACTCGTCACACGCAAAGAAATACTTTGACTTGATGAGAATAAAGAGAAAGGATGGAGTTTCTTATATAGGAGAAGGGAAAGGAGGTAGGTTTTCTAAACATCCAATGTGGGACAAAGTAAAAAGAGAGAATTAGACTTTAATTTTTAATAAAGGCCAAACTGGCCCACCAGAAAAATCTGGGTCGTTACAATTCTTCCCCACTAAGAAGGAATTCGTCCCCGAATTCAAATCCTGAGCCAAGAAAAGGAATAAGATGTCTTCAGCATGACTTAACTTTGTTATAAAGACGCTTGTTCGCTGTAGACACTCCAAACTATGTGGTCCTCCCATATCAAATAAGGTGAAATCTCTCATACTCAGCCGCTACTGATCTTAAGCACAACTTTTTTTTTTAAACACATGATAACCGCAAAAGACAACATGCACAAACGTAAACTACCAAGGTGAAAAGATACATACCATCAGCCGGCTCAACTCTCTCGTTGCCTCTTGCTGCAAATTCTCGTGGTGCGATAGCCTGGCGCTTAGCTGGTGATGGATTCTCTACACGTCCCCCCCTCGGGCTATCCCTGAAAATGTGACCAGGCTGGCCACAGCCATAACACTTCTTTGAAGCCGCTGCTAGTGTCGTTGGTGCTGTAACCTGTCCGGTACCAGTACCATCCACTTTTGTAAATCGACAATACTTGGCCACATGGCCTAACCGCCCACATGCAAAACACATGACGCAATCTCCAAAATGGTAGCGATGGCAGCGCTCACAACTGGGTGTTCCTGACTGATCCCCTGCCATGTTCGGTGACCCTGAAGTTCTTTCAGTCTTAGGTTGGGCCTTAGAGTACTTCTGCTCCTCTGCAATACATGCCTCCTGCACAGCAGCCTTCTCTACCAGATCCTCCAAGCTTGTGTAAGTAACCATACTGCACCTGCCGCGAAGATCAACTCGCATCCCATCTAAGAATCTCCTGATCAAGTCCTCCGCATCAAAATTATTACCAGCAAACAAGCGGAGTTGGCAAAACTCCCGCTCATACTCTCTGACACTCCTAGTACCCTGCCTCAGATGCTCAAAAGCATTCTTCTGCTGGTGCAATGCTTCTCTAGGAAAATACTTCTTGTCGAACGCAATGAGGAAATCCTCATAAGTCATATCGCCATCACGCATCGATTGCACTCCATCCCACCATACTAATGCATTCCCACGCAGATACAACTCTGCGATATTAAGGCAAAGGCGCAACGGACAATTGATAGTCTGCATACACGTAGCTAATCTATGCTTCCAATTATAAGCCTGAAAAGGGTCTACTGTTCCCCCAAAAGTCTCCAAATCCACAGTTTTCATCTGTTTCATCACCTGCATAAGCGTCTCATCAACCTCAGGAACCTGCTGAATAGGGGGCTGCTGCTGCCCCTGAACCTGAACTGGTGGAACCGGCTGAATAGGGGGCTGCTGATGCCCCTGAACCTGAACTGGCGGAACCTGCTGAGCTGCAGCCATCTGCCTAACCACTTCCTGTGCAGCTACTCTAGCAGCCTCCTGGACAGCTTGCTGAACTGCCTCATGTGCAGCCTGTCTGGCAGCATCCTGCACCATCTGCCTAAGGGCATCCTGATCAATCGGTGGAACCGGTGGCGGCACATTCTCATCTCCACCCTCTCGTGAAGCACTAGCGGACTGAGTGCGAACAACTCTCTTACGCGGCGGCATCTGAAAGGAAAAAGCACCTCAATAAACTTCTGCCGAAACCGAACACCAACGATTCTAGACACAATACCAAACAGAAAGGTGCTATTTACTTTTATTTTTAAAACTCCCATATTCCCATAAATATTTTAAAAATGTCTAAAACCGATTAAAAACCGAGTCGAAACTATGTCCCAACAAATCGCCATCCCGGGTCAGAGCCGGGACGGAACCCGCTCTGATACCAAATTGTAACACCCGTATTTTCCAAAATAAAATAAACAAATAAAATTCTGAAATCTCCATTTATTACTTCTCAAAAGTCAACTCCAAAGTCGTAAATCCAATAAATAGCCATAAATCCAAATAACATAATAAATCTCGAGAATATCGATAAAAGCATAAAATCCGCAAGTTTGAAAAAGAAAGAAATAAAACTCCCAAAGCACCAATCCGATAGCAATCACTCCTGCTCGTCAGTCTCACCTGAAAGGGGGAAAGAAGGAGGGGTGAGTAACAGGGGAGTTACTCCGTGAGGTATGGGATGCTAAACCACAAACCACTGACTCAGTACATAGCACTACGACTATGTAGGCCTAGTTCTAGCATAAAACAAACACAGTGTCTAATACACCACATAAAAACATCAAATGCGCTGATAGTGCATAACTAGATCACACACCCCGCATTCTCCTTATACGGATATAAATATATAACTCTATGCGCCGCTAGTACAAGAGTCCATCCTTGTACCCCGCAATCACCTATGCGCCGCTAGTACAAACGTCTTTGTACCCCGCAATCCCTCATACAATGCGCCGCTAGCATAGACGTCCATATGCCCCGCAATCTCCATACAATGCGCCGCTAACACAAACGTCTCTGTGTCCCGCAATCTCCACACAATGCGCCGTTAGCACAACATCTTTGTGCCCCGCAATCTCATAACAGACTTATGTATATACATATATAAATAACAGTTCTTAATTCATTCAATTCAGTCAACCGTTGAATCCTCTATTATCCTATTTTCGGTTTAACAATCAATAGTAATAATAAACAAACAAGACTCTCAAACAGACTCAATTCACAGAGACGGATCATGTTTCGAAACTAAACTTTCCATAATAGTAGTACTAAACTAGCTCGGGATTTAATGGGATAGCCCTCACCTTAGCCACAGGCTGAAATGAACAACGGAAGATGCGGTCAGCTGAGGTCAACTGCAACACGAGAATCAACGACTTAAGCTCAGCTTCTCTGGAAATAAGTTTCTTAAAATGGAAACTTTCCTAAAATGAAACCTCTCCTAAAATAGAAACTTTCCTAAAATAGCAACTTTCCTAAAATGGAAACTTTCCTAAAATAGAAACTTTCCTAATATAACTTATTTCCTAAATTAGAAACTTTCTTAAAATATTCCTATAACTAGAAATAAGGAGGCAACAAACTTACTAGAAAACCCGCCGGAAGCTCGTCTAGAAATCTCACCGGAAGCTCGTCCAGAAATCTCGCCGGAAGCTCACCCGGAAATCCCACCGGAAAATTCACTAGTGACTGGTCGTCGAATAATTCAACAACAACTCGTCACACGCAAAGAAATACTTTGACTTGATGAGAATAAAGAGAAAGGATGGAGTTTCTTATATAGGAGAAGGGAAGGGAGGTAGGTTTTCTATACATCCAATGTGGGACAAAGTAAAAAGAGAGAATTAGACTTTAATTTTTAATAAAGGCCAAACTGGCCCACCAGAAAAATCTGGGTCGTTACAAAATATTGTATATTTAAAAGAGAAATTACATGCCCAAAATCTATATTATTTTAATTTAAAAAGATGCATAATAAATAAATTTGAAGGTGTGAATCTAGAAAAAGGAAATTTTCCTTTATTAATAGTAGACTTGTAAAACCAATCATCGAAATCCTCTTAGGAAAAGGAAACTTAACTTTAGTCCATTCTCATCCGTCACCATCTCCTATAAAAACAACAACAACTTACATCAAACCTCAAGTATCAACCCATCAAAACAATCATCCCACAAGAACAAAGAAACACTTAACATCTGAGAAATAATGGACACTTGCTTGGACTGCAAGAGAGCCACTGAAACAGTGATCGACATAAGAACCGGCGACACAATCTGCACAGAGTGTAGCCTCGTCATCTCCGATCACTACATCGACGACAGCCAAGAATGGAGAACGTTCGCCAACGACGATAACAGCAGCGACCGAGACCCTAACCGCGTCGGTGCTCCTACCAACCCTCTTCTCAAATCCGGAGGTATCGGCACCATCATCGACAAAACTACCTCCAACTCCAAGAATGACTTGTGCCGCGTCGAGAATCTCGTCAGGAACTCTGAAGAGGATATGATCGTGAAAGCGTGCAAAGAAATCAAGAGAATGACGGATGATCTAGGTCTTGTTAGCAGTGTCGAGTTTAGGGCTTGCGAGATTGTGTCCAAGTTAGATGGTGACTATAGGAAGAGACTAAGCAGACAGAAACACTTTGTCGCTGTCTGCGCGGCTTCTGTTTCGACGGCTTGTCGTGAGATGAATCTCTCGAGGACGTTGAAAGAGATCTCTATGGTGGCTCACGGTGTGAGTTTGAAAGAAATAAATAGAGCTAGTATGGCTATAAGGCGTCTACTCGAGTCAGATCAAGGGGAGACGACAGATTCTTCTTCTTGTGCTGCTCCTCAGGTGATTATCAAAACAAGAGAACTTGTACGCCGGTTCTGTTCTAAACTAAACATAAAGGAAAGAGAGACAAAGGCCATTGGAGAAGCTGTTGAAGTAGCTGAGAATTACGATATCCGGAGAAACCCTAAGTCGGTTCTTGCTGCTATTATCTTCATGATATGTCAGCTGTCTCAGAAAAATAGGAGACCTACTCGAGGTGATTAAAACAATTCTTCTTTAGTTCTTACTTTTTTTTTAAAAACTAGAAGTTTTAGGTAACTTGGACTGTAAGGTAGGGCGAGTTTCTGATAATTCTTGTTTTTTTTTTTTTTGCAGAAATTGCGATCGCTGCGGAAGTTGTGGAGAATACTATCAAGAGCTCTGCTAAGGATATGTACCCGTACGCATCAAAGATTATACCCGAATGGTATGCTTCTGAAGAAAAGGTCCAGAGGTTAGGAGGTATCATAGGATCTTGGGATGCTGCAAAACTTTAACACATAGGGAAAGCCTCTAGTCGCGTAAGAAGTTTTAGAATTTATCTCGTAGAAGTAGATCGCTTAGATATATGCTCTGATTAAAGATTTATGCTATCTTTTTCCATTATTTATATAACAAAAATGTATCTAGCTGCAAGTAGAGAATTAATAGGATCTATGTTTACATATATGGTTGAATAAACAACCTTTTTGAGAAGCTTAGAAGAGGTTAAATCACATTCACATGTCTCGATATTTTTTTTTTTGTATTGGTATTTTTATTAAAGCAATCTACTATTTCATATCTAGTCTAGCTTGTAATATAATAAAATCTTTGTTGTTAGCTTTAAAACACCACTAGATTTTGATCCGCGCTTTGCAAGCGCATAATATTTTATCATGAATTTTTTTACTAATATATTTTGTTAATTTGTAAGAATTTTTTGTATTTAAAATAATTTTCATTTAAATCAGTGTTTTTAAATTTGACCCGAACCCGCGGTCAAACCGAGTAATCCGGTGATTCGATATATTATAATCAGTTTAAATTTGTGTTAAGCATTTTTATGTAGATACAATATTTTTGGAACATTTTTCATAATTATTTTTGCTATTATATTTATTGTACAATTTATAACTTTATATTTTTTATATTATGGTTATTATTGACTTATTATGTTACTTAAACAGTATAACAATTATTTAGAAAATTTAAGTAAAATAATCCATTAATTTAATTTATTTATTATTGAACTTTTGTAGTATTTAAACCTGCAAAATAAGTTCTATTTATTTTTGTTGTTATATAAATTATTTGAATTTTCTCATTATTTAATTTATCAGAATAATTTGAAATAAAATTGTTAGAAATTATAAAAAAAAAAGATATAATATTTTATATTATTTGAACAAAAGATTAATTATAATGTTGTTTGGACACATGGATCGTAGTAAAAAAATTAAGTATATTGTTTGAAAACATGGATATAGTAGTATAAAGAAAGGAATATTAATGATTTAATGAACTTTAACTATAAAGTTGAATGTTATATTTAATTTAAAGACTTATTCTTGGGTTCACCCTAGGGTGAATCTATATGTTCACCAACCCATATGATTGTGTTATTTCATATTCTATATTTTTATAAAAAAAAAGAAACAAAATATTGTCAAGTTATATTATGTTTTTAAAATAAAATTGTAAAAAATATATATATAAAAATAGTAATACCTACAGAAAAAAATATTTAAAAGAAAAATATTTTTAAAATCGTCAGCAAAACACTAAATCATAAACCTTAAATCCTAATCCCGAAACCCTAAATTCTAAACCGTAAACCTTTTGATAAACTCTAAACTTTTGGATAAATCCTAAACTCTAAATCAAAAACATTAAACACTAAAACACTCAAGGGTTTAAGGTTTAGGATTTAGGGTTTAGTGTTTTTGATTTAGGTTTTAGGATTTATCCAAGGGTTTAGGATTTAGGGTTTAAGATTTAGTATTTTGCTGATGATGTTAAAAAATATTTTTTTCTGTAATTACATTTATTTTTATTTATTTATTTATTTTTACTTTTTTTTTAATTTTAAAACATAATATAATTTAAATATATTTTGTTTTCTTTTTTGAAAGATATCGAATATAAAATAACACAATCCTAGTGGTTGGTGAATCTATAGGTTCACCCTTTAGGGTGAACCCAAGAATAATTCTAATTTAATAACTTACAAAATAAATTTTAGGTCCAATACAATATTTATGTTTTAACAAGATAGATACAGTATTGTTTTTACTTGTAATTATAAAACATTTTTCATTAAGGATAGAAATTAGCAATTCTTTTAATAGTATTTATCATTATATAAATTTAAACTAGCTTACACTAAAAAGTACATAACTGCTTATACAAAATTGTCGTCATTTCAAAAATCCAATTTAACTCTTTACTACTCAAATAAAGTTTTATAACTTTAATTGAAAACTAGTTTTTGACCCGCGCGGCTGTTATTTTACTTTTTAACATATAACATTTATAGTTGTTTTTGGTTAGTACATGTTTGTATATGTTTGACTTTGTTCATAAATAATATAGATATTATATTGTTGCTTGATTTATAAATAAGTGATGTAGATCTTGTTGTTTGATCTAGACATTTTGACCATGTTTTAAAAGTATTTATAGGTTATGTTGGTTGCTTATTTGGTTTTCGATATTGACATAATCAATTAAATATATTACATAATTTTATATTAGATCAATAAGTTTTTGAATTACATTTATATGAAAATTATTTAATATATTAAGTTTTTTATAATTTATTTTAATCAAATTTATAAAATTTATAGGTTTATTTTAATTTTACCACTTTATGCTTTTTGTAATAAATATTTTTTTTACAACAATAACTAACATTCATAAATCAGGGTGAAACCACGTCATATATTATAGTAATAAATATTATTTTAATATAGAAATACTGTAATATAATTATTTTACATAAACTGATGTTCTATTTTAAAAATTTTTAAAAAATATTATACATTCTCGGTAAAGATAATTTAGATGTTATCTTTCTATTTATTTTGCCAAAAACAAAATATAAATGAATTTGACAAAGTTAGTTGGCCCATCAATTTTTTTTTTTTTGGCGCAAAAGACCAACAAAAAAATTTATTCTTGTAACTAAAAAAGTAAATGATAGTTTTTTGTTAAGCATTGGTACTTACTTCTCCACGGGGGCAGTGAATCTTTTCTTTAATTTCTCAACAACTGAGCTTTTTATTGAGCAGAAGTAATCTTTAAACAATTAACTGAGAGATGTGTCTCTTGCATGTATATGTAATACAGAGAAGAGTTTAGCTTAACCAACTTTCAAGATGGACTTTTGTTTCTGTGTTTATGGTTGGCCTTTTACTTGCTTCTCCAATATTTGATGGACAGTCAAAAAAGATTTTAAAAAACTTTGTTTTTGTAAAAGAGAATCATGTTTTTTTTCAATGACGTATATTCTCTTTTAACAGTGCTTGGGAGAGTTCGAGTGGCTGTAAGATTACGACCTCGTAATGCAGATGAGTCGGTGGGCAGTGATGATTGTGTTGAGTTGCAACCTGACTTGTCTCCAATCAGTAAAGGATTGCGATTAATGTAATTCTTGTTAATCACAAAAGAATATTCCTTGAAGTATCTTCCTTAATAGCCATTAGTGCTGGTGCAGCTATTGTGGTTGGTGTAATGCCATCAGAGTCTTTAATCTGAGAGTGTGGGAGACAATGGTTTCAAGATTTCTGGTGGAGATGACTTCAGCTGATCTCCTAAAACAGATTCTGCAACTTGGGGAAGCTTGTTGTTCTCTGCTGAGCTTGATTACAACTATGAAGCGAATGCTCTGCTTAACAAAGATTGTGACCTTGGCCGAGGCCGATCAAAAAGTTTACGTTCTCTAACCTTGTCAAGCTGCAGGAATAATTCGAGAGAGATGTGAAGAAAATTGGGGAGCTAAGACACGGGGAGTATACAATTCACTTCAAAAGCTAAGTGTAAAATAATGTTTTAGGAATTCCACAAACACGGGGAGTATACAATTCACTTCATAAGCTAACTTATTTATGCTTTATTTTTTGAATTCTTGTTTCAGTAACTCAGAGAATTTCTGTTGGAGACTGAATTATCCCGGTATCAGTTTCTGAAGAAAAGGCTGAATAATAAACAGGTATAATTAAAACTTGAACTTCTTTTTCCATTTTCGTTCGTCTTATAATTTTTGTCTGTTAAGTTTTAACTGCTTGTATGTATTGCTTTATAAGAAGTAAAGACCAACATGACTTTGTAATATAGCGCAGTCAGTCGCTTATTAGATTATTGGTTCCTGCAAAATTCATGATGAGATTTGATTATTGGTTCGTGCACTAAATTTTGACTGTTAAGTTTGTGTATTTTGTCCAGCTAATAATATAGTATTATATTTCATTAGCTTTCATGAAAGTATACATGGTCGAAGAACTTAAAACAACTCTCGATTAAAACTGAAGAACTTTCCCCATACATCAGAAACAACATAGGTTAGTAGTTTAATTGGCCCTATGTTTGGATTTCAGCAGTAAATTCAGTTCGTGAAGAACTTTCTCCATACATCAGAAACAACAAAAGTTAGTAGTTTACTTGGCGCTATGTTTGGATTTCAGCAGTAAATTCAATTTGTGAAGAACTTTCCCCATACATCAGAAATCAACAAAGGTTACTCAACCACTTTTAAATGCTTGACAAGTTTGAGTAATGAGACACTCTTATTTGAAGACATTTTGACTCTGTTTAGTACTGCAGAAGTCGAGCTATGTGTCGACCTTATTTATAGATTCATGCTAAGATATTAGGGTATCTATCACGTAAAGCTTGTTTTTTAAAAAACTAAATCACAAATATTAGATTGTAGTTGAGATATGTGAAGGATAATAAGTAAGATATCACGTGATTTTAGGAAAATAATATTAAAGCTAATATATGTTAGTGTGATATATCATATAAGGTTGACAAAAACAATATATTTCATTTAATTTACGTATATTTGTAGTAAATTCTCTGAATATACCATATATACTGAAACTAAAAGATTTTGGAAATATTTATAGAATATATACTTTAAATAGATCATTTGAATATTTATGTACCTAAATAAGCGTTTTCATAGATCTGCAGCATGGCACTAGGAGTACCTTCAAGCGTGGATCCGAAAGGGCGCCTCAGGTGATGCAGTTAGACGTGAATCCTAATAAGGCATGTAGAATTGTTGCCTGTAGAATCGTCTGTAATATTTCTTATAGTTTGTAATAGCATAACTATCCAGCATTAAAAAAAAAAGACCAACTGACCGAAATATTTGGTTGTGACTGATTATGTCGAGTTGAAAAAGCAAGGATCAAATTTGAGTCGCTTGTTTATAAATAAGGTAAAACGACTGTGTTTAATGCCAGTGGCAATCTCTTGTAATTTTTTAGGAAAATTCAGGATTATTTCAAATTTGTACTCCTCTTTTAATAGATTAGATAAATAACTACGCGTGCATTATTCATACTTGTTTTGTTAAAAGATGTATCTGACATTAGCCATCGTAACCTTACAAATATATAAAAATTTCTAAAATAACCTATACAATTTTTGTTAAGATTTTAGAAAGATACATTCCTATATTGCCTTTGATCACATGATTGAATTAAGTTTTAAAAATCTTTTTAAAAAGAAAAGAAATCATTAATATACAGTAAATTTAAAACAAAATTAATAATAATTAAATAAAAGGAAACAGATATTTTAAAAAAGGAAATATTAATTTATGGAAAAAACACCATTGTTGACGCATCCATGAATTATTGTGAAAAATGATTTAGACTCGCCTGATGGCTACATTTTTGTGCTGACATGAAAATCTAAACTGCTAGACTAGTTTGTTATCTGCTGAAAAATGACAGACCTTTTCTTGGCAGACCTTCAATTCGTCTGCGAAATAATAGTGGACTCACATAAAGTCTACTTTTCTGGGTAGATTGTCTGATAATTGTAAAATCTACATATTATGGGCAGACTTGCTGATAATCGAAACCTTTGTGTTTTCTATATTATATTCATTTTTGAACATTAGTTGACAATCATTCTCTATACTAGATTTTTTAACCGTGCTACGCGCGGATAAGATATTATATGTATTTCTCAATTCTAAGAAAAACAATGTATAATATTGTATTATATTATTTAAAGAATATAAAATAAGACTACATAACATAAATATTTTTTTAAATTTTCATTGTAGAAATCATTATGTTGTTTGATTGTTGTACTTGATTCATATATTTACATAGTTATTTGTGATAGATGAATAACTATATTTTTATTATCAGTAAATAATATATATTTATTATATAATATAAGAAAAATAAAATTATTAATTTTAAACACAAACTTGTCTCATGTTGGGAACTCGGTTATAGACATATCATCTTTGAATGAGAAATTTTTACAGTTATCAATCCTCTTAACAGTCAAGAAACAAATCTGAATATCAAAACAATATCTCATACGATCTCTTTGTGAAATAACTGGTGTAAAGAAATTAAATTTAGGCATCAAAAAGGACTGGAAATGATGTGCATATGTGTTATCTAAGTCAGCTTTATAAAGTACTACTATTCATAGTTCATATAGCATTTAAGTCCATCATTTCTTAAACATCTTGAAATAACTGATGATAATTAATAATAAACTTTTGGCTCGCGAAAAAAATCAAATTTGTGTAATAATCGCTTAAACATTTTATTAATATTATCTAAGAAGCTTTCAATTGATATCATAGTTTAATTTTTATTAGTTTTTTGTTAATTTTAGAGTTTTTTTGTATTTAAGATTTTTTTCCATATTAAGCTTATATTTCTTTCACATAAAAATCAAATCAGTTTTACTTATTTATTATTTTTTTTTTAACGAAAATACACTTTAAAAAAAAATAATTTAAAATAAAAATTATATATTAATTTGTTGTATTCTAACAATTTTATTGATTTAATTAATTTGCTTTGGTGGATAACTTAAAAAGTTTTCATATGAATCGGGGAAAGCAAGCATATGTTGTTATATTATATTTATTTGTGTATATGGAATCTATATATAATGCTAGTGTAACAAAGAAAGAACAATATTTTTTGTAACTTCAAAAAGATACATTATTACAATTTGAAATTATTCAAAATTGAATAAAATGGTAATTAAATAAATCTAATTATTTTTTTATCTTGTTTAGTTGGATTCTTATGAAAAGAAATCGATAGGTTAAACAAATGTTTCAAAATTTGTTGTGTTATTGTTTTGTCTATAAATTACAAAATTTATTGAATTAATATATTTAATTATTGCACCCTTAAATAATATTTTATTAAGATATTAGAGAACTATGTTTTGAGTTGTTTTGTCAAAATTGTACAAAAATCTATGCTTTTTAATATTTGTCACGAAAATTTATATGTTAAACTTACTTTTACAAAATTCTTAACTTTGTCACGAAAACAAAAATCTACGTTTTTCATATTTGTCAATGTTCTCACACTTTCAAAGAATATATTAGCTTAGTCACTTACTTATTTTTTTTACAAAACAAAGTATCGGAGTCTTGAAAGTTGAATCCATATTATTGTAAATGTACATAAGAGTTTGTGATTACATATTTAGTGATTCTTGTATATGTGTCCAAGAAAGTTTCAATGGCTTAGTGGTATCTACCATATATTTATGTCATACTAACCCGGGTTCGATCATTTCCTTTGCATTGTTTTTTCAATTTTTACGAAAAAATAAATGAGATGACGTGGCAACTTCGGACTCTCTGATTGGACGATTTTTTGTGCCTACGTGGACACTCTAATAGGAGCTTATATCCTCCTTTTAGTATAGTATAGATTACTCTGTTTCTAATTATATAGTATTAATTTTGCAGGTAATATCATAGTTGAAAAAATGAGTGGCAATTTATATAAAAGTTGTGAGGATGAAGAAAAAAGTGGAACTCTTAACGAAAATACCGAGGATACAGAAAAAAGTGGTACTATTGAGGGAGGCAGTGAAGATAAACAGAACAGTGTTGCATTTGGATTTGGTGAAGACGAGGCACAAAGTGGTGCACCATATAGATATGGTGAAGAAGAGGTCCAAAGTGGTATGTTTGATGAAATTAGTGAAGATGGAAATTGTTTTGGTTCTACAAGTCGTAGTTCTGGATTTGATTCAAAGATGTCTTTAGATGGAGAGACTGAAGATGATGAAATGGTTGGTGACTCCATAGGTACACAAAATATTGTCCAGATTTTAGAGCGTATAACTGTGGGGCAAATATATAGCACCAAGAAGGAGTTACAACATAAGTTGCGTATGATCACGATTTTTCAAAATTTTGATTATACAACTTATAAATAAACAAAATCTTTGTTGGTGCTCAAATGCTTTGTTCCTGGTTGTTCTTGGAAGATTCGTGCATCAACAATTAAATCATATTTGAAGTTTAAAGTGAGAAAGTACATAGACATTCATAAATGTTCTGCTACAGAAAGATCTTCTCGTCATCGACAAGCTACATCAAAATGTATTGGAGAGTTGTATTTAGGAAAATTTGGGAAAATCGGTCTAGGGATTAGACCGATTCACATCATGGACGTGATGAAGGCTATTTATGGTATTGATATTGATTACTGGAAGTCATACAAAGCGTTAGTTCATGCCTGTGAGCTAGAAAGAGGTACATGGGAGAGTGGGTATGAGGATTTGCCTTTATATTTACAGAAGATTGAGGCGGCAAATCCAGGTACAATTACTAAACTTGTTTGCGACGAGAAAGATAGGTTTAAGTACTTGTTCATTGCATTTGATGCATGTATCAGAGGTTTCCAGTTTAGAAGAAACGTGACTGTAATGGATGGACCTCATTTGAAAGGAAAATTCAAAGGTGTTATGCTAGTTGCGGCTTCACAAGATGGAAATGGTGAGATATTTCCTCTTGCTTTTGGGATTGTAGATATTCTTCATGGAAGTGGTTCCTAATTCAGTAGCGTTTGGTTTACGGTGACCACCGAGAGTTGGTGATAATTTCTGATCGACACACATCCATTATTTCAAGCGGAAGCTCCTTTTTATCATCTTCACCTATGATAATAGTTGCTAAAATAGACAAATATGTAAAACAGATTTTGTCTTCTGTTGACCAAGAAAAAATATCTTCCAAGGCTCCTCTCAACCCTTTCTTGCATAGGCTTTTCCTCTTTACTTTAACTTCTTCCACAATCCTTTATGCACCTTTGTTTCAACGACATCTTCATTTTCAACAAAAGGTGCACAGTTCAAAGCAGTTATGTTTTCGAACTCTGACAAAGAGAACTGAGCCGGTGTATTTCCAAACAAGCACCACATCTCATGCTTTTTTCTTGCAAACAAGTTGGTTCACAAGAAAATGCTCGACTACCTTAGATGACTAAGTGAATTTATTTTCTACAAACCATATAATTATTCAAGAGGTGAACCACAGACAATGTTCCACACTTCTTCTCCAACAGCATTTTCCACATCTTCTAAAAACTCAGTCTTACTATGGGGGTTGATACTTTTCTTGGGCTTTGGCTCACAACCAAGTGAAAACAATCGTAATGGAAATCCTAAATCCACATTTGTTTGAATTGACATCCTGTAAAAAGAATATGAGTCTAATAGATTAAATAAAAAAACTCTACCAAAGAATATTCAACTTTAACTAAAGACTCTCAAGATAATAAAAGAAAACAATCTTGTACACATGCTCAAATATAACTATAGGAAGATTTACGACATAGTCATTGGCTGAGAGTGAAGGTAAAATTAGAGAATGATGTTGCTAACCTGGTTTTAAAACCACGCCTCGCTCACGATCTGAGATTCACGGTTACAAAGTATTTTTGTCGATAGAATTGGTGCAAGAACAGGAAGATAAGAAAAGAGATTTTGTCGATAAAATTGGTGAATTGCTAGAATTTTGTCGCTGAAATTTATTTGATTTAGAGTCAATATTCTTGTATATCCTAACCTTCCTTATTTTACAATAAATGATTAATGAGATAATTAATATTAAAATAATTATTTGATTAAAACAATATTATGCACAAGTTATAAAAGGGTAGTTTAGGAATTATGGAATTACTTTGATGATTAGTAGGTTACCTGAGTAATCTTAAATTTTATGAGTTGTTCGAACAATTTCTGTAAAAAGATAGGTTATTGTAGGTAATTTTCTCTTTATTTTATTTTTCCATCCAAAAAGGAACGAGAAGGTAATAATTTCATGTTATTTGTTGTAACTGGTTTGTTTTACATGATGTCCAATTGAATAATACATTTCGAATAGATTTATCATACAAAAAAAAAAAGATTTCTAGTTGCAGCCACTGCGAGAATCCGAAAAATGTTGAACCCAATAATGAAGTCATAAATTTAAATATATTGACTAAATATGAAATTCTGAATGACGAAATACTTTATTTATTATTAATAATCATACACACAATCACCATAGCTTGGATCACTATTAATGAACCTACCGGTATTAGCGAAATCGCATGCTTCTTCTTCACGTCCATTTTTTTGGTAATACCTATTCATCACAAACGATGCATGGCTACTAAGATTATTTGGTTCAAAGCAAGACCCACCGGGATTGATTGGCGTACAGTCAAATTTCTGACTACACACCCAATTTATATTAGATTGCATTTGTGCATCTGTGGCTGATTTAGATATCACACAAAACGCCGCATAGTTGAGGTTTCTTACTCTAGCACTTGCAAGAGAAAGGTGGTCGATCGCAATGATTGATAGAACGAGGAAGACGAGTGTTGAGAGCTGACACATAATTTTAATGATATTCTTTTTAAAAAAAAAATTCTGGATATTTATGTGAATCTAAACAATTATGCTTATTCTTATATAAAGTTGATGAGCTAGGGTTTTAAGAGTGTCCACATCATCCAAAATTTTCTAACCAATCAAATTGACAGCTCATTTATATGTAAGTCATGTCATTAAAAAATATTTACATTCTTTTGTTGTTTATTGTCTACATTAATATGACAGTCTCGTAATTGTTGAACTCATCTCCTGATTAGGAGGACGGGAACTCATCTCCAGGTTCTTAGACGTGTCTCTTTAACATAATTTTAATTTAAAAAAAAAAAAGAAAAATCCCTTATATATTAATTGAGGAACATTTGAAAAGATGTAACCTCAATTTTGTATTAATTAAAAGAGGCCCCAATGCATAGGTGGCACTCAATTAGGTAGTCAATTACATTCAATTGAAAAATAAGTAGGTCCACATTCGATTTTTATATGTTGTTAGATACATAAGTTGGTCAAACTATATGATATAATGATATGATATGATATTTTCTTTCCTTAAATAAAACCTACGGAATTACCATAAATGACTAATATATATATGACAATTAATGATTTTAATAATAAAGATTTGATAACAATGTATATCTCCTCCATCACTTTTTGTTTAATTTTATATTATTAAAATAAATTAAACAATCAAATTAGCTATAAAAATAAAATTTAGATTTTTTCGTATATGTTATATTTTGAATTTTTAAAAACGACAATAAATGACTAAAACTATTAAAATTATTATGTTAAAAATTAATGATCAATAGTTTAACATTTTTATTATAAGAAGATACACATGATTTTAAAACCATATGAGCAAAAAATATCATTTAATAATAAAATAAATATATATATATATATATATATATATATATATTAAACACTATATACCATAAGATTACATAAATATTTTAATATTAAAACTTTCAATGAATTTTCAAGAACATTTATAAATTATAAACTTATTAAAGATTTCAGATTGAAAATTTTGTTATCGATGATTTAAATATTTTGTTATAAAACGATATGAACGATCATAGAACCGTATGATTATAAATTCCTATTTAATAAATAACTATACAAAATATACTATTCCTAGAAAAATAGGTTGGTCCATCTTAACTTATATTACACTTTTTATTAAACTAACTATCGAATTGATAAATAACGTACCAAAAAATGTTTTGCACTTTCCTTAAATAAAAGCTACGAAATTACCTAATATGATTAACGTATATGTGAAAATTAATTATAATGAATAATAAATATTTGATAACAATTTTTGTTTCTTAGTTCTTTTTTTAATTTTATATTATTAAAATATATTTAAAAATCACATTAAATATATAATAAAAACATTTAAAATTTTTCTTATATGTTATATTTTGAATTTTTCAAAACGTCTATAAATTATTAGAAATTTGAAGATCCCCACTCTGAAAATTTTGTGATCAATAGATTATTTTTTTTGTCATAATAAGTTACAAATGATCATAAAATTGTATTAATATGAACTTTTATTTAATATTATAAGAAGATACACATTATTTTAAAACCATATGAGTAAAAAAATATCATTTAATAATAAAACATATATATATATATATAGATTATACTATATACCATAAGATTACATAAATATTTTAATATTAAAACTTTCAATGAATTTTCAAAAACATTTATAATTTATAAACTTATTAAAGATTTCACATTGAAAATTTTGTTATCGATGATTTAAATATTCAGTTATAAAATGATATGAATGATCATAGAACTGTATGATTAAAAATTCTCATATAATAAATGACTATATAAAATATACTATTCTTAGAAAAATAGGTTGGTCCATCTTGACTTACATTATATTTTTTATTAAACTAACTATCGAATTGATAAATAATCTACCAAACTTTTTTTTGCACTTTCCTTAATTAGAAGCTACGAAATTACCTAATATGATTAACGTATATATGAAAATTAATTATTATGAATAATAAATATTTGAGAACAATTTTGGTATCTTAGTTCTTTTTTTTTAATTTTATATTATTGAAAGTTATTAAAAAATCACATTAAATATATAATAAAAACATTTTTATTTTTCTTATATGTTATATTTGAATTTTTCAAAACGTCTATATATTATTAGAAATTTGAATATTCCCACTCTGAAAATTTTGTGATCAATAGATTATTTTTTTGTTATAATAAGTTACAAATGATCATAAAATATAACGCATATGAATTTTTATTTAATAAATATTCAAACTAAATATATATATATATATATATATATATATATATATATACACTAATGATTTAAAGCAACAAGATTGGCTGATCAATTTAGTCGTCCAGTTGAAATCTTTCAAAAGTATGTGAAAGACTAAAGTCAAAATAAATATGGATTTAGAATAGTAGTTATATTTTACTAACCAAATACCGAAAAAACCGAACCGAACCGAACCAACCCGATATCCGGATTGAACACCTGTAATCCAAATGAAGCCAAACTATTGTTTCATTCTCAAAAATATAATAAAAATAATAACTTAATCCCGCGCAAGGCGCGGGTCTTATCCTAGTTACAATTAACACAAGAGACATCTCCTGATTAGGAGGAGTTGGAAGAACAGTCTCTTCTCTACTTCTCCCTGTCTCTATCTCTTCCTCTCTGTGTCTCTCCCAATTGATTGTTTCTCTGAAAAAAGCAAAGACATCGCCAACCTCTCAGAAATATAAACTTCAAAGTCATTGTTTTTATGCTCTGATTTGGTATCCCTTTCTCTGCTTGCTGTTGGTTTTGATAAAGAATGTGTTTTTCTGGTTGTTTCAGGACAGAGAAAGAGTTCGAACCAGAGACTACTTAGTGTCGCCTTAAGGAAGATCATCGGAAAGATTGAATTTTTGGAGAGAATGGTGTGTTGTTTTGGGCAGAGGAGAAAGCGCGACCTGACCAACCTTCTTCTTCTGCTTCTGGTTTCTTCTCACTTTCCTTTTCTTTTTTCATTTATGCATTGTTGTCATCTGAATCTAGTTAATTCAATCAAAAAGTATCTTCCTTTTATCTCATGAGCGGATCATAGTTATTAGTCTGTGTCACATGTAAAGGTGTATGCTTTATAGATAGTCTCTCTCTCTTTTTATACTTGATGCTTTATAGAAACTAGCAAACCCAGGACCGATCACAGGCCGCTTGGCTCCAATATTTGGAGCAGCTGGGAAGATGCTGAACCGTGGGATGGTGAAGAGAGTCAGTCTCTGTCTTGTATATGAATTGATTGTGCATTGCATTTCTAGCTTTCTTTTTGTATGGTCTCTATCATATCATGTTTGATCGTTGGGGTTATACTATGTGTAGTTGGTTGTGAATTACATTTCTTGCGTCGGTTTAGTGAAGATTGTAGAGACTACTTATTCATGTTTGGTCTTTTTGGGGTTGTGATGTATCAGTTTGATTAGGTGGAGAAAAGAAAAGAGATGGCAGGACACAGGGTTGCTCATGCCACATTGAAAGGTCCTAGCGTTGTGAAGGAGCTAATCATCGGTATGGCACTCGGTTTAGCTGCTGGTGGTCTTTGGAAGATGCACCATTGGAACAAACAGAGGAAAACCAGAGCTTTCTATGACTTGCTTGAGAGAGAGGTGAGATCAGTGTCATTGCCGCTGAAGAGTAACAAAGCTGCACAAAAACTGATTCTTCAAGACCGATTGATGATTTTGAATACTTTGCTTTCTTCTGATTTTTAATAACTCTTGAGATGATTTTGAATTTTGTAAGAAAATAAACAAATTTGTGATTGGGATTGGTTAGATCATAAACAGGCTCAAATGTGAGATGATTGATTCAGACATAATCACTCTTGTTTTGTTCAAATCTTTTTTTTTAAGAACTCATAATTAAGAAACTTGCAATAAACTGGACTAACTTATTATAATATATTCTCAATTAAATTGAAGCTCATGTCATATACTCATATGTATTGTCTGACTGTTGCTTGCAGTTGGTCAACACGTTAATCCTTGGGTTTAAAGTTTTGATCCAGTCGTATCAGTGTAGCTTCTGATACGTATCTCCTGCTCTCTAATTTCTCCGATCACGCTGAATAGGTTGATTAGGAAAGGGATCCCGCCGGTATTAAGGGAAAAGGTTTGCCTTTCTCTTTCTGATGCTGCCAAGAAAAGTCCACCGCCCTAGAGAATTATTACAGTGATTTGAGCATAGACTCGACATAGGCTTGGTATGGGATCAAACATGTATCCATCAGCATCAGCTTCTCTACATGGTAAACACAAAGACGAAAGCCTAGCTGAAGTTCCCGTTGAACAGTTGATTGAGAATGCCCATGCCTTTGCTGCTGTCTTCCCAGGTTGGTTAAGAAGAGATTTTTTTTTGTTCATGAACATGCTCTCTCTCTCTCTCTCTCTCTCTCTCTCTCTCTCTCTCTCTCTCTCTCTCTCTCTCTCTCTCTCTCTCTCTCTCTCTCTCTCTCTCTCTCTCTCTCTCTCTCTCTCTCTCTCTCTCTCTCTCTCTCTCTCTCTCTCTCTCTCTCTCTCTCAGCGATGTTTTGGTTTATGTTTCAGCCAGAGAAGAAGTACGAGATTTTGAAGAAGTTGCAATAATTGAAGCATATATGTAGGATGACTGGTGATGGATGCTCTCCTGCTTTGAAGAGAGCCAATATTGGTATCGCTGTTGCTGCTGCTACAGATGCTGTACGAGGCGCTTCTGATATTGTTCTCACCAAGCCTTGACTCAGTGTTATCATCAGCGCGTTTTAACCACTCAAGCTATTTTCCAAACAATAATGAGCTATACAGTCAGTGCTCTCTTTTAAGCTATAGTTTTTCACTGTATTCTCTCTTCTCCAATCTCACTTTGTTTTCCCATGTTGTTTTCTAACAGATTTATGCAGTCTCTATAAAAGAAATAATATTTGTGGTGTACGCATATTATAATTTACTAAAATTTTAAGATTATATAACTTGTGATGTACAATAGAACCTCTATAAATTAATAGTGCTGAAATTTTGAAATTTTATTAATTTATAAAAATATTAATTTACAAAAATTTCCTTAGTTAGACTTTTTATTTTAAGATATATTTATTCTAAGATAAGAAAAAAATGATTTTAATGTATAGACTTTAATTGTTATTTTTTGAAATTTGACATTTATATTAGTTTTATTATATTATTTGGTGTATAATATATATATATATATATATATATATATATATATTGCATAGAACTAAAATGTAGTTTTAGATATAATATTACTAAATCTCATCAAAAATATATTAAGTGCTAAGAAAATATAAATATAATTCTATTGTGAATATAAAATAAACAATATAATAATAAATTTTTATTTATATAAAATACATATACATATAAATTATCTTATTGTTTTATCGATTTGTGTCAAACTTTGTACCGATCCAAATTGGAACCGGTGAAATTTATTAATTTATAGAAATTATTAATTTATCTAGTATTAATTTATAAAGGTTCTACTGTATATTAAGATTAACATTTAAAATTTGAGACAGTTGGGGGCTTATTGAAATAGGTTTTTGCCAAATCTTCCCTTATTGGACAAGGTATTTATAAAAAGTTTTACAAATCCCCTCTTATTGGATATAGCATTTATAAAAATCTTATTAATCACCCCTTATTGGAAAATATGGATTTCATCAATGAGATTCATCAAAAGTTATTTTGGATATTAAAAACTATCATTTACCCTTCAAATTCAATAGAATCAAATACCACCTAAAGAGATAGAATTTAAATAAAAAAAGTTATTCATCTTTTACGACAGAAGAAACTTAACTGAGATGGGAAGAGAATGAATTCAAACTGTTCTCATCATCATCGATCTGAGAATGGTTCATATGATGAACTAACAATGGAAGTTTCAGCAAGAAGATGATGATGTGCACCTGTCACCTTCTTAAACCTATTTGCAGAAATCCAGTTTGTAGCAAATCAAAGGTATGATTTTTTACACTGAAGAATCTGAGTTCAGTAGAGGAATAGTTGATTATATGTATGGTTTTAGATCTGTCTAGCAATGGTTTAAGTGGTGTTATCCCATTAGAGCTTGGAGAACTCTCAAAACTAGCCATGAACTTATGGGACTATACAAGAGAGACCATCCGCCAAACATGTTTGGAGTTGTAACAACGCCATATTTGTATAACTGGTATCAAGTCTGATGTACAATGGCACAGAGAAAGAATGAGTCTTTTGTCTCTTTTTGTTTTGATTCCCTCTCTTGACACTTTATGAGGATTTTCAAGCTTTTTTTTTGTTGTTGTATATCCTTTTAACTCTTTCACATTATTTTTCAACTCACTACAATATCTCTATGTTTAAGATCTCTCTATTTGGTTACTGAAACAAACAAAAAATTCCCGAAGTCAAAGCCACAACAACAACTATGTTAGTGACGTCGGGATTTCTTCAAGTCTATTCACTTGTTTAGAAGAATTAATAGCTTGGAACATATATCTATATCATATAAGTAGTTTTATTGGTATATCCCTATTATATATGTATTTAATATAAACCTAACAACCGATTACGTATTTTTGTAGTTTAATAGTGAAAATTATTATTAAAATATTTAAAAAAGATCTTACCAAATCCTACCAAATTCCCCTTTTAAATCTCTATCAAAATTCTGGAATTCAACAAAACTCTCAAAATTCCACTACATTTTAAAATCCTCAAAACCTTCTCAAACCCCAACTCCAATAAACCCCCCGTAATATGTTTCATTGCTAGGACAATAATTCATTCATCAATAAAAACAATATCTTATGAAACTAATGATTTTATTATAGTAGTACTATGAAATAGTAGCTTCTAACAAAAACTCAAGAAACTAACATAATCTGAAAAAGAAAGTTAAGGTAATCTAATAAAAGTTTGATTTCGCTTCAAAAGTTTGACCGAACCCCCAAGACTCCGACGCAACATCATAGAACGTCAAGCTCCTACCATCACTGGTCTTCACTGTAAACGAGAGTCTTTGTCCGACTAAACCCACACCAGTGTTCCAATTCTGCCCCCAGTTCCTCTGCATAGAGATCCAGTTACTCTTATGCCCCTTAATAGCCAGGCTGTTAACATCTCCAGCTCCTCCAACGTTATACACCAAAACCATAATGAAATTAGGGTTTCCCTTGACCTCAAACCTCACACCACCTCTCTTCTGACACTTCACTCTCCTGAACTTCACAGGAACGATCCCACTTTTGTACTCGGCGATGGAAGTGAACATCTTCATGGATAGATCGAAGTGCTTGTTAGGAGGGTTGCACCAGTGGATATCAACCGGTGGGGTGTAGTTGGGTGGGCAGAAGTTGGTTGCTGTGATTCTGATTGTACCGGCGTTTTGTTTACACCATTGTGAATTTACACACGTTAGCTCGAAACAAGCACCGCATGTTTGGCCGTTGTTGAAGAGCGCCGTGCTTAGCGCCGCCGTTTCTAACCCATAACCTTCTTGGAATAGATCTCCATAACCACATGCTCCTTCTGTCACGCCAAAACATTAAAAATATTAGATACGATGATACTTTTCACTAAAAAAGCCAATGATTTACTAGATTAATTCATAGTCTACATATTACTAACTAGACAATTATATTGAAATTAAAAAGATAGTATATAAATCAATAACAATATAAAGATACTAACGCATGGTTTCTTTGCCGCTAATGTCGCCGTAAAACGTAGCGTGAGCGTCTTCCCACGCAGCGTCAGCCACAGAGACAAGAATCGCCAGTAACATAACCAAAGACATTGATCGATTCATGTTTAAGTGTTTGTATGTTTTCTTCGACTTATTTTACAATTATACTCGGAATGAAGAATGATTATTTATAGAAGAATATGAAACGTTAATGTGATCGTTTTAGGGAATAAAATATGGTAATTAGCATAGATTTTGGCAAGATTGCAGAATGTTGAGTCCGGACATTAACTTTTTTTTAATTTTGTCAACAAGTCCGGGCATTAACTATTAATATCAAATTGAGGAAGACGTTTGATACCATATTTGTGCATTCAATACTGAATATTGTTAATTATTTCCTTGCTGAGTATGAGATACTGGGTACGTTTCTTATCAAATATGGAAATAGATATATTAATTTTCTTGTTACCTTTTTAAAAAATGGTAAATGGTAAACCTGTAAGGGAATTATTAGTGGGATAAAAAGAAATGGAATAGGATAAATGTAATATGAAGAAAAATATAATATAACTATTACATTCATTACTTATCAAAATTTTAGTGCAATAGTTTCCTTTGAATTTTGTTTACTTTTTTTGAAATTTATGGAATGGTTATTTTATTTCATTCAAGGCAAATGTTAATTTTTTGGTGTGGAATTGAAGGAATAAGGCAATCCACGTTATTTACATTCCCCATTATTGTGTCACCTTCAAAGAATATCGTGAGGCTAAAAACTTACCTCCAACGAATATTGTGTTACAGGCTGACAGCCTAATGTGAGTGGTGATTCTTAGGCCCTGTTCGTTTGCTCACCCAGGTGATCCATTTGGGTGAAGATGCAAATTGATGTTCGTTTAGTGCATTATAATGCTACATCCAGATGGATCACCCAGCTGAATTTTTAAAAACTCATCTCAAATTCTCACTCAAATGAAGGTGAGTCTTGATGGTGCATCTGGATGCAGATGCATCTAGTTCAGTCCAAAATGATAAATGACAAAAATGACCTTTTAAAATCAAAATATTATTTTCAAACCGTAAATTCATTTTTTTTTGCATATACTTTTTTCCACTATAACCAAAAAATGTATTTTCTCGCAAAAACGGAAAAACACATTTTCCCGCCAAAACCGCAAGATGCATTTTTACGCAAAAAACATAAAACACACATTTTTCATTAAAACACATTTTTCGGCTAAACCAGTAAAACCGGAAACAACGCATTTTCTCGCAAAAACAAAAAAAAAAACGCATTTTTCGCCAAAACTGAAAAACACAATTTTTTTGCCAAAACAAAAAAAAACAGAATTTTTCTGCCAAAACTGAAAAACGGAATTTTTCCACCAAAACCAGAAAACAGGATTTTCCCACCAAAACCGGAAAACCGCATTTTCCCGCCAAACTTGAAAAACACAATTTTCCCGCCAAAACCGAAAAACACAAATTTCCCGCCAAAACCGGAAAACACAAATTTCCCGCCAAAACCAAAAAAACACAATTTTCCCGCAAAAACCGGAAAACAAAATTTCCCCGCCAAAACTGGAAAACAGAATTTTCCCGCCAAAACCGGAAAATACATTCTCCCGCCAAAACCGGAAAAATGTATTTCCCGCCAAAACCGGAAAAATGTGTTTTCTCGCCAAAACCGGAAAAATGTATTTTCCCGCCAAAACCGGAAAAATGTATTTTCCCGCCAAAACCGGAAAAATGTATTTTCCCGCCAAACCCAGAAAAAAACTTATTTTCCCGCCAAAACCGAAAAAATGTATTTTTCCGCCAAAACCGGAAAAGCGCAGTTTCCCGCCAAAACCGGAAAAATGTATTTTCTCGCCAAAACCGGAAAATGTATTTTCCCGCCAAAACCGGAAAAATGTATTTTCCCCCCAAAACCGGAAAAATGTATTTTTCCGCCAAAACTGGAAAAAAACTTATTTTCCCGCCAAAACCGAAAAAATGTATTTTTCCGCCAAAACCGGAAAAGCGCAGTTTCCCGCCAAAACCGGAAAAATGTATTTTCTCGCCAAAACCGGAAAATGTATTTTCCCGCCAAAACCGGAAAAATGTATTTTCCCGCCAAAACCGGAAAAATGTATTTTTCCGCCAAAACTGGAAAAATAACTTTTTCCGCCAAAATCGTGAAAAAAAAACGTTTCCCGTCAAAAACACTTTTCGCGCCAAAACTTCAAAACACATTTTTCCGTCCAAACCGCAAAAACGTATTTTTCCGCCAAACCCATAAAACATATTTTTCCGCCAAAACCATAAAAATGCATTTTTTCGCGAAAAACACATATTTCTTCAAAAACCGCAAAAAATATTTTTGGCCAAAACCGTAAAAATGCTAATTTTCCGCCGAAACGTAAGAAATTATATTTTAGTCATTTTATTAACAAGTCCACCTGGATGCAGATGAAAGTTAAAAAATGAAAAGCAAACGAACATAGTTGCATTCAGATGATTCATCTGGATGCATGAACGAAATGAAGAAACGAACAACATCCAGATGGAGCATCTGGATGAGACATCTAGATGGACCATCTGGATGCATCTTCGAGATGTACAAACGAACAGGGCCTTAATATGGATCCAGTTTCTGTTTAGGCTGTGCTTTTAAGAACGAGATAATTACCAAATTTGCATTCTTTAAACTTGTTTTGATCTTATCCGAGAAAATTAACACCTCTGGTGTGCACCATTTAATGTATGGTAAACTGGTTTGCTTCTGGTTTCTTTACTTACCGGTTCGGTTTTGTCTAACATTTTCTCAGGAAAAGTTGATTGAACGTAGAGATACTAATGTGAATGAACATTGTGTTGAGCTCGAGACAAGATTTCAGTGAAGTATTTTCTCACTAAGGTTTAGAAACAGTCTAGTAGGTGATGTTGTTGCCTAAGCATTGCCTTCTCCTCTGAGAAGTGAAATGCAGAGAAGACAACAGAGTAACTCCAGCTATAATCACAAGCATGCGGCAAGAGTTATGGGTGTTATCAAGCTCTAGGTGTGGCCAAGCAAACACTTCACAGACCATTGGTGCGATATCTGAGAGAGTAAAAGGAGATTTGAAGATGGTAATTTACCGTCTGGGTCTGGCTGACCGGAAGCATCAAGTCTCTGAAGAGTTGACTGAACTCAAAAGATACTAAAGTGAAGGAACATTGTGTTGCATATCATTACATATGATTTCCTTATTTACTTGGATACACTTGGAAACATGGGAAATAGAAAAAAACATTCAAAAGAGGTCTTAAGGTAGACTGGAGTCAAGGCTCAAGGAAGTTCAACTTGCTTAATATTCCATATGTCTTTGGCATACTCATGGATCGTCCTATCACTGCTAAACTTGGATGAACCTGCTGTGTTCAAGATTGACATTCTCGTCCATCTCTGTAAATCATTTATAGCAATTTCAAGGTTAGATGTTGAGGAAGTTTCATATATAGGCTTTTGATGATTGAAGAAAAAGTGTACTTACTTTCTGGTCACGGTATGCCTTGTCAACTTTTTCTTGGCATTCAACGTAGCTAGGAAAGTCTTTGCCAACAAGGAAGTAATCAGCTCTTCCAAAGCCTTCGTTTCCTTCCAAAGAGCCAATCAGTTCATCGTATTTGTTTGAGCCAAAGACACCGCTTCTAACGAATTGCTTGACTTCTTCAAAACTAGGATCTGGAACAAACTGGAACGCAGAGACAAAACAGTTCACAATAAATCACTGTTTAACACTGAGAAGAAGACGGTAAGAACAGAAAGATTATGTTCAATTCACATACCTTTCCCTCTGCTCTCTCTTTCCTGAGGTCCACAATCTCATCAGCTTTAGCACCAAAGAGGAAGAAGTTTTCTTCCCCAACTTCTTCTCTGATCTCCACATTGGCGCCATCCAAAGTTCCAATCAAAATGCAACCGTTCATAGAAAACTTCATGTTGCTTGTCCCGCTCGCTTCCATTCCAGCGGTACTGCAGAGATAACTCTTTAGTCTTCAGTAAATAGCAAGAGTACCATTGATTACATATTCATTCCCAAAGTTCTCATGGTAAAGTGGTTAACATATACACTAAGTCAAGTTCCTATTTTACCAGTTATCTTAATGACAAAAAAAAATAAAAGATGACTTGGCCAAATAAGTTGATACCTGATGTGTTGAGAAAGCTCGCTTGCTGGGATGAGCAATTCAGCAACACTGACATTGTAATCAGGAACAAAGATAACCTACAAGTAGTTAACACTTTTGATTATCAGTTATAGTATAGGTACCAATTTGAACAAGACTTGAGGGAGGATTATGCCGGTTGTCTTCTCAGAAGATGATTAATACAAGCATGTGAAGTATACATAATAATAGGCTCCGTACCTTAAGCAGGTCACCAATTTCAGGATCATGGTTAATTGTAGACCCAACATCTGTGATGAACTTCACAATTCTCTTAGCTTGCACATATGTGGCGAATGCTTTTCCCCCAAATATGCAAACTCTTGGAACAAATGCCTTCTTCCTCTCACTTGCACTCATTTCCTTCATCTTTTTGTAGCGATAAACTATTCCCAAGATGTTAAGCAGTTGTCGCTTGTACTCGTGGATACGCTTGATCTGCACATAGTTTTCAATACAAAAAACAAAACAATAAGTTTACTATTTGACGAGATGATAAGAAAGCTAATGTAAACAAGATCCTCTGGAAATTGACCTGAATGTCGAACATTGCATCCGGGTTGACAGTATATCCAGTTCTTTCCTTGATTAGTGATACAACCTTCAACTTGTTCTTCTTCTTTGCTGCCCTCCACTCAGATTGAAGATCTTCATCATCTGCAAACTGGAGAAAGACCGAACAAAGTTAGCTGGTGTGATACTAAAAAGATAACAGCAAAGGATAGACCATACCTTTCTTAGTTCCGCAAGCTTTTCAGTGTTTAAGACCCAGTCTTCTGTGCCTATCCAGTTAGTTATAATATCACTTAAGTACGGGTTACAAAAACGAATCCATCGCCTTGGTGTTACTCCGTTGGTTTTATTCTGGAATTTATCTGGCCACAACTGCAACAAATATAGAATATTCAGTAACAAGAATATGATTATAGAGAATTATGCTTCACTAGTTTAGAATGTTTTACCTTAACGAAATCATTAAAAACATCGGTTTTCACTATTTCACTGTGTATCTCTGCAACCCCATTTACAGCATGACCACCAACAACAGCGAGGTTGGCCATACGGACCATCTTTGGTGGTTCTGGGATAACTTCCGCTATGACGCCAGCAGTTTCTTCCTCTTCTACTTCCTTTTTCACCACAGTTTGAGCATCTTCTTTAGAATCTTTGGTCTGGTCTACGGTCTTTTCTGCAATAGCTGGTTTGCTCTCTGGCTTTACAATCACATCTGCAAAGGCAGAAGGCAACTCGACGTTTTCTAATATCCTCATTGCCTTCAGTTTCTCCTTGAGCAGGTCAGGATTTTCAGTGCCATACTCAGAAACAATGGTGCTAACAAGCTGCAATACAGGAAGTGCAAATTAGACCAGAGATGTGGAAAAAATAGAAGAGACATATGGTTCTGTACAGGGATGGACCTCCTCATCAATCTTTTCAATGATCTCCACATGACGAGGGAGCAATTTCTCCATTAGTTCTAAACTCCACTTCTCCAATGCCTCAGGCAGAACTGTATGGTTTGTGTATGCCACAGTCCTAGAAATATTATTAAACTATTTAGAAACATGCTGCAGGTTCCAAAACTGTAGACTAGGCCTGCGGGTTTGGATAGTTCGGTTCAACATAAATTTTATCGAGTTAACCCAAAATAAAGTTTGGTTTGGTATTCAGTTTGTTCTGTTTTTGAAAATCCTACCGAGATTTTTTATTTCGGTTATATTTTGGTTTAAATTTGTTAAAATTTTGGATAAGTTTGGTTAATTTCAGTTACAGTCCATTAGTTCAGTTATTTTGGTTCCGGTTTTTATATGGTTTGGTTATTTATTTTTTTTTTTTTTTAAGAAAACAAAAGTAACCAATTACCGAACCGAACCCAAAACCAAAACCAAACTTTTTAAAGAAACTTACTGAATCGAACCCAACTCCTAACCGAAAACTTTAGTTCTATTCGTTTCGGTTTAAAATCCCAGCCCTAGATTATCATTATTTTAAGACAAGGAAAACAAATAAGAATAAGAGATACAGTCATTTTCAAGAAGTACCTCTGTGTGATTCTCCAAGCGTCCTCCCAGCTAAGTCCTTTCAAATCCATTAGAATCCTCATAAGCTCAGGAATGCACAGCGTTGGGTGAGTGTCATTCATCTGCACCGCAACCTTCTCTGGAAACTCTTCCCAGTTAACACTCCCTCCAGACCTCGTCTCAAAACGTGCTACGATATCTTGAAGCGAGGCTGAGCACAGAGTGTACTGTTGCTTCAGCCTAAGAGCCTTTCCTTCATCTGACTCATCTCCAGGATAAAGCACATAGCAAATCTAATAAGACAAACAACTATTTTTTTTTCAGTAATGTACACTTGTTCTATTGTAAAACAAAGAGAAAGTGAATAGAGACCTTTTCAGCGTTGAATAGAGCTTCTGCTGCCTCAGTGTGCTTGCCAGAGTTATACGAAGACAAATCAAAATCTCCTGAAGGGGCCTTTGTTGACCAGAGACGTAGATTGATAGTAGTCTTGGTTTTATAGCCAGGGATAGGAACATCATAAGCAACAGCCACAACGTCTTCACCACCAATCCACCGTTTCTTACCATCTGATCCAAAAACCACTTTCCCATAGAACTTTACTGGATATGAGACATCGTTTCTGACTATCTCCCAAGGATTGCTTAGCTGAAAAAGAAACCATTTAAGTCACTGATGGAGTAAAAAAAACTAGAATAGCAAGAAGAAGGAAACCTCAAGCCAGTCTTCTGCAGCTTCCTCCTGTCCATCTTTTGTGATAATCTGTTTGAACAAGCCGTACTTGTACCTAAGCCCATAACCCCAAGCTGGATAATTCAAAGTTGCTAGGGAGTCCAAAAAACACGAGGCGAGTCTCCCCAGTCCACCGTTCCCAAGTGCAGGATCTGGCTCCTAAGAAACTTAACCAACTCAGCACACATTAGTAAAGATAAAAGTCTCTGTGAATCAATCCACTAACCTGACCAGCTACACTTTCTAATTCAAAGCCAAGACTCTTCAAAGCATCACCGTAAGCACCAGTAAGACCAAGGTTACCAACTGCATTCGACAAGGCTCTACCCTACAATAAGGCCACCAAGATGATCAGATAATAATAAACCAAAGTACAAAAAAGAAAAAGGAGGAGACTTTAAAGCCCTGTTCGTTTGGTTGCCGCAGGTTTCGGCGTCAACGGCAGCGTCAGCGGGCGGCAGCGTCAATGAGAACAGTTATTGTTCGTTTCGCAGACGCTGACACAACCGCATACTATGTCGCGACCGCAGGTTTTATCGGCGTCAGTCGCAGGACGCGGCGTTCGGACACGGCGTTACGCAGCTTCTTGCGTCAACGAAACGAACAAGAGTTGACGTAGAATGTTGACGCTGACGCTGCCGCCGGGTACCTGCGGCAACCAAACGAACAGCCCTTTAAAGCAAAGCAAACCTGCAGAAACTCCATAGACAGATAGTAAGCCTGTTTAGGATTCACTCTGTTGTAATACTCATAAGTAGCGTTCCAGTTCACGATCAGAGCGTCTCTGACGCTCTGTGCAGTGGCGAAGAAAGCCTTAGGCAGCTCGAACTTCTCGGGAGAGAAGAGAGGCGTGAACTCAGAGTGGTGCTTGATGCTCGAGGCTACTGTTTTCATTCAAAAAAGATATTATTATTTTTTTTATATAATCATCATTTAATGCTTACAAGTATCTGAATGAGACTGGACCTTGTTCGGAATCGGTGACTAGAGTCTTGGGATTGGTGGAGATAGATTTCACCGATAAAAGTCGCCAGGTTCTGATCCTCGCCGGGAACGTCTTCGTTCTCCAGCGACGAGTGACGAGGCTCGACAGGGAGTTGCATTTCACCGGAATCTTCTCAGCTCCGGCGGAGATTCGCATCGTATCCATCTCTCTCTGAAGCTTTTCAGTTTCACGAGGCAACTCAGTGATCAGTTATAAGTGATCTGAAGATTGACTACGCCACGTGGTTTGTATCTACACGTGTCATTGTGTTATTGGATTTGGGGAGAAGTGAAAGGTCACGTTATTTTACAGTGGGACTGGAGCTGATCAGAGATATTTCTTGGAGAATGCGACAAGACACATATATAGTCCACTTGCAATGTGCTTCGTCCGCTTGTAAAGCGTCTTGATCGTTAATTTAAGGACTACTTTTGTCTATACTCATTAGTTTAGTGCACTTTAGTGAAAATAGTTCTTGTATTAAACAATTGAGCGAGTACGATATTCTAGCGGTAATTCTGAACCTAACAAATTACCAAAAAATTGGAGAGTATTCAAAGATTTAAATTTGTAAAATAATTTAATATATTTATAATATATTTTGCTAATTTTAAATACGATGACACATGTTTTTGACATAATTATATATTTTTTATATATAATTTAAAACCGTTTCTTTTGATTCGTCCAACATTTAGATTATGGTGTGTTTGGTACGGAAAAAATTTCATAAATACAGTAATTATGTGTTTGTTTTGGATTTAATAACTAATTGTAATTATTTAGTAATGAATAATTACACAAAATCTGTTAATAATAAGTAAAAAATAATCAACCGTATTTCAAACTTTACACGGACGAAAGAAGAAAAAACTTAGGCGGTCAACGCAGGAATTAGACGGTCTTACACGGATCAACGCCTAACTACACCGATTTGGGCATATTCGCCACGATCAACTTTTTCGAACAACGTTTAGGCGACCACGTTTTTGAACAGGGTTTAATACTATTAAGCTAGCAAACAAATGTCACACAAGAGACTATAATCATTAATCACATTGTCGGCAAGATCCAATAACGGTACTACTGATACTATATGGTTCGATTGATACAACTTATATTTTAGAAGCATAATATATTACACACACTCAAGAACAATGCAAGAAACAGAACTTCTTATTGAGTTGATCTCCACAGGCAACTAAGGAAACCAACACTCAAAAGAATATCTATGAAGAAAATGCTCAACTCAAAAGTTTCGTGGAGAATTAAAAAAAGACACAGAATCAGCAAACCAAGAATTTAAAAAACTCTCACAGATCTTCCCAGAGGATGTTGCAACCTAATCTTGAACCATCTGCTTATGTTACAGTTTCTACAACAAAGAAAGTTAACCTTATTTGGGTTCAGGGAAGAGACTAAAAGCCATGCATAACCAAAGAAGAAGAGGACTTGGATCTTTCATGATTCACTGGTTAAGGTTCCATTTTTAGTGGCAATGGAGGAGAGACCATTAAGTTTCCTTTTTGAACCTGGATCTGCCTCTTCTTGTGTTCATTACTTCCCGTTGCGTCCCTTTCACTGCCTTCTGAAGAAGAGACTTCTTTTTCAGATTGAGTTTCTTCTTCTTCTTCTTCTTCTTCTTCTTCTTCTTCTTCTTCTTCTTCTTCTTCTTCTTCTTCTTCTTCAAAGCCCTCTTTTTCCTTAGGCACATACTTGATTTCCTCAACTTCATTCCCTTTCTTGTCTCCATTACCATCATTTGATCCGCTTGTTGAGTCATCTCCCTCCTCGCTAATGCTGCTCGCCTCTGGCGTATCTCCATAAACCTTGTACACATTCCCATCCTCATCAAACCTCACAGTTTTCACCACACGGCTCTTTCCTCCACCTTCTTTCACCAAAACCATCTTCCTAGTTTTCAAACCATGGTGCTTCCTTTCATTATCCCTGGTTACCACAAGGGTTTCTTCCTCGCTACTATCAACTGACTCATCCTGATACACAGTCCTGTTCTTGTCAAGTACCATGGTCTTCCTAACAGTAGGCTTCACTACATTGGCCCCAGTTCTAAACTTAGAGCTACCACTCTTTCTCTTATCGATAGAGACTTCTTCACTGTCATCAGTAGTGGAGTCCAACTCTTCACCCTCATCACAAGTAACAAAGACTTTTCCCATTCGGTTTCTCAACTTCTCCACTCTTCTCTCTTCAACTACACCAAAACCCTGAGGCCTTTTGCTGTGGCTACCCACAAAGCTCACATCAGCAGCATACCTTCTAACAACACAATCATCAACGTACTGCAAAAACCTCACAAGATCTCTGCTCAAAGATCTCTTACTACTCCGTATCATTGGATCAACCCTACCCTAACAGAGAACCAAACGAACACTAAAATCAAACATCTCCAAAAACCAAAAAGGACAAAACTTTATTCACATTATACCTGAATCGAATCCAATTGAAGAAGCAAGTCCGTAGCTTTCCGAGAAACAACCTTGTAAGGGAAAATGGGTTTGCCCGAAACCGAAGACTTGAGAGACAAGAAGCTAGATTTTATCACTGCAAGCTCCTTGAGATGCCTGAAGGAGATGGATCTTCGGACAAGGTAAGAGCGGAAATGGGTTTGGATGACTCTCGCCGCGGAGTCTCTTACTGTGGAGTGTCGGTCGCGGCGTTGGTCGTGGAAAGGTGCGAACTTGTTGAGAGATGACTCGAGAGCATCGATTTTGCGTAGGAGACAGGAGAGGATGACTTGGTCGTGTTGTTGTCGTGGAACGTTGTTTTGGTTGCAGGAGCAGGTTTGGTTAGGAAAGTGTGTTTCTTGTTGATGGGTTTGGAGGTAGGAAGCGAGGAGATGGAGAAGAGTATCAGGTGGTGGTGGCGAAGGGTGGTTGGAGTGGGTGCAGCAGTGTGGAGACGTGGGGACTAGAGGGATTTGATTGTGGTGGTTATGGCTTTGTGAGCAGGCGTGGTGGTGGCGTGAGGCCATGGAGTTGACGGCGGAGTTCGCTAGATTGAAAGGTGTTAACTTTATGGGTTTGACTATAAATCGATCCCGTGAACTGAGAAAGAAGACAGAGAAGATAGCTTGAAAACGTCGTGCAGTCGTTGTCATGTGTTACAACCCGGCACGCATTTTATCTTTATTGACCGGTTGAACCAAACCGGATGGGTTTTACACGAGATTACAAATTTACAAGTTGCTAAACATAGGTTTGTACAGCAACGTTCCATGAGTCCTAATCTAAAGACGAGAAAAACCTCAGCAATCGTACATTGTTTTACTCAAATTGGCACTAAGAAGGTTAACAATTGACAAATTAGTTGTTTTATTCCGGTTCAGTTTTCAAACCAGCTCTGGTTAGAGTATTTGAATAATTATTTGATGTCAAAAAAAAAAACTAACAGCTGAAAAAGTGCACAATCCAATCCTGCTATCTTCTCTATTTTTTTTTTTTTGCCAAAACTGCTAGAACTTTTTTATTAGTTGTTTTATTCCATTTCATATCAAGGTAGCAAAATTAACAAGTATATGAGTAGACAAAAGCATCACCACCTTCAACTTTCACAGTCTCTTCAAGTTCTGTAGCATCATAGCTCGAGTCTTACCATCCGGCTCCAACCTCATCTCTCTCATTTCCACATACAGCTCCTTCGCAAACTTAAACTCACGTATTAAACACATCCCATGTATAACCGCATTGTAAAGCGACACATCAGGCTCCACTCTCTGTTCAAGTAAACAAAACAAACATTAACATTAAAATCTTTCCACACACACAGAATCTAACACTAGACTCATCATGCATACCTCTAGGAGATATGTTCTTGTGAATCATCTCGTCGTATGCATCGAGAGCCAGCTCGCTTCTCCCGCACCGGACAAAGATGCTAACGAGAAGAGAATATGTAACCTCCGTTCCTATTAGACCATCAGTAATCATAACTCTCCAGACTCTCTCAGCTTCGTACACGTTGTTCACCCGTCCCTCTCCTCTAGATAATGTATCCTACTCTTCCTAACCCCTTCAGGCTTCTCTAGTTCTACCCCATCTAGAAAACTCATCTCGTTCTCTCTTTCTTTCAATCCACATTCCAAAGCCATAGTTTCAACTCTGTCTGGTTCACTACTCACTTTACTGAAACACATTCTCGTTGTTCCTAAAGATAAAGACTCAATCTTTACACTAACGTAAACTAGGCGTCTTCGTTTTAGCTTCATGGTCAATGCAAAGTCTAAAGAGTGACTCAAAGACCAATGACAACTGCTCTTCTTAACGGAATGACATCCACAATACAGTTGATTCGATGTAGAAGTGGTGGAGAGAGGACTTAACAAGACATCTCCCCCATGACTTTAACCTGGTCGGGAGACACAGTGAACAAGAGCAATCTACAACACATGAGCAGAGAGAACAAGCTCTTTTAGCATAACTCAGACGAAGAATAACGAACAAAAGCTGAGAAATTGATTCCCAATTCAGCATAAAGTTGAGAACTTTGGCGGAAAGGATTCACTAAACCTTAAGTGGAGCTTGTTCTGAGGCTGTGGAATGTGCAGGCAACGAGGGAGGGGAGATACAGAACAGAAAGGTTCATGCTTTGTGAATAGACAAAACGACGTCGTGAGAACCCCCCTCAAAACGATGACGTTTTAGAGTATGGAATCACCCAAAAGCAGAACAAAGAGAGAAAAGGGGAGATTTTGAACATTGGGTAGAATCAGAGAGAACGGTTTCTCTAAATCAACAATGGGTAAAGTTTCTGACTTTATCATCATCTCGCAGTTGTTTCTTTAGTTTTCATGATCGTTGTGATTGCAGATGAGGAAAGAGAAGGAGAGGTAGAGAAGAAGGAAGAAGGAGAAGTGAAGGAAGGAGTAGCTTCAATAGCTTTATTGCCATGTGGTTCCATCTCTGGCCATTTCATTCACATGCCTCTCTCCATCTGCTATGGCCTCCATGGCACTGGTAACATCTGTTTGGTCCTCCTAAAGTTTATTAGACTAAAGACTTAATTTTGCACTAGTTACAGCTTTTTGATACTAGGACAGTGGTTGAACAAGGTATACAACTTTGTATGTCTATTAGTTTAGGAACATAGACAAGGATATGATTTAGTATTGAACTATCTTTTTTTTTTTGTCTTTACAAAGAATTGGCTTGTGAGACTGAGTGCAGCCGTGGTGAGGATTATCGGTTGATGAAGCTCACCATCATAGACTACAATGTATGTATGAGTTTTATCACTTCAGTTCCTAACAAACTTTACTCTTCACTTCAAAACCCACTGAGTCCTGCCATTTCTTGAAAAAAAAAAGAGAAAGAAGGAACAAACAGTTGTAGTAGAATGCAAAGGCCACGATGCTGCTCGAATCAATGATGTTGAGCATGCTCATGGGTAAGTCCTCCTTGTCTAGCATCTTTTATATGCCAGAACATAAGTGATTGTTTTACTACATATAGAGTGGGAAGGTCATAGCTTTTCAGAGACAACATGCCAATGAGTTGAATTATAAAACCTTTTTAGTTGGGAGGAAGATGTGATTGGGTTAGTGGAAGAAAAGCATGGGAAGAAGAAAGTATCTGTTTCGTTCGAGTGTGAGACATTGAAGGCTGATCAAGCAGCAGAGGACCATATCCGACAGTTTATGCCCAAACTAGCTGGACTTGATGCTGTTAGTACGTATAAACCCAACAATTCTTTTCTTGTGTCATCTCATTACATTATGGTTTTCTTGCTTTGCTTGATAAGCACAATCTAAATGACCGTTGTGATTCTTGCAGTTAACATTGGACCAATGAAGATCACTGGACTTGATTTTGCTGCTGTGAAAGAGGAACCATAATGCAACTTTAACTCTTTCCTTTATGTTTCATATTGTAGAACACAATCAGATTTTGTTAGTGCAATGCAATCAAGGATCTAACTTTATGAAAAATAACTTACTACATGCTCTTTCAACGCTCTTCTCAATTTCTCATCTAATGCTTTCTTCAACATGTCTTTGCTTAGGATTCAGTCTCTTCTGAATGTTTACATAGAGAGCGGTTACAGTCTATTTTCACTATTACAAAACTTATCTTTGAAAGAGGCTCCACTACTGAAGCTAGCGTTTGTAGCTGTGCCTTTTACCATTGTGTTTGTGATTCCTGCAATCACTGTCTCCCACTTAAGAATCCCTTCTTGATCTCTTTCTGTTGTTCTGCCGTTAGCTTCATGGACTCTTCACTCTCTTCCTTCTTGCCGCCACCCATAGTCTTATCCCCCCACATACTTCATCCACTTAAAGAAGCTATGGAGTGTAAGAGACTCCCAGCTTTGGCCTTCATGTCCTTATCATAATCTTTCTTTTGTCTTTTTTTTTACCTATTGGGAAAACATTCTTTGGCGTATGCTCTGAGTTTGTCAAAGAATGCTTTGAACTTGTTCGTCTTGGGACATTCTTTCTCGAGGTCAGATACAAAGACCATCACTACCTTTAACTGTGTAAGGTTCTATATCGTTCACTGTCTTTGATCTTCAATCTGAGGTAGATATGGTTTGATCTTTGGGTGAGCTGAAACAACTTCCATAAGTGTCACAGATGCTAGAAGACACGTGAAGCATAACAGTAACTGAACTCTTGCCATTATTCTAGATTTTTTTTTAAATACATTTTTTACGTTTTCTACTTTTTTTGTTTTTGGTTAAGGTTATAATAACTGAACTAAACCGTGTAATTTTGAGGTTAGTGGGCCAGCCTCATGAAATTAATGTTGGACCAAAGTCGGCTTAGGTTTAGGGTATATATTTGATTCTTTTCAAAGAGGGTATAGGTCTAAGTTTCTCATTCTCTACAATTCCAATGGCTATGTTTGTTCTCTACGAATCATCCTCCGGCTACGCCCTGTTCGACGTGCATGGCCTCAATGAGATCGGTCAGAACGTTGAGGCTGTTCAAAGCTCAGTTTCCGACCTTGCTCGGTTCGGTCAGGTCGTCAAGCTAACTGCTTTTCACCCTTGGCAGACTGCACAAGATGCTCTAAACCAAGTCAACGCCGTCTCTGAAGGTAAACCATTCTCGTCTTTTTATTGCTTGTAAATCAAGAAACCAGAAACTTACATCTCTTTCGTTTTACTCTTTAGGGTTTATGAGTGAGGAGCTTAGAAGTTTTCTTGAACTAAATCTCCCTAAAGCGGAAGAAGGCAAAGAGACTAAGTTTAGCTTAGGAGTATCTGACCCAAAACTCGGTTCTTGCATATCCGAGGCTACTAAGATTCCTTGTCAGAGCAATGAGTTTGTCCAAGAGCTTCTTAGAGGTGTTCGTCAGCACTTTGATAGTTTCATCAATGACTTCAAGGTGATGATCTGATTGATTATTTTTCATTCTTTCTGCATATGTTTCTTAGTGAAACACCATGTTCTTCTTCTATGTAGCCTGGTGGTCTTGAGAAACCTCAAGTTGGATTAGCTCTTAGCTACAGTAGAGCAAAGGTCAAGTACAATGTGAACAAAGAGGATCATATGGTTATTCAAACTATTTCCTTGCTTGACACGCTTGATAAAGATATCAACTCCTACGCTATGAGAACCAGGTTTGTTTTTGTTAATTGTTTGCTTGCTTGTTATTCTCTATGATTAGAAAATTTTGATTAAGCTAAGTAGTTTTATTATAATGATCTTGATCAGAGAATGGTACTCACCGCACTTCCCTGAGCTTGACAAGATAGTTAATTATGACAATTACATGTATGCACAAGCTTCAAAGATTATAGAGGACAAGTCAAAGTTGTCGGAAGAGCATGTTACAATACTTACTGAAGTCCTTGGTGATGAAGATAAAGCAAGAGAGCTTGTTGAGGCTGGACAAGCATCTATGGGTAATAGATCTATACAAATTTACAATGAAAAAACATGGTTATGTTTGTTCTGAAAAAAAAAATGTTTGTGTGTCTTAAAGGTCCTGACTTATCACCACTAGATTTGTTACATGCCCAGACCTTTGCTCAGGGAGTTATAGACCTAACTGATTACAGAAAGAAGCTGTATGACTACCTTGTTGTTAAAGTGAAGGACGTTGCTCCAAACTTGGCTGCATTGATTGGTGAGACGGTTGCAGCCAGGTTGATTTCACACGCGGGAAGTCTTAGGAATCTTGCAAAGCACCCATCTTCAACTCTCCAGATTCTTGGAGCAGAGAGGGCACTTCGCAGGTGCATTTTTAAAGACCATATGTCTTATTGTTTTCTACTGTTTTACTGCAGTTTTTTTTTAATTAACTATGTTGTGAATAAAATTTACAGGGCGTTGAGAACAGGTGGAAAGACACCAAAGCACGGTCTGATATTCCACTCTTCATTCATTGGCCGAGCATCTGCTAGAAACAAGGGACGTATGGCTCGTTGTCTAGCTGCCAAGTGTTCTATTGCTGCCAGGGTTGACTATTTTGGTGGTAATGATTGTTTGAAGTGTCCTTTTGTAAGATTTTGATGGAACTTCTTGTTGCATAGAATAATATCTCTTATTTTTCCAGATAGTAGCAGTGCAGATTTTGGTGAGAAACTTCGTGTAAAGTTGAGGAAAGGCTAGACTCTTTACATAATGTCTATGCAATGGAAGAGGTTTTAGAAGGTATTGCTCTCTCGCCTGTTCTTGTTCTCTTTGTGAACTAAATCTTGGCGGTTTGGTTTGTTTGATGTGTGTGTGTGTACTTAGTTTCTCATTGGCTTGTTTCAGATGAAGAGATAGTTGATGCCTCTGGAGAGGAAATAGACGAAGAAGAAGCAGCTGATGATGTTGAATGATAGCATATGCTACATTTTCATTAATTTTGATCAAGACATACAAAAATTATAATATGGATGTTGTTGTTGATTGCATCACGTTATTTTCACCAAAATATAAAAGATGATGAAGAATTTAGTTTTTCTAAATTCTAGAGGCTTACATTTCAATTGGAATTTAATTATTTTCTGATGTTGAAGCCCAAAGACTAATAGCAAAGTTTTTATGTTCATTATTTCACTTCAGTAAATTCATTAACACCATAAAAAAGATTCAATTAACCGAAATTCAGAAGCTGAAATCGAAAGAAAAAACCTAAAATATAAAATGAAACGTTAAATGGAAATTGTTGTGTAATTATGACATTCACATTAGCTCTAATTTTTCAGACAGTTCAATAGAAATATACTTCTATGGTTTACCTAATCAAGATTAGTATTACAGTAAACAAAAAAAAGTTTTTTTTTTCAACACAAATCTTATTCTCAAGCAAATCAATCACAGGGCAGGATCCTCAAATATCACAATACTATTATACCTTCCTACATAGATAAAGAAAGAGGATGATTCCTTAATCATTATACGTACATGGATGATGGACCAGTCTTAGGAGTAACTTGTTGAAAGAAATGTTTATGTGACAATCTCCCTGACGAGCCAGTCAAGACAAGGATAAGCGAAGTAGAGGATGAGAAACGACGGAAGAGCCAGCAAGAGAGTGACTAGAATGTACATCACCAAAATAGCTGCACAGGTCGGTATTGCGTAGAGTATAATCAGCAGGAACATGACAACCAATGGGAACTTTGCTGTCAACTGAACAAAGAAAACCAAAGACTTCCTCAGTGAAGTCTGTATGTCATCCCTCGGAACAGACTGAGTACGAAGATGACGGTGGTGGAGACACGGAGGAGGAGCCTCCCTTGTACAATCATTGTTACCATCTGTTTGATCTCTCCCTGGAGAATTGCGTCTCTCGCCATTCATCCTCTCGACCATCCAAAGCACAAAGTAGTTCTTGTGAGGGAATCTAAGAGCTCCTTGAAGACAAGACGGAAGGAGAGTTTGTTGCACCAGGGGCATGAGATGAAGAGAGGGAGCTGAACCGGGTGCGTGGGTAGCTTCACAATAGCCCATTGAAGTCCCAAGATGCAGTTCTTGCACATCGTATGGCCGCAATAGCACGTAGGGAACGTTTTCGACAATGTTGAATGAACTCCCAGCAATTGGACCTCCCACCTTCATCTTTGCTGGCTGCCTCAGACGAAATCATCATCACTGAACATTCCACATGAGTATGTACTGGTCCTTCTTGTTTTCGTGTTTCGGTCCGGTGAGATAGCTGGAAGCTAGGTTCCACATTCTAGCATCAGGGATGGATAACATTGAATGTCTTCTTCAACAGAACAAGCCAAAACAGATTCTACTAACTCCCACCTTCATGGAACTCACATGGTACTGAAAGTGTGCATAAACAATACACAGAACTGAATCAATGTCTATCTGAGATCTGATAACGCAAACCTAAATAGAAAGATTCGATTTTTATGCTCTAAGAAACGTTAAGTTAAGATCTCTAAAGTTTGATCCTTTCTTCATCGTTTAAGCTAAATCTAAACTCTTTTCAGATTCAAACGTTCAATAGGCGAGAACCCAATACATCCGTTAACCTTAAAAATCAAAACCCACTAATCAGCTAAGCGTAGGAATCGAACAAGATCGTCTAGGTCACACGATGATGAGACGCAAATGATAAAAGTAATTGAAAGGAAAGCAATCAATAGACAATAGACATCGATAAAGATGAAGATCGTACCGATTCTCTCCGACGAGGTTCTGCGCCGGCGAAAGTCTCGAGCTTTCTCTCTTTCTCTGGAATTTGCAAGTGAGCTTTTTTTTGTTTCGAAACGTTGAAGAAGATGATTAAAACGACAACGTTTCTCCGTTTTCATCGAAAGAATAGTTTATTTTAATGTTTTCCAACATCAGTTTTGATATAAAATATTGTGAGTAATTTTTATATATTTCATTAGACCAAAAGGCAAAATGTCAAAGAACTTGGTAAGAAATCCATTTTATTAAATACTTTTGGAACATGAATATAAAGAGATTCCATCGTTATCTAAGGCACAACAAATTGTTGATCGCTTGTGTTTGGGTAAATTTGGACCAATGTGAACGCAATTAGCTTCAATGTTTGAATACGTTTTGCAACATGTTAAAACCATGGGCGGATCCAACACATTATGTAGCATGGGTCATCTATAAAAAAAAAAGTTTGATTAGGGACACTTACATAAATTAAAGGCAATTATTGAAAAAAAAGATAAAAATTAGTGTGTGGCATTTGTTCCATCCAAGTTCTATTTGAGATCGTCTCTATTTCTTTTTATTAAATAGTTTCACTACGTACTCTTAATGCATTTTTAGTTTCAGTTTTAGCAACTTCGTCTAATATACACATACACCGTCTAATTTGCTCTAAATATAATTCTTCCTCCTGATTCATAACTCATGTTATATCTCAAACGAACCTTTTAATAATGGCAACTTCCCAAATTCATTTGTGAGAGTTGAAGGCATGTCGTTGTAAGCATGTTTCTCTTCTTCTCAAAGTTCGTGGCTTTTTGTGATTTTAAACATGAGTATGCTTTCTTTTCTATGGGAATTTAGAGATGAATTCATCTTCTTGGATGTTTCAATTTGGATACAATGGCAATGGTACAAAAGACTCAAAGATTTTGCTCCACCACTTCAATTGGACTATTTCGATAGGTGAAATCTCTTTGTTAACTTTTGCAAGATTAAAAAGCATAAACTGTTTAATAAAAGATAGGTTTTGATTTCTGCATCCGGTAACTATTTATTGTAACTGAAAGTCGAACCCAAAAAGTAGGAAAATTCATTTAATCTTCTTTTGTTTTCTTGGGTGTTAGGCTTGAAGATGAAACCATTGTGCTTCACAATGTTGAGGCAAGTTTTTTAGATTTGAAGGAAATTCATGTCTTTCATGATTCAGTTGTTGCAATATTTGGCTTCATTGGTAAATGCTTTTTGATTAATTTCTCGATACTCTGAAATTTTTTTGGGGCAAAAATCTTTTAACGTTGTGTGCAAATATCCATAAGTTAGATGAAGAGAAGGCTCAAAAAATGTCGGGACCTGACATCAGTTTGGTCCTAAACTCCACGTAAACTTTCCACATTTCGTTCTTGGTGTCTTTATATTTCTAAAATCATCGACACCTAATTTCTTATTTCATAGATTCTTTCATTTAGAAGTGCACTTACATCTTTTTGGGTCAAATTGTTGCCAGCATTACAAAAAAATAAACCATTGGTTCTTTAACAATTTAAGGGAGTGAGAGAGTGATCATTTCAGTTTCTACTATAGCACTTACATTTTTTTTGTCTATCATTTCAGTTTTAATCCGAGAGACAGAAAATACAATCAGGTCGGTGAATTCTCCAGAATAAAATACTCTTAAAGCTTTAATTATTTATAAATAATATTCTAACTTTTGAGAAATGACTACTTTTGGATATGAATTCCAACGCAGGGAGTCAAGGTTCTTCGACCAGAAAGTAGTGAGAAAAAAAACACTATCGACTTGGTTTACATGTGTCAGAAGCATTAAAAGGAAAAGATTGATTTGAAAAATTGTGGAACACTGAAAATATTATAACTTCATTAGTTAAGATTTGTAATGTTTCCTCATAAGGTGGTTTGGAAGACAATATCATTTTGTATTTCTGGTCTATTTTGCAAAATTTATTCTCTATCATAAATTAGTTTGGTAAGATTTTATTCAGTTTGGTATGAAAATAAGAAGTTAAAAAAAAAACAAGTTTAAACTTTCAGTGTAATTAAAATCATATTATTAATTTTATAGGTAACAGTTTAGCTAGAAAATTTTGGTTTTTTGGTCAAAAATAAAAACATATCTAGAAAAAATTCTAGGATGACACTAAATAGTTATATCATAAATATATAACGGGGTTAAAATGACTCAAATATTTCACTTAAGAAATAAATATACACTTATATATCTAATGTTAATTAATCTAGATTTGTGATTTAGATTAGAGGGGTGAGATTTTGGGAGTTGGAGTTTAGGATTTAAAAAATATACATAAATTAATATCCAAAATAGCCAAATATAAAACAAAAATTTAAAAGTAGTTTCAAATAGAATTTTTAGATTTCAAAATAAATTTTGAAAAGAAAATTAAAAAAAAAAATCAAAAAAAAATTTGAATGGAAAAATGTATTACCCAAAAATAACAAAATATATTTTATTTAAATAATTATTTAGATTCATATATCTAAAAAGTAATGGTAGAAAGGTTTTTTACCTCTTTAATGGAATATCTTTTGGTCATTTTATTCCTTGTGTACTCTTTTGGTGCCTTTTGAAAAAGTTATCCAAGTATCTACATATATATACTAAACTTAAAATGATATATCATGAATTTAGTTTTTTGTTAACACTGGTACATCATATATAATCTTTATTACTCTGAATTTAGTTAGACCGTAAATTTATTTCTGAAATACACCAAGTTGAAAGTTGGTTTATACTTCGGTTTTGTACATTCTTTCGAGATAGGTGACAAGTAAAATGAAAACTCATAAAAAATTTAAATCAATAGTAAATATAAAAAATGATTCACATAAAAAACTTAACAATAAATTATTTCTATATAAATGTTTAATTACTTTCTAACTCGTGTCCTATGAATTGTATCATTTCAAAAAACTAGATAAAAAATCAATAAAATAGTTTTACATCTGATCGATCTTGAACCGGCTTAACCCCAAAATTGGTTCAGCCGATCTAAAAGCTCCTACATTAGATGTTTCGCTAGGACATGAATATTATACAAGAGGAATGGACTAATCCATTTATTGTCAATTAGTTTTTAGTTGGAAGACAAGAACACTTAACAAACAAATTGGAAGAGTTGGAGTACACATTCATTGACGTTAAAGAGAGATTACCAACATTTATTTATGTCGACAGGAAAAGTAGGTGGCTGATCGTGAGCTGCTCCTGGAGTGACCAAAACCGCAACATATAAAACTGTTGCTAAGAAGACTAATGCTTTGATGTTTGTTCCATCTCTCTAATATTTGTTTCGTTCTTCTTATTCTCCTTTAAGATTCTTGGATGGTTTGGAATATGACATGACAACAAGGTTAGAATATATAGGGCGAAAGTTATTGCAATTAAGTTATTCAAAGTAACTTACTGTGGAAATTTTTTCTACTAAGTTGTTCAGAAGTATGTTACAAAAACACCTCATAAATTAGTGATGAATCCTCAATACATACCCTAAAAAACATACACAATATAGTCATGACTCACTGACATAAACTACTAGTTAGAAACTCATTACATTAAACACAGTTTAGATAGCAGAGCCACTTTGAGGGCCAATAAGCCCAACAACCTCATCCCAAAGACCATGACTTTGAACAGCTGAACCAAGCTCAACAACACTTGAGCTACATGCAGCCACTGTCCAATACCCTCTCAACACATCTGCTTTCAACTGCTCATTTCCCAACTACAGTACCCATTAAAGATCCTTACCTCACTTCTTCCCACCAAATTCCTCTTCACCATCTCTGCAGCCAATCCTACACTCTCCCTCGTCCCATAGTACAATCAGGACCGTCTTAAACTATTTTAAGCCTTGGGCGAAACTGAAATATGGACATTTTCTATAAAACATTTCTTCATTCCATTGCCTTGATCATGATCAATTCTTCGACGAGTATTGTGCCCATTCATTTTTATGACCTGAAACAATAAACTAAGAGAGTAAAAGATATAGATGTAATCAATTAAACAAACCTCTACTTTGAAAAGAATCTCACTAACTGATCAGTGAATAGAACATATATTTTGGTTTATGATTGTGTTGTTCACTTTTGCTGGGTTCGAGAGCTTCTCTTTTCCATCAACGGTAAGATTAGAAAATAGGAAGCGTAAAGAAATTTTTCTTGTTTTGTCTTTTTTAAGTTAATTAGGTTTATCTGATTATGGACCTTTTATTATAGGTTTATTAAACTATTTGATCCTTAACACAACTAAATGAACCTTTACAATTAGTCAAATTACATTAAATTTTTTTTTGACCCTTGGGCCCAGGGCCATTGCCCCACTTGCCATAGTCAAAGCCGGGACTGAGTACAATCCTTTCATGACTTGTCTGAACACCCCACTCTTCTCAACCTCGTTGTCTTCGCCGTTTCTTGGACTCACCAAGAACAACCTTTCTTCCAAAGGTCCACCAAAGAAGAGTCTCTTGTCTGAAAACGTTCCCGCCTTGTCTAAGACAGTTGACTTTGTCCCTTTGATTGACATCAGCGATGGACGGTTGAGGATGACTCCTATAGTATCTGAGGGTCCAACAGAGAGGATAAGAACCACAGTCTTTTCATAGATATGGACTCCGTCTAGCTTCTCAGTGGCAACTAGGAGACATCCTGGCTCTGGCTCGCTGATCTTGTGTGCCCATTTGTCTCCAAGAGTGATCCGTGAGGACGTTGATGATGAACAGTCCACCACCATGTCGGAGGTTGCAGCTTGCTCCCCAGCCACGAGCCTCGCTCTGAACTCTTTCCAGTCAGCATCTGCTTTAGATTTGTTGACACAATCCTTGATGAGATCAGTATCACTCTCCAATGGCTTCCATGAATCCGAAACAGAACCTATTCAAGAAAAAGACTCTCATCAGCCTTGAAATCTTTTAACTTCTAAGGCAAGAAAGTTCACAAACTTAGATCTTACTTACATTTTACAGAGATGGGAGCAGCAACCTTCCTGGTGAGGAACTTGCCGGAGCTTCTCTTGGGGCAAGAATAGATTCTGGCTTTGGTGAACGGGACAATATCTTTAACACCAGAGATTGATCTTGAGGTAAGAAAACAAGCATCCATGTTACCCTCTTTCTTTTTTCTGACTCAATTCACTTTAGTTCCTCTGTAGACAAGACAGAGAGGATAAAAATACATCTATATATAAAGAGGCTAAATTCGTTTGGTTGTAAGTGTCCTAGTCAGAGGGATGGACAATGGATACACTTTGGCCTCAAGGTGTTGCCTACTTTTTATTTAGTGCACAAAATAGTACAATTAGTATAAACTTAAAAAACTGCAATAGATGCATGTGAAAATTAGTGAAGAAATGTATTATTTTTTTGAAAAGATCATGAGTGCATGTGCAACCCCCCTATTGGACATGTGCACACGCCTTTGAATATTAGATAAGAGACAAATCTTCTATCAACTTTTTGGATGAAGTGTAGACATAGTAGCCAAATCATCTTTGTAGTTACTTAGCCCACTTGTGTGTCGGAAACAAAAAAGACATACATTTACTATATCCACCAACTAGATGATAGGATAGTCCATTTATAATCTCTCAAAATGAAAAACAATAATCTAATTAGTCTTTTGACCTTGTTTTCTGTATGTTCAAAGTCCATTTGCAACCACATAAAACTATAGCGGATAAATTTGACAAAATCAAAGGTGGTCCTCTTTTTCAACCATTAATTAATTACTATTTTCAATAAAAATCATTTCAAAAAGGAAATTAACATCAACTCAAAATCATTTAGACATTTGAGTTCTGTAATAAAATAAACCCCACGAGTTTGTACTATTTTGACTATCTAATCATCAATTTAGATCGTCCAAGAGTAAATAGTACATCTGTACATATCACCACACCAGCAAATACGTCATGGCACTGACGTCCATTTTACGTGACAAAAATGACCAGTAGAATTGTCATTAAGACTTTTACAATTCAAAGCTTTAAGCATCACCTAACCATAAGTTTTGTTTAATATTTTCTTACAAAGTTACAAAGGACCACCTACTTGGTGACGTTCGTTTACATGACATTACAAAACTGAGCATCAGTTGACATCACTACTTAATGACGTCCATGCAGTTGACTTCACTACTTAATGACGTCCATTTACATGACAACATTGCAAAATTGATCATCAGTTGTCAATGTCATCACTCATCAGCCTTATACAAGTCAAGTTCTACGGATCGCCTAACCATAAGGTTTGTATAACGTTTTTTCACGAAGTTATGATTATCACTAATACTCACTGAGTCACTCTGAGGTTCCACGAGGGTTGAACGTCTAATGTTTGATCTTCTCTTGTTACAGGAACTTCCTGATTGATTAGAAGAGCCTGTTTTGGGGACTAAGAATCTGGAGGTAGTAGTTTCCAAGATCAAGTCCATCTCAAGATTAATTAATTATGCAGTGTATACTTCACCCAAACTCGTTGAGGCTTTTTCAAGATCAAGTCCAACGCTCTTCTCGTCTTATTCTAATGAAGCTTTTTCAAATGTTTTTGCTTAGCACTACTCACTTATGAATGTTTACATAGAGGGCGGTTACAATCTATCTTTACTTTTACAAAATCATTGCTTCCATAGATCTGCGATTGGCCTATACTTATCTTGGTTTTATTCACAACCAACAAAAATCTCTAACTACTAGCTAGCAATGATAACATAAACGTTTTTTTTGTTTCTTTTTTAATTATTTTAATTAATGTAGATATGCCATTGAGCTCAAGTTAGCTTAACTTTGTCTATATCTACTGTAGTATTTGAAGAAGCCTCAGTCTCCACGAACTGGGTTGTGACTTGTTCCCATTTAGTTTGGTGATTGTCTGTTTAATCTCTGTTCGTTGTCACAGACTCTCGTCTTTCTTGCCTTGGGTTGCACTAATGATTTTACTGTGGATGGTTTCTAACTCTTGCAGAGCCTTCACCACCTCTTGATGGTACTTCTCCATGGAGATAGATCCATATGTGTTTCGAGAGGTTTCTTTCTTGTTACGCTACCTCTGATGATTTGCTTCGAATTCTTTAACTAATGAAAGACATGGCATCAGATATTTTTCCCTTAACTCCAGAGAAGAAACCTTCTTCTTTTCGGCTGCAGAAGCTACCATGGTATCCTTTAGTTTCTCGAAGGACTTGTATTCCTCCTTTGGTGGGCACTTCTTCTCAAGGTTCATTATAAATGACATGACTTCTTTGGAAGTCTCACCCTCTAGCTCTAGTTCTGCCACTGTTGTTGTGGCGCTGCTCTCGCTCCCACTTAAACTAGACCCGGTGGGACCTGCAGAACCAGAGGGAGTGCTTGTAGTACTTCCACTAGGACTACTTGAGTTAGAACCTCATTGTTAAAAATGGTAAGAAAATAAGAATGGGCTCAGTTTTGGATTCTTTGGATTCAGTTTTAGGCTAATTCGCTTTTGACAGAACTCTAACGAGACTGTACTGGAATTGGATAATTTGATTTATGTTGTGAGCTTTGTGCATTTCAGATTGGCTTTGGGATGGTTTTGAGTCAAAAAAAAAGTTTACAAAACACAAAGCAAAGCAAATTGTTTATCATTAATACTGAAAAGTAATAGAAATTTTATGAAAATGTGTACTAAAAATAGTCACGAAGTCACTAAAAACAAAGTCTTATATAAAAAGCAGAAATAAATTAATATTTAATATCATTGATATAATATTTAGCCAAGTTAATTAGTTAAAATGAAAAAAAGGAAAATCAAAACTTGAAAAGGGAAACATATGAAAAAAAAAAAAAAAAAAAAAAAGAAAAAATAAGAGAAAAAGGAAAACGCATAAACTAAAAAAAAAAAGGAAACTGAAAAACCTATAAATATCTCTCTACCTCTAATACTAAACACGTGATTCATAGTTTAAAACTCTTACATCAATCAATCTTTCATTCAACAACAGTATCATGGTCTGGTTTGCGTATTGTGACGATGAACCCGACTCCTTCATCTCCTTCAACCCAGTCTTCACCGACACGCAACACAACCTCACAAACCCTAACATCGTCTTCGACTTCGTATTGGTTTACAGGCGAGCCCCCGAACCGGACTCAGATTCAGACGACACTCTTGATGACCTCTGCGACTTAGAAACTCGAGTCTTTAGTGAAACCCTCGAGTTTGATAGAGAGTGGCTCATCGGTGGTGGCGATAGGGAGCAGATAAAATCCAACGTCTTTCACATTCTTGAGATGATCCAAGTCCCTTCTTACTCTGACATTGTTCACACGTTAACTATAGATATCTTGGATTTAAAGAAACACGTGTCCGTGTCTAATTCTCCCGAGATTGAGAGGATACGAGTCGAGATTGATACCATTGTCCCTAGGTTTCCCGACGACGTCGATATGGAACTCGAGCTATGATGAGGTGGTTGTTGGTTGGGAACGACGACCAAGGCTGTTGTGCTATGTTTCGATTTACTGTTTTAAAACGTTTGTGTAATTAAAAATTATTCGATACAGTCTATATATATGTTGATTTTCATGTTGTTCCTTGTTTCTTTTTGTCGTTATGAATCAATACATTAAAATGTTGGAATGTTGGAAATTGTAAGAACAGAGGTTGCAGTAGAGTTATTTGTGTCTTCTTATATAATTATGCTTTAGTGCTATATTTAGAATCATTAATTCACTCAATTAAGCATTGAGTACTTAATGGATCAAGGTCAAAATAATATATAGCAAATTAATTGTTGCGTGGTTAAAGCACCACCTAAACTCAAAGCATTTTAGTTGGAGGATGCTATCTGGAGCGGTGGCAGTGTGCCAACATACACGACGTGTGGTTCAGCTACTGAAACTATATATGTCATGTGCATGATCCTCTGTTTCTTCCTCTGATTCTTTCGATATTCTGTTCTCCTCTGTTTTTCATCAATGGAGGCGTCATTGTTATCAATGAGATCGTCTTCTTGCTCCTCCCCTGCAACTGGTTTCCTCCACCATCGACGCGACCTATCCAAACCTTCCTTCTCTGTCCGCTGCTCTCTTCCTCCCGCGAAGCCGCCACCACTCTGTTCACGCCGTCATGACCCTCGCAGGGTATGAACCAAACCCATTGCTCAAACTTAGCTTAAAGTCGAAACCTTTATGAAAAGTTTGAACCTTTCCTCGTTGTTGTCGATGCAGACAAGAGGACAGCATTATATTCGGTCTGTTGGAGAGAGCCAAGTACTGTTACAACGCCGATACTTACGATCCAAATGCTTTCGACATGGAGGGATTCAACGGCTCTTGGTTGAGTACATGCTCAAAGGCACCGAGAAGCTTCACGCTAAGGTACACAACATAACCTCTTAATAGGTTGTTACTCAAAAGTTATAGAAAGATTGAATCTTTGGTTCTGTTACGGTGATGATTAAGGTAGGTAGGTACAAGAGCCCTGATGACATCATTTCTTCGCAGATGATTTGCCAGAGCCTATCATAAATTGGCACCTTTTTGCATCCTAAATTGTGACCTTTCCCAAACAATTTATCTAACAATTGTTTCTATAATCTAGAATTTAGTATGCAACCTTTTTTAACAACTATTTTATTTAAATAAAACATAAAGTTACAATAAAAGTATCTAGGTAATAGAAATACAACATAATGCAAAGTTCAAATTAGAAACATTACAACTCAAATTTAAGTTCTTCTGAACCATCTAGCTTGATAACTGAATGTCAATTTTGTTACTCTTATAGTATTTTCTTAGGGTGACCATTAAGTTACTCACAACTCAACTTTAGTTAATTTCCAAGTTTTTCTTAGCATTGAGATAAAAGTAAGGAAAACATGTGGAAAGAAGATAATTTAAGCGAATATATGTACAACTGATGATTTGATGAAAAGAAATGATCTACACATATGTTTCTTGTGAGTTGTGAACAAAATATATAAAATGTAACGTAACAGAATCATCGGGAATATTTTCTTTCAATATTATATGAGATTCTGAAAGATTATCTTGCTGTCGATCGGTATGGCTAGAAGAAAATTAGAAAATAATTAAAATCACTTGCAAGATCATCAATCCAGATAAGCAATAATCTTAGTCAAAGCTTGAATACCGAGTTAGGGGTGTTCAATCCGGATATCGGTTCGGTTTCGGTTCGGTTTTTTTCGGTTTTCGGTATTTCGGTTAGTAAAATATAACTACCATTTTAAATCCATATTTACTTCGGTTCGGTTCGGTTCATAACCGTCGGTTTTCGGTTTATTCGGTTTTATACCAAAAACATAATTATTTTGTTTGAGATCATATTATATGAATTTTAGAATCATATTGTCAACACAGTCATTATTAAAAAATATTACATATTCAAATAAATGAATAAAAAAGTAAAAATGCTTCTACCATCAAATAAAATAATTAAATCTATAACTAAAATCAAAGCTTGAAATTTTGAAAATAAAAATATGAAACAAAACAAAAACATGAAAGAAAAGTTTTTCCACTCTTCCATATTTAGTGTTCATTAAAGTCATGTTTTTTCAATTGAAAATTTCCATTAATTATTGTCCATCAAATTATAATCTTAATATTAATTTAGTGAAGACTAAAATAATCAAAAAGATCAAAAAAAGACTTAGAAAATAAGATGTATGAATTGCGATGTATGTTATTTAGTTATAGTTCAAGTGTTTTACAAATAAGGTTTTTTATTACTATAAAATTATAGTAATAGTTATTAACACAAATTTAACTTATGTAACAAATAGATTGTCATGTATTGTTATAAAATAGATACATATTTACATGTTTCTACTTTTATCGGTTTGTTCGGTTTATTCGGTTTAATCGGTTATATACCAAACCATATCAAATCCTACGGTTTTTATAAAATTATATCCATTCGGTTTATATGGTATATACCAAAACCAAACCATATTGTCTATTTCGGTTCGGTTCGGTTCGGTTCGGTACGGTTCGGTTTTACCATATTGAACAGCCCTATACCGAGTAAAAAATATCTATTTACTTTGAATGTGCAAACTCCCACCGACTATACGTCTCCGATTCTATAAATTGGACTCAAACTTGTAAAGACGAGCATGTCAAAATTCACAACGTAACACTGCAAAGCTAAAAGGAGAGGCAAAATGTCGTTTATATGTTCTGGTAATACTTTTTGTTATATGTTGATGTTTCAGTTACACGTTCAAAAATTTCATTTACTGAGATACGACCTGAGAAACATGGTTGGGGGCATATTGTTTTAATTAATTCCATGGAAATCTTGTTATGGACATTGATCTCTAAAATGTCAAATGTAAATTACTAACCAATCTATCTACTGTGGTTGCTTTGAGTGCGTGCAGGGAAGACCTCATGGCCGGAGCTTATGGGAACAAAGGGAGACTATGCGGCTTCTGTGATCGAACGTGAGAACCCGGAAGTCACAGCAGCCGTGATTGTAGTTCAAACTCCGGTGCCTTTTGAGTATAACATCAGGTGCAACCGGGTCTGGGTCTGGGTTGATAAAAAAGTTGATGGTACCGTCGTTGTAGTCCCTATCGTCGGTTAGACTTGTATACGGACCACGCTGTGTTACTATGTCAATTTAATATGAATAAATAAAAGAACTATGTACAATGCATAGTTGATTGTTGGTTGGTTATGATGTAGTTTTCTCGTTTGCGTGGACAATTTATGTTTTCGTTACCCGAACGGTTACTGATGTCCAAAGTTATAAATAAATGTTTGTACTCCAACCTAATGGTTGCAGTTGAATAAATTCATATCCTCTTTATTACTGTTGTGGAATCCAAGAGATAAGTTGTTGTAGAAAGGTCGTTCAGTTACTGTCTGAAGCAGACACTGTTGCTTGAAAAGAATCACAAAGTTCAAGTAGTACAGTTATACAATATTCCTACAAAAGTAAACTGAAACTTTCCCTTATTATATCAGTTATGTGGATGAGATGTGCTATGACCTTATACGGTTTAGATATCAATCAGTATCCACATCCAATCTGAAAAAGGTTACTAAAAATGTGCACTGGGGGGGGTGAAACATAATGCTATAAACAGAGAGACTCGTACGTACAAATGACAATAAAGGTTTGGCAACTTATTTTTGTGAGACGAAAAGTTTCTTCTATGTTAATCAAACACTATGATCATTTATTTTCTTGTACTGTCTGTGTCTATTTAACTATCCTTGAAATGAGTCTACAACAACTTCTGATCTCATTGACAAGGATTTTCATAACATGTAGATTGTGGGGAATGTTTACTGTTACAACTTTCAAGCTAGACTTGTGAAAAGCTTCTTGGGTAATGTTCCATCTATTTATATTCGTTTTTCCATTTGAAGTTTTTTTCAAGTGTATTAAATCCAACAACACTACTGTTCGATGTTCGAGGTAGTGTTCATTAGGTAAGTTTTTTTTTCAACTAAATTAAACAAGACTGGCCACTTGAAAATGAACGGCCAACCGGTAAAACGAGCAAGCGAGAAAATAACAGGTCTCGTTCTATAATGTAAAAAGTTGACACAAGTTCAACAAAACAGACTTATCATGTGCTTTCCCATATGAAAAAAGGAGATTATTTGAAATGCTATTGATCACTTGTTGTTAATGAACATATTCTGAGCTAGCTGATAAAAAAAAAACATTATAAGAATCTACAAGCTTTTTGTTTTCTGGAAGATTTAGATCAAAGGATGTGGAATTTTTTTTACCACTGTAGTTGGACTTTCAATGAAAATCTAGCATAGCAGAAAACTTGAGAGACTCAATCTTGAAACACAAAAATTGAAAAATCTTTCCAGAGAGGGAAATGTAGGGCAAGAACGACTCTGCTTCAACAGCCTAAAGATAAGGAAACAGCAAAGCAGAGACAAAGGGCCCCTATTAAATGATATGCGCCTACGCACCACTTAGGGTACGCCACAATTATTCCGTCGGAAACCATTCTCGTGGGTATACCACGCCACCCCTCACTAAAGAGGGAGCGCTCGGCCTCAGGCGCTCTCTTTTATCTTTCTTCTAGGGCTTCCTTCTTCCCCTTATATACGCACTCTCTTTTTCTCTTTTTCTCTTTCTCCCATTTTTACCCCTCTACTTTTTCTTCTTTCCAAATTGACCCATCCACATACATGACTTTATTCTCTTTTCTTCTTCTTCTTCTTAATTTTAAGGGTTAATTAGTGAAATAACAATAAGAAAACAAAATTAAATTTCTAGAGAAAAATAGTAGAGAAAGATAGGAAGATAAAAGAGAGAGAAAGTTTGGTTACTTTGTTAATTTGGATATTTTTTTGGTTATAGGGTTTAATTTCTCATTTCTTAAAAGACATTTTAGTTTGTCATGTGAACATCTAATTTTGCTATGGTTTAGCTTTGTTACAATCTTATGGTAATGTTATATACATAATTTCAATTGTGGTCATCCTGCAAGTAAACTCTTCTTAATTTTCAGGTTAAGATTTTAGTAAATGTAAATGGAAAATAACCACCTACGTTGCACCGGGACGGATACAGGGACAGATACGGGAGCGGGGACGGAGACGGAAACGACTAAACTTAAAATTCATAGATACGGAGACGACATGGAAACGTCTATAATATATACTCATAAATATAAAATCCAATAAATATAACCAGATAATAAGTTGAGAAGCATGATGAAACTTGAAAAAGCATATACAAACTTGAAACAACACACACCTAGCTATGATTGTAGGAAACATGAAAACAACACATACGTAAATAAGCTATGATTCGCAGGATAAGCTATGATCTAAATACACACATGAAAGTTGAAACAACACACCTACGTAAATAAGCTATGATCTAATACACACATAAAAGACATAAAAAATAAATAACCAATCTTCTAGAAAACGATACTGAGTTTACACGAGAAACGTTTTGGAAACGTTTCCAAAACCTAACTTCACCGTCTCCAAAAACCTTTATCGTCCCCACCTCTTTGAAACGTTTCGGAAACGTTCCCACGCCGTCCCCACACTGTCCCCGTCCCGGAAACGCATCTGGTACGGGAGACGTCAAGGAAATGCCGTCCCCGTGCTTCATAGGTAACCACACGAGCACACAATATCATTGATTGGTCTTTTTAGACAAAAATAAAGTAAGGGGTTCAGCATGTGATTTAATGAAAACCAAGGGACTTAATCTATAAAATTTCAAAAGAGTTGAACCGCAAAACGCGTCGTCGTCGCGATAGAGACGAAGACGAAGAAGAAATGCAAATCCGCTCGTCAAGTAAGATCCGGATCATCTCTATCCTCCCGACGACGGAATCATCCAACTCCGGTGAGTTTCTCGCCCCCACTTTCTCTTCTTCAGGTTCTAAGCCGTTCAATTTTGAATCGATTGATATTCGTAACCTTGATTTTCTTAGTTAAGAGTTTGTTTCTGTGTGTTGTGGATGCGAAGTTATGCTGTGTGGTGTTTACTCTGATTAGGAATGGCGTCGAGGAGAGAACGTACGGTACGCTCAGCTTCCAGGGGAGGAAGACGATGAGGATTACGCAAACGGTGGTGGAAGGAGAGATTTCGATCCTCGATTTGAGTATACGCCGAAAGCATTTGATAGAGTACCGTGGAAGTCTATAGCGTTAGCTTTGTTTCTTCTGTTTCTTGGTTGCTTGCTTCTCCTTTTGACGGTTTTCATATTCACTGGTCACATGGAAGGAGATAGCTCTCAGGGTTACGCGCTTCTTGTTCTTGGCATCCTTACTTTCCTCCCTGGTAAGACTTGGAGAATAGTCTATTTGTTGAGTCCTCATCTGGATTGTACTCAATTGCGATGGTGTTTTGATGAAGAAGACCTTGTGGAGTCTGTTTGATGGTTGTGTGGAGTTTTAGAACATGACAAAGATTGTGCTAGCTCTTTGTCTGTTGATACTATGGTTTCTTTAGTCTTTTTATGCTTCTGAGATCCTTAGTTTTCTGGAAAGAGCAGTGAACGTTGTCATGTTGCTGTTTTGAGTGCTTGATGCTTGATTTGAAAACCGTTGTTTGATGTGGATATTGAGTGGGTTGGATCAAGTAGACAACAGCTTATTTTACTTGTCTGTTGAAATCATGCAGCTTGTGCTCTTGGTCTGTGTTGAAATCATGCAGCTTGTGTTCCTTGTCTGCTGAAATTATGCAGCTTGTGTTCCTGTCTGCTGAAATTATGCAGCTTGTGTTCCTTGTCTGCTGAAATTATGCAGCTTGTGCTCTTGGTTTGACTTTGCTGAAATTATGCACTTTGTGCTTTGTTGTCTGTTGAAATGATGCTTTATTTAGCCATTTATGCTTCTGAGATCCTCTTATGTTTCCTGGAAAGAGCAGTGAATGTCATCACGTTGCTGTTCTTAATGCATGATGCTTGATTTAAAAAAAAAAACCCTGTGGATTCCGTTGATGTTTGATGTTTATATTGAGCGAGTTGAATCAAGTTTGTATGCACACAGCTTGTGTTATTGGTCTCTGATGAAATGATTCGTCTCTTTGTTTTTTTCTCTTTATGCATTTGTGGTACATGAGTAAACGGGTGATTTTAACACCTTTCACAATTGTGTGGCTATAATCAGGGTTCTATGAGACTCGGATTGCTTACTATTCGTGGAGAGGAGCTGAAGGGTACCGTTTCGCAGCCATTCCCTCCTACTGACTTCCCAAGTAGCTGGAGAGACGTTACACGACTCTGTGCATAAACTTTTTTTTTCTTTCAAAGGAAGAATCTTAGTGGAGATACGTAATAGTATACAAATAATAGACTTGATGAGGTGTTTCATGAATCACTCCAAAAGGCTTGGATTATTATAGATAGGGATACTACATAGACTGTTGTTTCCATTCATCTAACTTGTGAATCTTATTGAACCTCGTTTTTGTCAATATTTTGTATGCGTCTTTGGGTTTTGTCGGCAAAGCAGACAAATGAAGTTAACTTCATAACAATGACATGTTGGGAAAAAATATCTCTAACCCACCAATATACTTTTAGAAAATAGATGAACTCTAAACATCATCAAAATGTATTCTTTTAAAATAACCGAATGCTTTTTTTATTATAAAATAAATGCTATTTCTTCCTCACATTAAGTTTTAATGCATGTTTGTTTTGAAATTTTTGGTTTGGTATTTGATACATTTCTTCCCTTTTTTTCCCAGTTAATCAAGAAATTCTGAGACATGCCAATAACATAAACATGTACATTTGACGACTTAAACATAGAAGTAATTTAAACATGAATTAAAATTTATTCATAAATAAACAATGTTTCTTGAGTAAAAAAAAACGTAATAATAACTGAAATGTATTAAAAAAAAGTAAACAATTTACTTCCTTTTTGTGCACTGTAAACAATTTACAGACTCAAATTGGCATAATTTGGTTTCCTTGATTCAACACACCATCAAAGACTCAAAAGGACTGACTCAGCTCTGAGTCACACACACACGAGTTGGAATCTGAGTTTACCAACATTTTACCATTACACAGTAAGACTCTTAACCTTTTCATATCTCTCTCTCTCTCTTTCAACCAGATTCTCTGTGTAGTTTTATTAGTTGGCTCTTTCTTTGAACAACTTCTATTTCGATTCGAGGATCTGCTCGAAAACAAAGGGTAAATAAATGTTTGTAAACTTGATCAATTTCTCCTGCTTAAACCTAATTGATGAGTGTCTTGACTGTATCACGGAATACGTGTTGATTAATAATGGTGTAGATTTTGAGGAGCAAGTTTTAACTATAACAAAATGTTGTTTGTTGACAGAAGGGGAAAATGGATCATTCACCAAATAGATTTGGTGGCAATGGAGTTGAATCCATTCTAGCAAACTACAAGCTTGGTAAAACCCTTGGCATCGGATCTTTCGGCAAAGTTAAAATAGCTGAGCACGTTGTAACTGGCCACAAGGTTGCTATCAAGATCCTCAATCGCCGTAAGATCAAGAACATGGAGATGGAAGAGAAAGGTAATAATAATAACACATCATGCCACTCTTAAGCTTCAGAGCTTTTCTTGAACATAACCTTTGATGATTGGTTATGTACAGCAGTGGCGAAGCCACGTTTATAGGGTCTGGGTGCAAGTGCACCCGTAATTATATCAAAATCGAAACTTTTGCATATAAAAACAGTTAAGTTTGGGTAGCTACTATGGTAAAAGGGCGCATATGCACCCCCACTTTCTTAGGTTCGATGCTTGCCAAATGCATTTTTTATCTTTTACTTGCAATAGTGCACCCAGTACTTAAAAACTCTATAGATTAATATGCTGGGATTATGAGAGTTTATTAATTTATAGTTATATCAATTACAAAAAAAAAATGTTTTTCAGATTTGTGTATTTGATGTAAAAATAAGAAAGAGTACTTGATTTTACGGTATATGTTTTGATTAAATGCTCTGCTTCTTCCTTATAGTGAGGAGGGAGATAAAAATTCTGAGATTGTTTATGCATCATCATATCATTCGGCAGTATGAAGTCATAGAGACCCCTAGTGACATTTACGTTGTTATGGAGTATGTCAAGTCCGGAGAGCTCTTTGATTACATTGTAGAGAAAGGCAGGTTACAAGAGGAGGAGGCTCGCAACTTTTTCCAGCAGGTTCTGTTTGTTCATCTCTTTCCCACACAACCACTGTTGTTCTTGTAGCTCCTTCTCTGAGTTTGACTCATGTCTAAGCAGATAATATCTGGTGTGGAGTATTGCCATCGCAATATGGTTGTCCATAGAGACCTCAAGCCTGAGAATTTGCTGTTGGACTCGAGGTGCAATATCAAGATTGCTGACTTTGGACTGAGTAATGTCATGAGGGATGGTCATTTTCTGAAAACGAGCTGTGGAAGCCCCAAACTACGCTGCTCCTGAGGTATTCAGTTTAGTTTATTATTAGTATTCTTATTTAGTTATATACTCCTTTCATTGGATTATAGTATCTATCTGAAACTTGTTGTAGGTTATATCAGGAAAAATTATACGCTGGACCTGAAGTAGATGTATGGAGTTGCGGAGTGATATTGTATGCTCTACTCTGTGGTACTCTTCCATTTGATGATGAAAACATTCCCAACCTTTTCAAGAAGATTAAGGTACTCTACAATCTAACTTCTGTGTTATTTTCATCATTATTATGTCAAGTAATTTAATTTATGTGTTATTTTCTGTCTAGGGTGGTATTTACACTCTTCCAAGTCATTTATCACCTGATGCTAGAGACCTAATCCCAAGGATGCTTGTAGTTGACCCAGTGAAACGAATCACCATTCCTGAGATCCGTCAACACCGTTGGTTCCAGACTCATCTTCCTCGTTATCTTGCTGTTGCTCCACCTGATACACTAGAGCAGGCCAAAAAGGTTGGTTTCGTCACCATGTGGAACATCAAAAGATTCACTTGCAGTGATAGTAAACAAATTTCTCTTATATTGTGGCAGATCAACGAGGAGATAGTTCAAGAAGTGGTTAACATGGGATTTGACAGAAACAAGTTATGGAATCTCTTCGCAACAGAGTACAAAACGATGTATGTAGTAGTTTCTGTCTGTTATGCTTTTAAATACTAGTTTCCAATAGTTAATGAAATGCCACTTGCTGCTTGTTTCAGGCTACTGTTACGTACTACTTGTTACTGGACAACCGGTTCCGTGTTCCAAGTGGTTATCTTGAATCCGAGTTCAGGAGACAACAGTATGTGTTTTTCTTTTCTTCCAGTAGATAGCTTTCCAACATATAATGCTAATCAAACCCGAGTTCCACCTTTATGTTTTGTACTGACATTTTCACCTTTCTTACTCATCTAGGACAGTGGTTCCAATCCTATGCGCTCAGCTGAAGCCGCTGCTTCACCTGTAGGCCACTGGGTTCCTTCACCTATGGATCAGTACGGATTGGAGGAAGATCACAAGTCCCAAGTGACCGCAAATGGGCTCTTGGACTTCAGGTTTGTTCATGATTGCTGAATCTTGTTAGAGTTATCATAATATTATTTGGAACTTTGGGGGATTTTATAAATGTTATCTTGTTTATGAATGAGTACTCTTCACCTGCACATACCCAAACTGATAATTGTTCTGATACCGTTGTGTTTTGAACAGTCCCAAGCGCATCCTCGTGAGATCATGAACGAAGTACTGAAAGCTCTTCAAGAACTCAATGTGTGTTGGAAGAAGATTGGTCACTACAACATGAAATGCCGATGGGTTCCTTGTTTTGCTGATGGTCTGAATACTAGGGACACAATCAGCTGCACTTCGGAGATGATTCCAGCATCATTGAGGATGACTGTGCCATGACCTCACCCACCGTCATCAAATTTGAACTTCAGGTAACTGCACACTCACACACATCTCAGTTAGTTATTGACTCAGCAAGTTTCTCAGGGGAAAAAAAACTTCCTAGTTCGGTTTCATTATTACAGTTTAGGTTTCTTGGTATATTTTTCAGTAGTTCACCCAAACGAAAACCGGCTAAGACAGAGACTAGACCCTTCTCCATAGCATGAACCAACTGTTTCATAGTAACAATGCTCACATTTTTTTCTGTGCTACTTTGGATTTTGAAACAGCTATACAAAGCTCGGAAGAAGAAAGTACTTGCTGGATATACAGAGAGTTAACGGTCCTCAGTTTCTCTTCCTGGATCTATGTGCAGCCTTTCTTACCAAGCTCCGTGTGATCTGAGAGCTTTTAACCATTTGTTAAAGACATTTGTTTCCACGGTTTGTAATAGTAGAGAAGATAGTGTAAGATGTGGGTGCAGTGTTTACTCTGCCGGGTTGCTATTATATACCTGGATTCGAAGCTAAACTCTATTGTAATAGTAATTATCTTTTTTCCATTTTTGATGGTTTCTAAGGTTTGGTCATGTGTACATAAAACTTAGATGTTCACAATACACTAAGATTCTTAAATCTTGGCTACAAACTCGTTTTTACCATTTTGATATTGTCTTTTTTTTTTTTTTTTTTTTTGTTAAGGACAGGTCAAAACTCAACTATAGCCACAAGTCCAATTCTTTTTCTCGTCAAACATTAAAACAGAAATCATTAGGTGGTAGTTGACACCTTACACTATGAGCAGATTATTCGCCTGTTTTGAATCACAGATATGATGTTTTATCTCAAGAGTGCTTAAAAACTTTCATT